>NC_134137.1:330190000-330490000 GCF_033958435.1 Carettochelys insculpta
ATAAAAGGTCTAGTAAAGCCAAAAATTAATTTCATATTGATTTAAAGTGATCTAGCTGAGTTTTTACACTGAAAGCAAAGATTATAGCAATTGTAGTCCTTGGTATTTATTTTCAGTCAAACCAAAGTTACATATAATTCTGCCTCTGCTTATACGGGATATTAACACTAACAATACACTCCCTTCGGAAGACTTGCACAGGCCAAATTGTTGGAATGCTGGTTTTCTTGACAACTCCAAATCCAAAAATATGATAATGCGTTATGGTGTAGTTGAAAATAGCATAGTCAGATGTTTGCTTAAAAACCTAGAAACTTTACGTGTTGCTTTTCATGTGCTGTGCCAAGTCTTGACAATACTTTTCCCCCAACCAAGGGACCTCATAACCTGATCATGGTTATTGCTTTACAAACAGTTTTTGACAGAAGGTGGCTGCTAGAGCTTAACATACATACCAGTTCCATGTGATGGTCCTGGTTCTTGCAAACTAAGCTCATCATTTATTCTTTGCTGGAGTCAGCAAATAGACTTAAAAATATACACAGTCATCTATCATGCCAAATAAAAGGATATAACGGCTTTCAAAGGGTTTTCCCACTTACCCAAAAGGCTTTCTGAAAGCTTCTACCTCTGCAAAAGAAAACAAAAAAACAAAAGAAATTAGAACAATTATGGCAGATTGCATGAATTGTGAGAACGTCACAGTAATTGCTACTTTTCATTATGTTTGTCTTTGGGTCATGATCAACGAAAGGTAATTACATCAAGGGAAAGATTGTTTTCAGTCATCTAGGAGTCTAATATGGGGATTACCTGAAAGGGAATAATGGGTTTTTCAAGTGCATGTTCAAAAGACTTTGATGGACTGGAAGTAAATGTGATAATTGTTCCATCAGGAAGGTGGCCTAAGACTACAATGCTAAAGTATGCATACCTCAGTTACAAAACTTTTGAAAGGAAGTCTCAGCCACAGAATGCATATACCTGTAGAGTTTTGCATGGGTTTTATATAAATACAATTTAAAAAAAATAGCTGCTTGCACATTATACCAGAAAAACCTCCAAAACTGCAATTGCTTTGAAAATAGATTTTAGGTTTTTTGGAGTTTTCTGAGATGCTTGGTCTGTATTTTGATAATTGTGCATATTATGTAAAAATGTTGGTGGACCCATAAATGACCAGACTTTTTCTAAGAAAAATGTTGCTTTAATGCATTTCATGAATTTTTACTCTTATATCATTGCTTGCTAGTAATAGCAAATCTGCTTTTCTGCATCTGCTTTGCGTAGCTATTGTAAGGCTTTGAACTAATGTATGTATTTATTGCTTGAACTTCTGTGCATACCTTATAAAGCATAATGTCTGACAATTTAAATGGCTCATGTATTCTTGCTTCTATCATAAGATGATGAGGAGGACTATGATCTTTTGTATACAGCAAATTTTAACTGTAGCACAAACATCTGTTTATGTATTGGTGGAATATACCTGTTTTATTTATCTTTTTGAGGTAAACTAATTTTTGATACTTTTCTTTACTGTGTACTGTGTTCATACCTTGAATTCTCTGACGTTAGAAGTCATGGTTGAGAATTGTAACAGCTGTTATTCGTTCTGTATTCATGGCTTTCACTGCTGAATAAAATAAAGGACCAAACCTAGGATTTGAAAGAAAACTGTCTACCTCTAACACCAGGGAGTTATCAGATTTTATTTTACATAGTTTTAGCCTACAAAGACACAACTACTTAAACCTAGTGGGCTTAAGGCTTATATTCTGTGTGGTTGAATTCATGGCACAGTTGTACTATTTGAAAATCAATTAAAATTTCATGTGAATGTTGCAAGTATTTGGTAGAATAACCACTAACTGGGTTTTTCCTTAGATAGATCAGATATGGGGAAACTGGCATCAGCATTCTGTGTCTACAGCTGCTTAACTTCATAAGAATGCATTTCTTTGTGATTAGGAAATCAAAACAGACTTAGCTTGGAAAAGAGCTACTGAACTACCCTTAAAATATACCACCCTGGACTTTAATGTCCCTGGTCAGAATCAGTCACAAACTCCCATAGTCTGTTCTACAAAATTCCTCAAATTGGGCATTCGCATTTTGGAGGGGTTTTGTCTCACTCTTTAATATAATTCGGACTGCACGTTTCCCTACTAATGTGCATTGTGAACTGTAAGCTTTATTATTATTGTAAAGCTGTTAACAGTAACACACTCTGCCCTTATTTCAAGAGTTCAGATCAGTATGAAAGGTTTTTGTCCATAAAATTTGGCACACTTAGCTAAACAGGTGTAAATTTTGCTATAGAATTGATGTATGAACACTGCTGCTGGATGTAAAAATGTATATGAAACCATTTCATTCACTTGCTTACGTTTCTGGAGTATAAATAAAAAGTCTAATTCTTTTTGACCCATTTATAACCCACAGGGTTTTATTCTTTCTGGGAAGTTCATTCTTCCACCCGAGAAAGCCCAGTTATGCACAGATATAGATAAGGGTGGAACCTCTCTAAACCAGAACTCTCTCATCTGGCAACATTCATAATCCAACATGATTTTAATTAACTGGACGATCTCTTACAGGGGAGGCCAAGTTTCCTGTGGTCCCATAAAGTTTGTTTCTAGCCACTGATACTGCCTCTTAGAGTTCTGTGCCGTTATTTAGCTGTAATTTATCCCAAATGTCTTCTAAGAGCCCAGTAACTAGTGGAAGTGCGGGTAATATGCTAGACAATGTTGACCTCCCATGGTCCAGCATATTCTCTCACATGGCACCAGTGAGGTCCCGAGGGTGCTGGACCAGAGATGTTCAACCTGTAGTTGTACTTTGGTTTGCCACAGATCCTACATAAAAGGGGTTTAGGATTGACAATCCTGTTCTGAAAGAAATGTTAAAGACAGCATGGTGCATGTCTTAGCTATGATATCAACTTTTTGAACATTTACCTTCCCCAAGCACATTAAGCATTCCCCCTGCATCCCAGTTAGGGATTTTTTACTTTTTTTGACATAAATTGTCATTCTGAATCTTGAAATTGAAACTATGGAAAACTTTGAAGGCCTCCTTTCTGCCCAGATTGTGAAAGCAAGTCACAGATTTAAGCTTTAGTGGGTAGACAGCTGTGCCTGGTGACATTCCCTGCACGCTTCCCAAAGTTTTAACTCACGTGTACATAGCAGGATCTTAATTAATTTATTAAAGCCAAATTTGATTTTCTGAGTTAAAACTTCCTTATTTAAGTTGCTTGGTTTTGCATTTATGCACCCAAAGTTAGAATCAAGTTCTATGGTTTTGACTCATCTAAAATTGATTTTAGTGGTGGGTAAATCCATAACATGAAGTTGGCAGAACTACTTCCTAAAAATAGGCAGTACTTGTGTTCTCATAACAATGGTTAAATAGTGATTTAAAAGAAAACGGACACATAGAGCATTTTCAGCTTTTCTCGAACTACTCTCTCTCTTTTCCATAAACAAATATTTTTAAAATTAAAGTGTGAAACAAAAGTTATTTGTAAACAAATAAAACTGTGACAAACATTTCTGTATGTTGTTAAGCATTCTCCTTCAGGACAACTGTAAAGTAGCCAATGCCATAATCTAATTATTCTGTCCTTTTATGAAGAAGTTCTGAATATGATAGTATTACACTGCTAGGTACTATATATACCAGATATTGTTATGAAAGTAAATATTTTTATTATCGCTAGTACAGGTTAAAGAGCAGAATCCTATGGATGTGGAATATGGTACAAACATTTTGGCCTACTGTTTCATACTTTTTTAAAACAAGGATCCAATTATGCTATAAAACCATCTGTTTTGTGGTTGAGTTACTGAAGCATTGAGCAAAGTCTCTATATTTATAGAGGGGCAAACTGACTTTGTTATGCTTTCCAAGGCCGTAGGCTCATACTAGTCTATGAAAAATTATTGAAGAGAACAGACACTTCTCACAACCAGGAAGCCTCTGCCCAAGGTGATCACAGATTCCTACTGCAGGGTTGAAGTGAGATGCACACATATAGTTTACAGACCAACTATTTCTCACTCTTCCATTCCAGTGACAGTGCTGCCTGTCAACCACATGGAGAAAGCTACCACAGATCTTAGCAGATCCAGCCTAGGGAGATAATTTTCTTGTAGGTAACTTGGTGCTTCATATTCACCTCTTCATCTGTGTGAAAGAAATTTGGAATGTCCACAGCATTCTGGGCTGTTCTCAGTGGCACAGGAGGTTACAAAAGCTGGTCCCACAAATTTAGGAGAGGAGGAATCTCAAAAGCATCCAAGGAATTAAGAAACTTTAAAAATGTCAATGAGAGCCAATAGGATGTACTTAGATTTCTAAGGCCCTTGGCACTTTTGAAAATCTCCTCCTTCAGGTTTAATGTTTGCTGCTAGTTATGTTCTTATGAATAGATGGAATGTATTCAATATTCTATGTAAATATGAAATTTTTCTCAGTGCATGTAGTCTGCACACTGCTCTGTGTTTGAAAAATATTTTTTAGCTGTCCCTCAGCGGACTGCTAAAAATAATGCAGAGCCTCTTACGAAGTGGGCCTTCGCCCACAAAAGTTTATGCTCCAAAAAATCTGTTCGTCTAAACGGTGCCTCAGGACTTCTCATCGTTTTTGTGGATACAGACTTATGGCTACCTCACTGATACTTTAAAAAAAATCATATTTCTTACAGGCTTTATATTAAAGGTAAGTATATCACTGAGAAGAGGCGATTAATAAGGTGATTCATTTCTCAGACTTGATGTCTCAAAAATCGTGGTAAGTAAGAAGGCATGTACTACTTAGTATATGCACGGTGTGCCTCAGGTGGCCTGTGACCTGGGTTCATCACCACATACAGGTCATGGCTTGAAGCATTAGCTATCCCTGCATGGACCACGTACTGGCAGGGAGAGTAATATGAACATTGATCCAAACCCACCCAGGTACTGAAAACAAAATAAAACCGAAAATGAAGAGGCTCTGGTTATGGCAGCTGCTGTAGATGTCAATGAAATGTTGTCATAGCAAAGCCAATAAATCTTTTTTTCCTGTGGTCAAAACAATATAAAAGTTGTGGACAATATCAAAGTATAGCCAGGCACATATTTAAAAAAATGATATTGCAGCTGTCACAGTTGCCCATCTGCTATTCATTCAGTTGCTGAAGATTAAAAGGATTAGATGTAGTAATTCAGAGAGTAGAGAATGGGCAAGAAATGAGGAACAGGTAGACAGAAGAAAGAACAAAGATTTCAGTATTAAGTAATCAGCTATTCCAAACTTGTAGTTAGACTTCTATCACAAACTGTAACAATAGGGAAAATGTACTTAATTATTTATTGTATTTCAGTATTGTCTTGTATGCACAATTTTCAGGTAAGTAAATAGTAGTGGTTCACACAGATCAACATTGTGATATGGCGTTAAGTAATTCTAGTTACTACAATTCTGCAAAATATTTTTACAGGCCCCGGTAGAAAGGCAAGCCTGATGGTTTAGCAGCTATCCAACATGCCAGAATGTGGGTGAAGTGCATCAAAACCCGAACTTATCCCTGGGGCTATATCAACACGAAAGCCTAAACTCAAATTAAGCTATGAAATTTGTGCTACACAAATTGTGTAGCTTATTTTGAGTTCAGCTTAAAATAATACGCTGTTTCCAGATATCCCTATCCCCATCTGCAATGAGGACTACAGGGATGCCGAAATAGTATGCCCATGTCATTACAGTGGATTCCAAGTTTTATATTGGTTGCCAAATATTTCAAGTACTTCTAGGAATACTTGTTAAGCTGTAGAGAACAACAAAAAGTCTTGTGGCACCTTATAGACTAACATATTTTGGAGCATAAGCTTTCGTGGGCAAAGACCCGCTTCATCAGATGCATGGGGGCGTTTCAGAGGGGTGTTTAAAGAGTGGGGTCCCAGTAAAGGGGGAGGGCCAGAGCTGACAAGGTCTATTCAGCAAGTTGGAAATGGCCCAGTATCAACAGTACTTATCAAAAGAGGAAGTCAGATGAGATGGGGATGTGAGCCATTGTCAGCCTCTAATGGGGAGCTATCAACACCCAGAGCAGAGAAACTGTCTTTGTAAGCTGTGAGCCACTCCCAGTCTCTGTTTAATCCACAGTTAATGGAGTCATATTTGCCATTTCCATGTTGCTGAATAGACCCTGTCAGCTCTGGCCCTCCCCATTTACTGGAACTCCACTCTTTAAATACCCCTCTGAAACCATGCCCCCCCCCCCACTCGTGCATCTGATGAAGCGGGTCTTTGCCCATGAAAGCTTATGCTCCAAAATATCTGTTAGTCTGTAAGGTGCCACAAGACTTTTTGTTGTTCTCAGAGCTACAGAATAACACGGCTACCTCTCTGATACTTGTTAAGCTATAGTTAAATTTTGAATTATGGTGAGTTTTGGACCATTGCTATTGCTCACATTTTATACACATAGTTTATGTAGAGTTTAAGTGTTGATGAATGGGAATTCTTTCATATGAATATGAACACTGTTCCCAAATAATTATTTGATATTCAGCCTTCCAATAATTATTTTTACTTTCATGTTAGCAGCTCCATGCCTAGGATAGTAATTTACTCCTGAAGAGGTGAGGCTTCAGTAAGGTAATCTGGAAGTAAGCTCAGTTAGTTCGGTTTTTATGGCCCTAAATCATAACACAATCTGGAGATTCTTCCTTGCTCTGCTGTTCAGTTCATTATTTGGAAGCATTTTCTTGACTATTATGTAAGAATTGTCTTTAGAAAATAAAATTTGATTTTAAGACCAGTCTGCTGATCCCATAGTTAACACACTTTTTTTTTCTTTTGCAGAGATTAGTGTACTTGCGACTCCAGCAGCAAATGATGGTGAGGGAAAGTATAGTCTAGTGGGTAGAGTCATTTGAAGATGAAGATACAGATATTGTTTCATATTTTCATTGATGAGACCTCAGTGCTTTTGTAATCTAGTCACTCCAGGGCAGGTACTAAATTTAATGTTTATACCATGTGATGCCACGTTCACCTGGCACATGTATAGAAAGGGTTAAAGGAGCAGGAGAGGTCATCTAAGCCACTAGCTTCCCCCTGGAGGGAGGCTCTGGCCTAATTAAAGATAAAGCCCAGCTAAGGGACAGCAGGTCTTGTTGTGTGTTTTTCTTTTCCATAAAAGAATCATGTGGACCCAGAAGGAGCAGGACTCTGTAAAGTGGCCAGAGGTTCCTGCATAGGCCAGAGAATAGGAGGGCAAAAATGAGGCCAAGAGGAAGTGTGGGGATAGCAAGTTTCCTATACAGCATCACATAAATACATTTCCGACCCACCTTCTTTTATTTATTCCATTGTTTTTAACAATGGTTGCATCGGACAACAAATACATTTTAGTAAAGAAAGAGCCCTTACCTGCCATTAAAGCCAACCTTAGCCTTGCTTTTTCAGTTCACTGTACTCAGACAGACTTCTGTGCTGGAAAAGACCCACGGTGACATCAGCCAAAAATGACAGTCCATCTGCAGGTAACTTATGGCATCATTATGACCACAGAATGCATTTATCCACTGGAAAAGGAGGGGTTAAAAGCAGGCCTGCACAGACCCCTCCAATTAGAGTGAGACTCATAGGGAGCCAATCTAAGTGCAACTTGCTGGGGCAGCCCTGCCATAAGAGAGAAGCACCTTGGCTGGACCAGTGTTGGGCAGGCCCAGGGTAGTGAGGAGAGGCTCAAACCTGATGCCTCCCAGGCTGTGGTCTTGAATCAAGGGCTAAGAAGCTGCATGTGTCACAGGAAAGTGGCCCAGTGAACGAGAGCAGGCAAGGGACAGGAAGGAGGGCAGGACAAGGCGGCTGTCAGAGGGTCCCTGAATCAGGACCTAAAGTCTGCCTTCTCTTTCCCTTTGCACAACATGTTGCCATAGAGGACCAGACTGCAGCTTGCCCCCGAGGCAAGGGGGCTAGATTTTGTTGCTGCAAGTGGCCATGGTGGCAAGTGTGAGATGGAGGATTGCTGATACCACCCGCAGAAGAGGGAGAGAATGGAGTGATGGGCACTGCCAGTGGGCAGTGTTTTGAAGAGGATGTCACAGTCCAGGGAGCAGCATGGGTCCTCTGAAAGACAGTGGAGACCATGGAGCAGTGTGATGATGGGCAAGACAGTGACCGGAATGCGACAGACTCCAGAACAGAGCTAATTCCCAAAGGCCGTTTCTACACAGGCCACTTTCTTCAAAAGTGGCATGGTAATACCTGGCCCAATATATGCTAATGAGGCACAGATGCAAATTCCCCACACCTCATTAGCATACTGTCACATGATTTGAAGTCCGGAAGACCATTCTTCTGGATTCCAAAATGCCGTGTAGGAGCATGGCCCCTGGGGGGTCTTCTGGAAGGAAGTCCTTCTTCCAGAGGCCCCTTCTTCCCGAAAATTTTTGGGAAGAAGGACTTCCTTCCAGAAGACCCCCCAGGGGCCGTGCTTCTACACGGCATTTTGGAGTCCAGAAGAACAGTCTTCCAGACTCCAAATCATGTGACCATATGCTAATGAGACTAGGGGAATTTGTATCCGCACCTCATTAGCATATTTCGGGCCATATATTACCAGGCCACTTTAGAAGAAAGCAGGAGGCACCCCTGTGCTGAGTCAACCCCTAAACACAGGACAGTCACCTGCAGTGACCTTAGTGTCACAGAAACCCACTGCATTGTCCTCTTCTGCTGGAGTACTCATTTCCCTTTATTTTCTTGCACCTTTCTTCACCCTTCATTCTCTAGTCTAACAAAATAAAAAAATCATATCTGAAGTTCGTGAAAAACCTGTATTCTAACCAAAAATGTTTTCCATGAAGATCACTACATCTGGGTCCATGTTAATGCACTTGTGTCTGTTGGAATTAATACAGTAAAGCTTAATTTTTATTTACTGAGGTGTGGATGTACCTACTGGAAATTTGTTAGTCATGCTGAGATTTTATTCACCTTACATTTTATGCGTTACATGATAAGTAATTTTTGATAATATGATCTTAAGGATTACTGGAGTGTGATATAACACATACATGAATAACATGCCCCAATTTGTACCTTGGTCTTATAGTAATTATTCTGCAAGAAGCTGTCTGGCACTGATGTTTATTCAGGACAGACAAGAATCTCCTATGGAAGAGGGATGGTGGGATGATTGTTAAATGAACTGAATAAGAATAATAATTTCAAATAGTGCAGCAGAGCTCAGGTCTCTGGGTAAGAACACAAGAGGAGGCCTGAAGAGAAAGAGATGGGAGGTAACACCACGGGATGAATGGAGGCAATAGGTCCCAGTTAATTAAAATGGTTTAAGACTGAATTCCTGAGCTGGAAGAAATTTCATTTATTTTTGAAACTTAAAAAATTGTCTCTTTTTTCTGAGTTTCCCCATGCATAACAGGATTGCAGTCATGAAAAGACATCACTGTGGAAATACTGACATCCAGGGCTGGGGAAAATGTCTTCTCTGACACCTTAGAGGAAAAGAGGAGATAATGGGAAAAGATCTTTAGATAACATACATTCATTTGAGCCAGAACCTTGCTTGAGAATAAGAGTGGGGATAAAGTGGATTGTAACAGCAGAGTGAGCCAAGACTTTATCCCCAGTAGGGCTTTTTCTAGGGTTGTTGAAGGAGTTTCTGTGGCCCAGCAGCGCACACTGGGGCCTAATTCTTTGGGCAAATACCAGGGCTCTTCCAGGTAAGGATAAGTTTGGAGAAGAGCCAGAGGTTCAGCTGCTCAACTCAACACACGTAGCAATGTGGTGCAAGAGAAAATTGACAGCACATTATAAATCATATGAAATATTGGCTAATTTTAAACACGGCATTTGCAACATGAGAATAAAAATATGAAGCAGGGGCAGTCCAGTGAATGTGTAATCTATTTTTCAAAGAGTTCAAGTGTCTGATGTTTATCATCCTGGGCAATGGTGAAAGCTTCAGATGTGCTGCTGTACGCTGAAAAATTAAAAATACCTGTGCAGGCACTTTACAAATGCTGAATGTTTTAATTTGCCAGACTGAGACAGTACACATGCAAGTTTGTGTGATTCGCAATACTGCCCAATTTAAACCTGAAAATTCTTATCATATGTGATTCTAGAGCAGTATGTCAAATGACATCAGCCAACTACACGAGTGATAATGGAGTCTTTAACATGGGCACAAACAAGCTCACAGAATCACACATTTTCTCTAAAATGACCATTACCATACAGAGCTGCCCACTTGAGCTGAAGAAGAAGAATCCCTTCCTATAGGTCAGTGATGCCCAACCAAGCATAGTGAGTGGGCCACATAAGTGGCCCACCTCTGTCTCAATGGGCTGAAACAGCCCAAAGTGCACTGAGGTTCCATCTGTGACCCTGTGTCTTGCTCCCCTACATGTCTTGCACACTAAAGCACTGGACTCACACACTTACCTGCTCTGTCGCCTCCCCTCCAGAGCTTGAACACCTGATTCTTAGAGGGAACACTCAGGTGTTTGCTGATATTCAAATTCTGGGATGGAAGGGAGGAACAGGGATGGCATGTGAATCACATGATTCATGGTGTTCTGAAAGTGCTGAGGAGGAGGAAGTGGGGACCTCCAGTGCCCCAGTGTGACAGAGGCCTGCTGGAGGTTTGGGGGGGTGGAAAGGAGGCAGTCACGGGGTCAGCGGACTGCAGGTGAAATCCCACGAAGCTGTGGCTGCTGCAGTCCACTGAGATGAAGAAGGGCCACTCACACAGCCTGCTCAGTATTTTTGGCTGCTTGTCCCTCAAGTGAGGTGTGTACTGATTGCACACAACAAGAAAGCCATGCACGCCGGTTGCATCCAATCAAAGTTCTGCTCCAGTTCAATCAGCCCATCCTGCAATTTGGAGGTATGCAAACTCAATGAGCAAAACTATCCTATGACGGGAGACTGTCTTGGTAAAGACAATCTTGCAGGCCACACAGATGAAGGAGGGCCACTCAAATGGCCCGCTTACTAGCCTAGGTTGCCCATCACTGTTATAACTGCTCTTTACCATTTTCATGCAAATAATAAACATCAGTAAAAGTAACGTATCTTCTTTATGCGTATGTATTGTAAGACAATTAAAATACACAAAACAAAAGCAAAGCAAAGTTATTCTAGGCCCAACTTTAAAAGACTAAGTAGATATGAATGGGAACAACAAGGGTACAAAAGATGAAAAAAAAGTAAATAAAGAAATAGTCAAGGGTTACAAAATAAGAACTTCTGAGGTATGTCAATCATCAGCTTGTCTGCACATTGTTTCCTTTCCCCATATCTTTTATTTTATTTGTTTTCACATATCTTTAAATCTTCAAGATGATGGTGGTGCCATTCTATACAAGAGGCTGGTTGGTGCTCAGAAGAGCTTAAAGGTTAAGGGCCAAAGACTCAAATTTGTAGAGACTGATATAGTTCCATCACAACAGGTAAGCATCTATCTACTTGCCTGCAATTAATTTATATTAGAATAAATCTAGAGTAATGCACAGATGGTCAGGTTCAGTGTGTGTTTACTGCACCTATGTGTATTAGATCTGATTTTTCATTGTTTTCTTTTCATAGGCTTCATTTATTTAGAACCTTTTTTGGCTGAATGTCATTTTGTTTAGTTAATTGTGTGTCTTCTGTGATAGGCTTTTTAAAATGTATTTTAAAAATACACTGTAGAGAAAAGATAAGAATAAAAAAATAGAAAAATTTGAAAAAGTTCATAATTTACTGCTTCCCTCTGTAAGGAGTTAGGAACTAGAGACCAAAACATTACAAACCAAGGCTTTCCAATTTATCATAATTGCTTACAATGCAAATAATCAGCTAAGTTTACAGTGCCCAATTAGCTGCCCAATTATGCTGAAAACGCACTTGCACACTTAAACAGGAGACCACGCCCTGAGGCCTACCTTGTTATTTCTAAGTTATTATGTACATTCACAAGGAGTCCTTCATTCTTCAGTCCCCAGTTGATAGAGTGGGTGTGCACCTGCAACAGTACTGTAACTCACCCCTAAATAGGGGTGTAACTTCTATAATTAACACAACTGTTTAGCCTTTTGATAACAGCTCATTACAAATTATAGGAAATCTTGGTGACTTGGTTGCTGCTTTGCTGTCATTTGTTTTAAATCTTTTTATTCTTTGTGGACCCAGTTTGTGAAAAGTGGCCTCCTATTTTGTAGTGTATTAGTTTACTCATAGTTATGTCTTTCACAAGTGCAAGTAGGTAGTTGTAAATAATGGACACCGAATTGCCCATTGCGAGCACCTATGTAGTATAGCTACATGTATAACATTTGTGCACAAAAGCATGGATGACAAGGTGCAGGGCAGGTGAATGAGTATGATCCAAGGTTTGATAACTTGAACCAAAATGTATTATCATATTTTTTTCATTGTGTTAGTCTATAAGGTGCCACAGGACCCCTCGTTGATTTATCATACTTTTTGTTACACTTATTTTATTTGCTTTGAGAGTCATTCTGTTTATAGGCAACAATATGGCCTTAAATGTGGTGAGGATATGGAACTGCATGTGGTACATATTTTTTAGTTCATGTTCAAGGGTACCATGTAGAATTTATGCACTGGAAGTAGGATGTTAACCAACGAAGCAGAAAGAGCAGGATGTCTGATCATATAGTCATCAAAATTTCATTTTTCTTTACCAAAGTGCTTGTACGCTATCTAGGTGAGCATCACCTGAGACCAACTAATGCAAAAATTAATCTTTTGCATATCCTACATGCTCCTAGTCTCTCCACAGCTACTTTTAGTGTTGAGTAACAAAGATAAATGCAGTCTAGTAAACTTTCTCAGCAGAGAATTGAGAAGGTGCTGGTGGGTGGTAAAAACCAAAATGCTATTTTTCTGCTTAGGTGACACATAATTTAAATTACATATTCCTCTCCCTGACTAAGTGACATTCTTGAATCAAATGATCTTTTACCTGTTGTAAATAAGATCCTGCAAACAAAGCTGAAAACTGAGGCAGTGCAAGAGCTCTTTAGCGGAAGGCCACAAATATAAATCACTCTCTTACTATATTCTGTTATAACCTCAAGCTCTCCAAATAAACCGAATTAAAAGGAAGAAAACGGTAGCTACCTTGGTGAAGTGTTCCCTCTTCATAACAAGGAGTGTTATCAGTGGCATATTCCTATCCTCTTCATGAAGCCAGTGTTGTTGAGTACTGAAGCTGACTGACATCTCTCGGGCCCTGATTTTCTGCTAAGTCCAAGTACATTGGTTGTGGCTCCTTGATCTTTGGCTGTGTAGCCCCAGTGAAAGATACAGCAGCAGAGGCCCACTCTAACTTCTGTCACTGGCAGAAGGCTTATTGGAGGAGTGCCCATAATCAGTCCTTGCCTTCAGGGGTGGCTGCTTTAGCGGAAAAAAACAATCTATTGCTTGGGGTTTGAAGTGCTTGGCACTCGTGAAAATTAGACCACTTTCACTTAGGTGCCTAAATAGGGGTTAAGTAGCTCAGTTCTGTAAAAGGAATCAAGAAGCAGTAGAGGGATGCTCAGGAAGCAAAAGGCTACAGGGTCTGTGGGAACAAGTAGGTTCTAGCAGGGCACGCCAAGTTTTCAGGGTAAATGGCTTCAGGTAGGGAAAGTTTGGGAGATCCCCAGGGGGAATTTGACATGGATTTTTGATAACTTTATTTTGGATATTAGTTTATTATGTTAAACCAGCCCCAAGGGGGGGATGTGTGCATCAGAGAAGAAGCTGTGCAAAGTGTTTAAGAAACTCCTAGAAGGGGGAAGATTTAGGTGGGGCAATTGAAGAGTGACCCTAAGCCATAGGGGGATGCTTTGGAGGTGCAAGCTGGTGTGGCCATGCCCTTTCATGTCCTTTTTGCCTGCTCAATGGACTTTCATAATTACTAGTGGGCTAGTTAGATATACCCGGTGGGTTCTAAGGTGATAATTATTTTCTTATTCAGACCTATATCGACCTTCTTCTGGTACCTATTACTATCCAAACACTAAAAAAGCTTTTTATAAAATCTTATCTCTTTTTCTGCCCATAATCTTAGTCACTCCTATTTACAACAGGATACTATCTATTAACTTGCCTAAGACATTTCTCTGAAAATGAAATGGCTAGTCCATTTCCTTTTTTCCTCATTTGATTTTAAGTATTTCATATTTGGAAATATTGATCACTTTTTACAAATTTAAGGAAAATATAAAGTACTCCCCACACATCAGAGGTCAGAGTTGGTCCCTGTGGCCTGGATATGTTAACAATAGCTGAGAAAGAGGCTTGGTCAAGATGTTGCTGAATCCCCATCAATCAGCACTGACAACTATACATTAGAGGTTGTCCACGAGTTCGTTTACCTCGGGTCCACCATCACTGACACCCTGTCGTTGGACACTGAGCTAAATAGGAGGATCGGAAAAGCGGCCACAACTCTGTCCAGACTCAGCAAGAGAGTGTGGAATAACAACAAGCTGTACACTCACACCAAAATGCAAGTCTACAGAGCCTGCATCCTCAGCACCCTCCTTTATGGCAGCGAGACTTGGACCCTGTATGCCCGCCAGGAAAAGAGGCTGAACGTCTTCCACTTGCGCTGCCTCAGGCGCATCCTTGGAATATCATGGAAGGACAGAGTGACCAACACAGCCATCCTCGAGCAAGCTGGAATCCCAACCATGCACACCCTCCTCAGGCAGCATCGGCTCCGCTGGCTTGGCCACGTCCACAGGATGAACGATGGAAGGATTCCAAAAGACATCATGTATGGTGAGCTAGCCTCTGGCAAAAGACCCCCCGGACGCCCCCAGTTGCGTTACAAAGATGTCTGCAAGAGAGACCTCAGAGAGGTAGACATCGAGCTGGACAACTGGGAAGAACTAGCAGACGACCGCGGCAGATGGAGGTAGGGGTTACACAAGGGCCTTCAGAAGGGCGAGTTGAAGATCAGACAGCTAGCAGAGGAGAAGCGAGCGCACAGAAAGCAGAATAAGGACTTGCCAGACACCCACTACATCTGCAAGAGATGCAGCAAGGACTGTCACTCTCATGTGGGTCTTCATAGTCACAATAGACGCTGTAAATGCAGTCTTAAATTGAAACTTTAAAGGGCGCGATCCATAGTCTGTGCAGACTGAAGGATGCCTACTACTACTACTACTAGCTGAGAAAGAGGCTAATTATCACAGATCCAGACGGGGCAGAGATTACAGTGTGCTTGATGGAAAAAGAAGTTTAAACAAAAGAAAATAACCCCATCTCCAGGCATTCAGGCCCATACGGCATTGCTAAAATCTTCTGGCACCAAAATATCTACGGCCTTTATGTATTCTCCACTGACTGACTTCCTCAGAGGTAAATCAGAAAGTGTGTAAAACCCATATGTGAAAAGCTGCTACATACATCAGTTAATGCTTTACAGTTCTAAACATCAGTCTGTACTAATATTCCCATGAAAGATACAAGATGTGCCCTAAATAAATCCCAAATGTCATAATACATTAAAATGTTTATCTTTTTTTTTAAATGCCCTTGAATAATTGGCATTAAGACACTCTACCAAGGAAGGTGGGTTTCTTTTTTTTTTTTGAAGCCATCCCTGGAGCAATGTACGTTTGTCAGCAAAAACCCATATTAACATTCTTTAATGCCCAAATAATTTGGGTTCCCCATGGACCAATGGTCCAGTGGTCACAGATTTTACTGTCTTTGTGCAATCCAGTAACGCTTACGTATAGCTGCTGGGAATGGATACCTACATACCACCTCATGAATCACAGTTCAATAATGCCCTACACCTCAGCAGATGGACAAAATAGGAATTAATAAATCAAAATGATGTCATATCTGCCAGTTTCCGTGGCAGCAAACATAAACATAGCAACACTTATATAACATTTGTGTAATATTTCATGCATAAGAAGTACAAATCTTGAATACAATTCTTAGCATTACTATGGATATGACAGCATTCTTGACCCTTTCATTGTAACCAACTTCATTGTGCCTGGGAGATTTCAGAGTGGGAGGGCTGGGATGGGGAAAACATAGTATATATTTTTATTTACTCTTGGTTCGTTATTGCATTATTGCTTATAACATAGTACTTCTCTGGTAGAAAAATTAGTAGACGTAAGTATCTGGGGTGTGTGTGTGCGCTGTTGCACATGTAAGACATTATCTTTTTACTTTTGTTCAAAAGTGCAGACATACACATATTAATCCAGGGATCCTATTTGCAAGACTTTTGTCTGTTCTTAAAAAGGTAATTTCTACCATCTCTGGAAAGAAAGAGGAAGCTCTCTGTTAATTCCACACACCAGACAAATAGGACCTTAAAACTGTATACCACTCTAGAGACAACCATGCAGGCACTCAACAGAATTGGGCTGTATGATCTAATGAAAAAATGCCCAGCCATTCTTTTGGAAGTGAGGCAGTCCAACTATCCATTTAATGACTTCTATGATTTTAATAAAATCTACTCTAACCCCACTTTTAATATAAATCTATTCTAAGCCCAGGTACTCCATATCTTATTTACTATTCACTATGCAAACCTGTTCATCTAAATGATTGTGTCCTATCTCAGGGTGTGCCCCACTGTTGTCTTTGACAGTAGATCAAACAGCCTTGTAGATATTGCCTTCAAAGCTATTGTAGCTGTCACCTTTAAAAACTGGCATTACTTCACTGAGGCTTTCTCTTAATCTACTCTTTTCCACAGAGTACAGAGCTTCTGTCTCTAGCCTTTCTGAATAACTAAGATCATCATGTCTCTGTGGCACTCTGCTTGCCCTTAGCTGCACCTTTCTCATTTCTATAATATACTTTTTTTTTGTAATAAGGTGAGCAGAACTGTGCAGTCTTCCTAATGCAGATCCATTAGTTCCTTGTAAAGTGCTTGAATAATTTCCCCAGATTCATAATCAGTAACACTCTTCATGCACCATCAAAATATTGTTGGCTTGCTCAGTATTACTTTTAAGCACAATGCAAAAGAGATCAGTGCGTTTTTGCCATAACCTGAATTTTTCTCTTCCTTAAGATTAGTAGTGTGTTAATGGTACAACATAGAGCCTGTCTGTTCCTTGTTTTTATTGTTTGGCATGTGGAGGTCAAGTCAGAGGTCAAGACTGTGAGAAGGCAGAAGGACAATTTTAATGGCAAGGTCAGGGGGATCCTGCCCCTCTCTCTCTCTCTCCCATTAACTGCCACCCACTCCTACCCCCGCCCCAATTCTTTCAGTCTTTCTCCCTCTCCCTAGCACATCGAAGGAGGAAGCTGCAAACATAGTGGAGGAGAAGTGGGATTGGAACTGGTGAGGGAGAGATAGAAGCAGAAGCCCTGCTTGGGAACGGGGACTTGAAGTGAACCGAAATGGCAACTGTTGTGGAGAAAAGGGAGCCCAGACTGGGGGACAGGGGACCTGGAAGGGGATGGCTGGGAGGGAAGGAGAGTAGATGAATAGGTGTGTGGAAGAGATGAAAGCTGAAGAGAGAGAGGTGTCAGAGAGAAGAAGAGTGAAGATTTGGTCTGTGGGAAGCAAAGGAGGTATGGAATTGTGGGCTCTGTGGGAAACACAGAGGAATGTATTTGAGGGAGGATTGCTGTATTCTGGGATCAGGTGTGCAAATCAGAGGCACCTGCTGGGCTGGTTTGGCTTTAGGAGAGGCACGAAGGAAGGGCTGATGGACCACTGGGCTGTTTTGCAATTTGGGTCTGGATGAGGAAAAGAGATCTGTCTTTTTCCCTGACAGGAAGGGGGTTTGCAAAGCAGGACTCCCTGTGGCTCCAGCATCCTCAACTAAGGCAGAGATTAGTCCACTTTTAGCCAGCCTAACCAATAGTCTGGCTCTGACCTGGAAAAAGAGGACATGTGATCACTTTGCTCTAAAACCCAGTCCTTTCTGCAGGGCTCAGGCACCTCCTCAGCTGGTCCTCTGTGTATGGGTCCTGGGCTCTTGTGTCTGATTTTAATATAGCCCAAAACTCAAGGCAAAGCAAGTTTCTCCTGGCTTTGTCCTTTCATTATGCAACATTCCCACAACATTATAGCTAAGTAGGATACGTTAGCTGCTTAAAATTGTCCCGCAAACCTTCCCAAAGCTTACGGACAGAAAGTGGAAGAAAGTATGCACTGGATTGAAAGAGCAGAAGAAGTTAAAGTCTGTAGGAAGGAAAGAACTATCTCACCGGAATTTGGGCAGAACACTGGCATAATCCTCCAAGCCTTCACAAAACTGCTGCAGTCTGGCATGCTGGGATGGTCACAAAATAATCCTTTAACCTTCCCATGATACACATTACCACTCCAACTTCAGATGTAACTAGCCCCTTCCACAACCCTGATCCTGGGGACCTCTTGACTTCCTAATACCTTGATTTGGGGGTGCCTTGTTGTTTTCTGCCTGCCAAAGGAGAAGCAGGTATGAGAGAGGGTGCATTCAGGCCACCTGCTGTGTCCTTCAGAAGTCTGTGGTGAGAGAGGTGTACTGTGGCTCCACCTGGTCACTCATTAAATTTAAGATGAAAAGTAAGAGTCTCCCTAAAACCTGGGAGGTAAAGAAACAAGAGAAGGGCAATCTTCTTGTTTAGTCTCTCTGTCCCATCCATTGGCTCAAATATGACAGTGTTGGCCCTCCATTTGTCCACTTCTCTCACATCCATCTCCAGGCTTTCTTCCATGTCTCTCTTTAGCTCTAATACATACATTGCTTTTCCTGATGTGATTATTGCTCAGTACTTTCTATTCTATCCAGTCCTTCCTCAGCACCCAGTTCCATTGGGAGAGCCACAAGAAATTAGCCAACTGACATGGTTTAGGATAAGGGGAACTTGGAGATAGTTGATATTTATTTTATTTAAATCTTCTATACTTACTTAAATTAACATTTTACTCCTTGCAGCTTCCCTTCACATTACTGTTTCTCAGACCATGAGCTTTTCAAGGCAGGGACTGAATCTCCATTTATATGTAGAGAGTGCCTAGGGCATTGTGGGTGCTCTTTGTGTATGCAATAATAAGGATAATGTAATCCCAGATCTTATTAGCATTTTGTATCAAACTTCAAACTCAAGATTCCTTCGCTGCAAAGCTTTTTCCCAGCTCTTATATCTGATCCAAGAGAAATAAGCAACATAATTTGAACTAATCAATCAGTGACCCTCACTCACCTCAAAATAAGGGAGGAAAAGTTGTGAAAAGAAAGTAACAGTGAAATTAAGTCAATACCAAGCACATCTACAGATCTACTTAGCCTAGTTTCCAGAGGTTCCCTGAGTACCTGTAAATACTTCCTTAGTTTAACATAAGCAATGTCACTTTCTTACTTTCTGGGTATCAGCAACACTGTCGTCAAAGTAGTTACATTTGGGTTTTTACTCTTTTCAAATTACATAGGCTGCAACAATTCACTACTCTCACCTACAGCGTCATACAAAACAAAACATCTCAAACTAGTAGTTAAGTACTGAGCTCCCTTTAAGCACTGAGTTCAAACAGAAAAAAAGTATTTGTCATTAGAAGTCTTTCCCCACAGATTTTTTTTAATTTCTCAATTATGTTTCATGCCCAAAAGTTCATAGGCTTTCCAAATATATTACGTTCTCTTTCAGAATATCCAGTATATCCACAGCCAGCTGCAGCACTACACTGACATTTGCTGACGAGTTTAAAGCAAGGCTAACATATAGCCTCAAACTGCAACTACAATAACCATTTATGTTTTGAATGAGTTCAGCGCAAGAATAGGGTTCAAATATGAATGACTATTCAGAGTAAGTCGTTCATTCCACAAATTAGCTAGACTACGCGTATTGTAACATCTTTAAGAAGACACCAGGACTAAGTCTACTCTACAGCGATCTTTCAAAAGAAGTCTTTCAAGAAGAACTCTTCTGAAAGAACTTCTTTCAAAAGAGTGCACCCAGACACAGAAAAAGCAGATCAAAAGAGTGATCTGCTCTTTTAAAAGAGAGTGTCCACACAGTCCCCCACTCTTTCAAAAGAACGGACCAGGGATTGAAAACATCAGGGACCATGAGGACTACACTTTCCAAAAAAAGGGCCTACGGAGCATCTACACACATTTTCTTTCAAAAGCTTTTGAAAGAAGGCATTCTTCCTGAAACAGGAGTGGAAGAATGCTTTTGAAAGGGGCACCACATTCAATTTAATTTTGAATGAACACTTTTTGTGTGTAGATGCTCCACTGGCTATTTTGGAAGACCCCCTTCTTTCAAAAATATTTTGAAAGAACTTGCTAGCGTAGATGTATCCCAGTTGTTACAAGTCTTGTGTATCTTGTGGGCACCCTATTTTAGGCCTTGAGGAAGTCAAAATTTATCAGTACAAAATGAGCAAATTAAATATATATATTTCTGCTGATATAGTCAGAAGAGCTATCACCCATCAGGAGCACTACATAGGGGAGTCACATGAGTGCCGTGTTTCTTAAACTAGGTTCCACGGAACACTGGTGTCCCAGGAACAACTCACAGATGTGCTGAGAGCATCTGACATTTTTTGATGTCATACACTGATAGTATATATCTTCTGCTATTAAAACCAGAAACAGTGTTATTTCTTCATTGCTACGATACCTGATTAAACTACCTCATTTTGTTTTTGCTGTATATGTTGTGTGTTTGTTTCTCAGACAACAATTTTTTGAAAAAAATTTCATAGGCATTCCACATAAAAATTATTTTTGTTTGGTGTTTTGTGGTCTCAAAAAGTCTAAGAAATATGTAGTAGTGACTCCACAGTTAAGATTAATACATTGGTTCCATCACAAGCACTGTTTCAGTGGTCCTTCTATCTCTCCTCTATCAAACTGAAATGTCTAATGTTTACTTTCAGTGTTTTCTTTTCAAGTAAGGCATTCATCTGAGAAGCTATTTTTGTGTGCTAGTGTGTAGAAAAATTACTTGTTTTTCAATTGTCGAAAACATTATAACCTCTTTTCCCTCATGCATAACTGAAAAATGGCTTGACAGAAAAATTTCAAATAGGCTGGAGTTGGTTAGTGAAGGTCAACTGGGAAAGATTTTGTTTCTAAATTAAAACGATATTCTGGGTCAAGTGGTTACAGCTGGAACTTCTGCTGCCTCTCCAAGTAGGGATTATAACTTTCAAAAATCAAATCATGAAGTTTCACAGAAGTTACAGATTTAGTCAGTATCTACAATGGGATTCATACCAGCATAGCTGTGTCCCTGGCTTGTAATTGATGATATTATAGGTATTTACACAAAATTTCTAGTCAGCTGATTTGGAATTATGCAGTCATGAAAATATATCTTCTATTTAAATAATAACAGAAATTCCCAAAGACTTCATTCAAGATAAACTAAAAAGATACTGGACTGGATTATCTCTTGCCCCAAAATATGCTTAACACAGGCTGTAGGGGATTATCAGTGAGCCAGGTGCAGCTCCTAGATTTTCAAGCTGTTTTGACATCACACATAACATAAGTCAATGCATGTACAACAGCTGCCTATGGTCTCTACAGGAGCATATGCCTGCTGAGAATTGCTATAGGTGAGCAGGACTCTCTCTGCTATCTTCCCCTCCTTCTTCTCTTGATGCATTGTTTGTGTAGGGATGTTAAGAGATTAACATATATACCAACTCTGTTATGGTTACACCAGATGGGAATTCCACTTCATTATTACTCTTTTTTATTAGTAACAGACAGAAAACTGTGCTTGTCTATATACTATCAAAACAAAAAAGCAGCAAAGTGCTACTTTACTGCTTTTTTTTTTTTAACTCTTTTCTATGTGCAGTATGGTAGTGCTGAGGAACACCAGTTATGGACCAGGATCCATTGTATAGTTGCTATTCAAGTTAGGTGCAAATAAATGGTCTCTGACTCAAGGAGCTTACAATTAAAGTCTAAAATAAAAACGAACAGGGGCATATGGAAAGACAGACATGGTCAGTGTGATAGGCTGTGAGCTCAGTACACCAGCTCCCCACCTGCCATTTGTAGACACAGGGGTGGTCTCACGTGGCAACCTGTGGCTATGCCAGGCAGCACAAAATAGCCAAATGTGGGACCAAGAATTTGGCCCAGTGAGTTTAAAAAAACAGTAATTTTAATTGAATAGTATAGTTTAAAAATAAAGATGGTCTGAATTCATGAAATTCAGCTGTAACATCTCAATGCTGGTGTTAATTCTCGCTCCCCTTGCCCAGCCCACTCTTTTATATATAGTCTAAACTGATCCTTGGCCATGAAATACTTCTGATTTTCTGTTCCACTATGGACCTGTAGTTTAGTGCACATAGGCCATTACCCTGGGGAAAAATTCTGACTCTCCTTCAGTCTCCCAGAACTGCAACATCTGGTAAATAAACTACTCAACAAACAAAAAGAAGACAACCATTGCATACCTATACCCTCATTGAGACAGAATTCTTTGCTGGATCACATGGATTTTTCTGACATGGGCTGGAAGGAATTCCACTGTTCCTGCTTTATTGTAGGAGCCTGAATAAGACATACCTTCCAGATATAGGTCCAATCAGAGCACTTCATGTATCTTATCTACGTTATGTACAATACTATATAAAGGCCAAAGACAGTTCAGCAGACACCTTTTCAACATCGACATGACCTTACACATTTCATAATAATAAAAATAAATTCTGTAGTTTGGTATAGCATACACAACAGGACTCTAATACGTAACAGGACAAAACAAAACAGCAGTCATGTAGCACTTTAACACAAAGTGCTGAGATGTGCTTGTTTGTTTGTTTGAAAGGCCATGTGCACGGTTGGCAGCTGGAAGCTGTGAGCCTTAATTAGGACTTGAAATCAAACTCCCTTCTTATTGGCAGAAGCTGTAGCCAGAACCAGAGGGAGCCAATCAGAGCCAGAGGGAGGGACTATCAGGAAGGCCAGAGCTTTATAAACTCTGATAGTAAGCAACCAGGGCTTTTGCTAACAGGAAGGAGTTTTGAGAGTGGAGTTAAAGGGGGTGCTTAGAGTGTGTTAGTTACTTCTGACCACTTTTAGACATAAAACTATATCTCAAACATTTAAATAAATGCCCTGTATATAATCAAATTTATTCTTAGGAGAAAATGCAGGCAGAAACACAGCAGCAGATTGAGGACTATCTTGTTTATTGCATTGAGTATAACATGTATGATTACCTGCCCTGTGGGTGGGTGGTGTATGTGTGCACCCAGTGCAAAGAGCTCATGACCTTCAGAGGCTGAGTTCAGGCTTTGGAGGCTAGGCTGGCTGAACTGGAGGAGCTAAAGGAGGCAGAGAGCGTTGCTGATGAGGCTCTCTGGGATACTATAGTACTGTCCCACCTCCAGTCTGACAGCCTCAGTGCTGTTAAGGAGGATGAAAGGCTCAGGGGAAGAGAGCAGTCAATAGAAGCAAACAGAAATCATCCCATAGTTGGGACCCTCCTTCCAAAGGATGTTATGGTATCTTCACGCACTGAGGATACCTCTGGAGGAGGGAAAAATCAGTTGTTAGGAAGAAGTAGGTGTAAGTCGTGGGTGATTCGATCATTAGAAACATAGACAGTTGGTTTTATGATGACCTGGAGAACCACATGGTGACTTGCCTGCCTGGTGCGAAGGTTGCCAATCTCTTGAGGCATCTAGATAGACTTATGTGTGGGGCTGGGGAGGAGATGGTGGTCATGGTACATAATTTTGAGGAGTAAGGGGACTTCGAAGATGCCCTGGCACTTCTAAGTACTGGCAGGTGTGCCGCTGCTAGATATGTGCTGGTACTTCGAAGTTTAAAACTTTGAAGTTGCCGCGTGAGGGAATTTGATTAATGAAGTGCTGCCTGTGCACAGCAGCACTTCATTAGTAAACTCCGAACAGCCTCATTACCATCCTTCCTTTGAAGGAAGGTGGTAATGTAGACACAGCCTAAGAGTGTTCAAAGAAGAGCTAGATAAATTCTTGGAGGTTAGGTCCATAAAAGGCTATTAGCCATGGGGTAGGAATGGTGTTCCTGATGTTTGTAAGAGGCTGGAGCTGGATGGCAGGAGGCAAGTCACTTGATAATTGTCTTTGGTCTACCCCCTCTGTGGCCTCTGGCAGTGACCACTGTCAGCAGATGGGATGCTGGGCTAGTTGGACTTTTGGTCTGACCCAGTCATGACCTTTCTTATGCTACGTGACTGCTGTTTTGTTTTGTTATAACACAGATTAACACAGCTACCTCTCTGTTACTGTGCAACAGGATAGAGTTTAATTTATGGTGCCTTACACCAAGATATCGTAACTTATTAGGCCTAACAATCTGCTTCATTTTTCTGTGACACTGGGAGTATGTTTCCCAGACTCAAAGATGAACTCTGAGTGGCTCAGAAGCTTGTCTCTCTCACAATCATAAGTTGGACCAATAGAAGACATTACCTCACCCACCTTGCCTTTTTTTTTTACGTGGCAAGCATGAATTGTCTGCAGTTGTACAGAGAGTCCAGAGTAGATTTGGATCCAGATTTGGAACTTTAATTGATATTCTGATTTATAAGATCTTTTTAAACGATATCATCCTATAATATTGGTCTTTTAGAGGCATTTGAATGAAACCTTATCAGTATCTTGATGACTTTTGGACAGCATTCTAACTGCTGATTTTCAATCGTTCATAAATGTTTTTTTTTTCTTTTTTCGAAGTGCATATTAGCAACAAAATTTAGTTATGTAATATACAACAGAAATGATATTGTTCAATGGAATATATAGGTAATGTAAAGATTCTTCTGTGAAGGTGCAGGTAGTGAAACCAAAGGAATAAAGTGAGAGAAAATGAATTGGGAATATTTATGTATGACAAATAATATTTACTTAAACAAAATTTATAGTAGATTAGCTGTGCCGTTACTTGCAACAATTTTCCAAAACACAACCAAACTATATTAGTGCATTAGAATATCTTATCTTCAGAGAGTGATTTGGTTAACAATACATTGTATAAATTAATGGAAAGCAGCAGAACCTCAACAAGTATGATGGAATTCACAAGGCGGAGTGATAGGGAATCACTTTATTTTCATTCTTATTAGAGTGCCTGAAACAGAAAAAAGGCCATCACTGCATGATCACTGGGGATCATCAATAAGTGCCACTATTTCTCCCAATCTTGCACAGGGCAATAGAGCTTTGTAAACAATCTCACTGATACACCTAGATGCTGCCAAGGAGAACCTGATAGGTTGTTGGACATGTCAACAAGGGATAATTAACTATACCTAATTGACTGGGTGCAGTATCTGCGTCTAGTCATTAATTCAATGTCCGGGAATAGGACTGCTTCTTGGCTCACATTGCTCTGTTGGGTGAATCCTGGCCACACACCCTAGCCAGTTCTGTAAAACTATGCAGTTCAAAATCATACCATAGCCTTTAAGAAATCACCATGAATGCTCATCACTTCTATTATTCCTCTTGGAAAGGCAACCTCTTCACCAAATCCATTTCACATAAATGCTCCCTTTTTAATCTCACCTCTCTTAATTAGCTTCATGTTTACCAGGAAACCTAAACAATGTCTTTAGCTTTAAAAAAGCACACACCCCCAAACCTCTACAGCATGACAGTTCATTGATGTTTAAGCTTTGCCTAGCTATAATCCATTCCACAGAACAAACTCCTTGAAGGCCTTCAGTGCTCAGAATGTCTTTATTTATATCTTTACCTTCTTATTACTGAATACCCCATCCATTGTACTTTGAGGACTAGATATTATTTGCCCTCATATGATGAGACCCTTGACACCTTGTTCACTTTTGCCTTATAGTCATTGTTCTGAATGCACAGCTTTTACTTTTCATTATAACTCAGAAATGCAGAGTGCACTTGACAATTCATAGCTAAGCATGCACCTCATTTTGCAAAAGTATCAGATTAGATTGAACCTCTCTTACTAGATGGTGATATGCAATGAATTGGCTAAGCACAAACTACAATTCCCTTCAATCTCCTGTGGCCCTTAGGGTTAACAGGCAGGCACGCCACCTTCCCTGACCAAAGTTGGGGGAGCAAATATCTGTTGAGATGTGAACTTTTGGGGAAGAGGGAGGGGTGGAGGGGGAGGAGGAAGGCAGCAATAGCCACCCAGTGATATAGGAGAAGGCTAGAGAAAGCTCAGAGGAACCATGTGGCAAACAAGAAGACAAATGGGAGCATGCTGTAGCAGGACCTGGAAATTGCATGCAAATCAGTCTGCAACTGGCAGCTGAATTCTGGTCTGTGCAGAGCTTACAGGGAAACAGCAGAGTGGGAAGGGTACCCGCAATCAGAAGGCCAAGCAGGAGGCTCCTGGGGTGCTATTGGGAACACAGATCTTATGGCTAGCTCAGGTCATTTAAGGGGCAAGAGCCTGAAGTAGAGAGGCTGTAGGGCCCAGTGGCTATGGCATAGACTAGGGATATTGGAGTGGTGAGTTCTAATCCTGGCTGTGCCCCTTCTTTGTTGGCAGGTCACATCATTTTTCAGTTTCACCCTCTATAAATGTGGATAATGGTACATGTATAACAATAACAGACTTACCTTTCTGAAGCACTTAATGATGTCCTGATAAAAATTGCTTTGTAAGAACTATTTTGTTACTATTTTTATGCCAACAAAGTGCACTAGACACTGGGGATTACTCTGGAGAGTGGTCCATGTGCCCTGCCAAGGTGCTAGATAAGCCTACGCTTCTGATCTACCTAAGGTCAGTTTTGTACACTAAGGAGGTGTAAAGGGCTTTGTAGACTGCTTACTGTTCCAGCTGCATCAGGAGCTCTGCAGGAATGGACAAAAGAGATCACCTCAGCTGTTGGCCTGAAGAGTCTAACCAGTTATTGGACTGCCCTAAGGAGCCAAACTAGGAACTGCAATAATTGCTTGTGCCACCTATTGTTCCTTTATGTTACCTGCCCTAGGAAAAACTCCTTCATGGTAGCCAAGTAGTTGAGTGCTTCTTTACGTCTGCCAAGACTAGCACCAGGAAGGCCTATTATTTGAAGTACATTCATGGCATGTCTCAGAATCATTACACACTATGGAGAACTGTAAGACATCTAGTGCAACACTGCACTGAGCAACCCTAATAATTACAGATGGATTTCTGATTTTCTGATACTAATTCATATTTTGTCTCCTACAACTCTTGGCTAATTTTAGTCTTCAATCAGAATGGTACTCTTGCTTTTCATTCTAGCTAAGGAGGAATAGCCTCTTATGCATTGCAAAACTTATGCAATTGAAAAAAACCTCAGAGGAATCTTTCATGCAGAACATATAATTATGTTGGAGCATAAAGAGAACGTATTGCACCCCAAATTCAAAATTTTATATCAGTCTATCCAAGAATTCTTATGAAAGATTGGAGCATCTTTGATCTTGACCTGACAGAACACAGGTAAGTAATGGGATTGATGATGCTGAAGTGGCTCTTTGCCCACGAAAGCTTATGCTCATACATTTCTGTTAGTCTAAAAGGTGCCACAGGACCCCTTGTTGCTATAAATGCTGTAGCTCATCCCCTCCTGAAGGAGCCCTTACTATGTTACCATTGGTAGGGGAGCACAGTACTGCATTTACAGGGTTTCCCTGACTGGACTATGTATTCTGTCTATCCAGGTTGCTAAGGCTTCATCTGCTGGCATCTGCTCTCTACTCCTCACTTGCCTTGGCATCAGACTTATTGCCCTCTCTGCACTCAACAAGTTCTTTAAAATGTTGCTTCTAGGGCAGGGTGCAGATCCAGAGCTGCATGCGGCTCTTTTAGAACTTCTTTGTGGCTCCCAATGCTATAGTTGCAAAGTGAAAAACCTCTCCTGGTTTTCAATCAACAGTGCCCGGCAATGAGCCATTCCTGTCTAAATAGCAAATGTGATCTAGAAACATTGGGTAACTCCCAATTTAATATGTGTAGTGCATTGTGGGATATAATATTGTATCTCCTTTTTGATCGTGTTGGTAATAAAGTCTTGATTTGGAAAAGGATAAGGAAGCTTGTAACATTCCTGCTGCAAAGGGCAACACACATTTCAAGAAAGAAAACTGAAATTAAACGTGAAATAAAATTGGCATAATTAAAGTGAGGCTGGGATGGCTTCAATAAAAGAGGAAAATTGAAGATGAAAACAGAGATTTGCAAACTGAATGGACCCAATCCTTTGCATTTATGTTGCGTTCAGCTCGGTTTCCTTTATGTCTTATTTGCAATAAGAAATTCACCACCAACAAAAATGCAACCTCAAGAGGCAATTTCTCAAAAAAAACCACACTACTTTTGCCAAACAACCTCCAGCTGGAGATGCCAGGGGAAAAAAAAGCTATGGAGCAGCTGCTATGGAAAGCAGAGTAAAATAAGAACACCTTCACTAAATTGGTGAAATCACCAAGTAGCATAACCATGCGAGTTTGTGACAACTCAAGAGATCGTGAAATGAGGAAAGCCATTCAGGGATGGTGAATATAAAAGAGTGCTTTGTCAAAGTATCAGAGCAGAGGTAAAGTAGTTTCAAAAACAAAAACAAAATTGTTCAAAATCTAGTGTCCTCCAGAGAGAGAGAGAGAGAAAGTTTGGTAGTGAAAGTCAGGAAGGCAGTGGTACAAACCCAGACATGTGAAGTGTGAGGAAATAGAACATGTAAAAAATTTGTGAATGTTCTGCAGTAAACATTGTGCAGGATCACAGCCTGCAGCATACTATAGTGACCTCAGGGAGGGCTAGTATGTGGGCAGTAGGGTCAGTGCTTTTATGTTTCCCTGGGACTGAGGCTTGTCAAGGATCAGGCTGCTGCAGCAGGCTAATCCAGCACCTGGGGCTAATCAAGCACCTGCAGCCAATTAAGGCCTGTGGAACCTTTTTATAAGACTTCCCCCCCAGGTAAGAGGGGCAGAGAAGAAAGGGGATGGAGCAGGAAGGAGGGAAGAGCTGTAGAGGAGAGCCTGCAAGAAGGAAAGGCAGCAGCCTGTAGAAGCTACTCAGGACAGTGTCTGGGGAAAAGGCCCAGGGAGGAGGCTGGTGAACTTTGGGCTGAAGGAGACAGCTCCTCCAGCAGCAGCAGCAGCAGCAGCAGCTACCTAAGGTACCTGGGCTGGAACCCAGATTGAGTGGGAGGGGCCTGGGTTCCCCCCCAGATCACCCCACACCCTGTTGGACAGTTTGGAAGGGGGAGGAAGAGACCCAACATCCATGAGGGACCTCCCCTGATTTGTGACTGCACCAATGATGAGAAAGGCTTAATAGGCTGTGCCCTACCCCTGGGAAAACTGGGAGGTAGAGCAACTGGGAGGTAGACCAAAAGGGGAAACAATGAGCCTCTGAAG
Organism: Carettochelys insculpta; assembly: GCF_033958435.1. NCBI lineage: Eukaryota > Metazoa > Chordata > Testudines > Carettochelyidae > Carettochelys > Carettochelys insculpta. The sequence continues at coordinate 330,219,363 of NC_134137.1, forward strand.
CATGTCTTTAACTGCCACAAAGCACAGGAGCCACAAAGAACACCTCAGGACTTTGTCACAACATGTATCACATTACACATCACTCTGTGTGTGTGTGTGCTGTTTGTAAAATAGGGGTTACAAAAAGTATGGTTTGATGTTATTCATTGAGGACTGCCTTGTATTCACATGCATTGTGGTGCTCTACTTTTTGAGTTTTTTACCAAATTCTAAAAAATGTCTCGTTGTTTAGGGTGCCAACTCCTTTTCTGCTACATATATTGTACAATGTGTAGCACAATGACGCCTTGCTTCTTGACTGCAAGAAGCCTTATTGTAAAATAAACTACAAATTATATTTAAAATAAGAAGACCAACTGGATGTAAAAAAAATTCGGAAATTTGTTGGTAGAAAAGTGTGATGATCTTTGTAACATAAAAAAACACATCCTTTATATTTTTGTCATTCCAGTTCCTTCCAGCAAATGCCATGTTGAATGTAAATGGATCATCTAGCACCATAATTTTAACTAATATTACTACAGGTTGACCCTTCCTAATCTGGCACCCTGGGGACCTTACTGGCTCTAGATGAGAGAATCTGCTGGACCATGGGATGTCACATTGTCTAGCAGCATTACCAATACTTCCACCGCTTACTGGTTTCGTACAAGACATTTAAGTGTAAATTACAGCTAAATAACAGCAGAGAACACTGAGAGCCAAGACTAGTGGCTGTAAAGAAACTTTATGGGACCATGGGAAACCTGGCCAGATCCATGGTAAGTGGTCACCCAGCTAACTAAAATCATGCTGGATTTTGGAGTTTTCTGGACAAGAGAGTTCTGGATTAGAGAGGTTCAACTTGCAGTTTAGTGTGAAATGTTAATTGCTTACATTACTGACACGATGGCAGAAACTGCAAATTTGTATTTTACTCTTTGCACATTAGTAGAAAAGAGAAGGAAAAAACAATGATTAATTGTGGAATTACACCATTCATTTACAATACCATGGTATACATTTTTATATGAATAATCTGAAAAATGTTACCATAGAGGTACATGTGTGAAACAGTTTGGGACTGTGCTGTGAAAGGCCTCTCTTTTTTCCCTCCCTGTGTAACTCACATCTATTTCTGCTCATTCGCTTGCTCATCCTGGAGTACCCTAAGAATCTGGGCTAATCTAGCAGGAATATTAGAAATATATCCATGTCTACATGAAGATTCTGTACAATGGGATAATTCAGAGACAAACAAACAATATGGAAGCAAAGCACAGGAGAAGGTATGATACTCATATCACAAAAATACTTTAAGACATTTGAGGAGATACAGAAAAAATGTGTCCTCCAAAAAGAAAAAAAATCAATAGGGAAAACTGCTAACATTGGGAAAATCAGTGAGACTTTGGTTCCTAAATCATTTAAACTTTGACCTAGTAACTAAGAAGTAGAGAATTATTTGTCAGTCACCTTATCCCCTATGTGACTGCAGCCCCACAATCTCCAGCCTTCCTAAAATGTCTTAGAAACTCAAACGTGCCACACCCAATATTTCAGTACATATTTAATGAAAAACCAGAAAGGTGTTTGGAAGCACTACAACCTAAGTAGATTTGGGTATCCCGTTTGTCTTTGCAACAGAGGGCTGAAATTAGATGTCACACAAAAAAAGCCTCAGTGGGTTTCTTTCTTAATCATTAAGCTGTATGTCCAAAATACAGGTCAGGGTTGGGCTTATGGGAATGGGATACCTTAGTTTTCGCCTGCATATGCTATGAGGCTGTCAAAAATATACAAAGTGAAATCATGTACAGCTTTTTGGGGAGAGTCAGTGATCATCTCATCACACACCTACTGTTTCCACTGAGTAACCATATTATTTCTACGTATATTTAGAACAGACTTGTGTAGGGCCTGCTTATAATTATGGTTCCTGTGCTATCACTGGTGCCTCCTGGAGTATAAATATTTTCAAAGGTAACTAAATCTCCCCACTTAGAGCAGTTGTGCTGCCAAAGGCCACAACACTGACACCTTTTTGGGTTCCCAGGAAAGCAATTGCCGGAGACTCCTTCCTTCAGACTGCTTTTGCAACCCAAGAGGAAGGAGGCCAGCCTACCTTTTATTAACACATAGGAATTCTTATAAAGCATCAAGAGCTGTGGTTTGGTAACTTTGGGGTAACATTACCAGTTCTTTTGCTTCCTTAAAGGCTAGCCATCACTTGGAGACGATACAGATTTTGAAGGTACGATTGGACTGGGAAGGAGATGTGGCTTTCTAATGATACACTCAGACACATGTCAGAAAGATATTTCTCCTAACTGAGGAGGTGTGTGATAAGGCAAGAAGGTAGAAGAACACATCTGCTGCTGCATTAATCCTGAGGAACCAGCATGAGTGTCTGTTACACTAAAAATTGATGAATTATGCTTATAGGCGTGGGTGGCAATTAAAGAGAAAATGGACTGTATTCTAAACTAACAGACAGAGTTCCCATGGAAAAAAACTCAATAGAGCCCAAAGCACTTCTACCCAGCTCTGACCCTTTGCCCCCCTTCTTCCCTACTCCAGCATCTACAGCTCACTCAGCTTCTGTGTCCAGCAAATGGCACAGAAAGGGACAGGAAAAGAGAGAGACTCCACAAGCATGTTTTCTGCTCTGAATGTTCAGATTAACACAGCAAGCCAGTTGCCTCTCTCTGCTAATGAGCATGGCATTGTGCTAGTCCCATCCCCACTTCTCCTGGTTTCTGGAGAAGCTTGACAGCAGGGGCTGGGAAAGTTCACAGGGGAAAATAGATTGTTCTGACTTTCCTTGGGTAAGCATTTGATTCTCTCTCCCTTCATGGACTTAGGTAGGCCCACACACAAGCCACCAACCATGCCACCCTATATTGCGCACTTCCTGTTCATTAGGGGAAAAAGATTAGTGAGGGGTAAGAGAAGGGTGATGTTGGATCTTTGCATAATCATACATATTATGAAACTGTTCTTTTACCAGCTGGACCCTTATAAATTTGAGTCCTTTCCTTCCTCTTCCTCACCATGTTTCCCGTCTCCTTCCCCCATGTCACACCACCCAGGGAATATGACTGTCAGTGCTACCCAAGAAATACACAGACATGAAAACAGAGTCACTGCTCATTAAAACCTGCTATAGGTTCCGCCAAAGGCATGGAAGAGGCTAGGTTGGTGCCTCAACCCATGTTGGCAAGTGCTGGGGCAAATGACCTTGGTACATTGGTGTAGCTCTGCACAGGTCTCAATTTGGGATTTATAGTGAAACTGACAGGGTTTTGCCAATTCTAAACTCAGAACAGTTGAAGTGTATGGTGATGGGGTAGCATTATTAGGACCTGATGCTGGTTGGTGCTGGGCTGCTATAACTCCTATGCTATCAGAGGCAGTTCTGCAGTTGCCATTGCTGTTCAGAAGCAAACCTACAATTCATGAGTTCTGTTGTTTATGGCCTAAGAACCAGCTGAGAAGCTTTTTGATTGTGAAGTGCATCTCATCATCATATGTATGCGTGTGTCTCTTATACCTATCACCATGGTAACAAATGTTCAAAGGGTTATTCTAACTGGATGCATTTAAACTAGGTAATTGTGAAGGGTAAAACATCTTTCCTGTGTGTGTGTGTGTGTGTGTGTGTGTGTTTACAGAAACTGTGAGGATACCAATGTGATCAATGTGGTTTAAGGTAATATGCTATGAAAGTAATTTTGCCACCATGTTTGCTTGTCCAAACCATCTTCATATCATTGGAATTGCTCAGTTTGGAGTGACACTGCAGTGAAAGTAAAGCTTGTCAAGGCCCTTGGGCTCATGCACTGAAAGCAGACAAGAAGTTGCTCCAGGTGAAGGTACACATATTTTTGCTGCATAGATGTATCAGAACTTTGCTAAATGGTTTCTTCCTTTCTCTGTACTCATTGTATATATGCAAGTATATTGTACTCTTCACAGGGAACTGCTAAGCAGTCCAGTCTGCTGGGATGCCTTTGCTAGCAGTTTCTAGGTTTGGGCTATGGCAGGGTTAGGAAGTAGGATGTTCACAAAGAAAGGTTCTTGGAGCTGAAATTCTCCCTACAGAGCCCATGATTATTGAACTTCTGGGCACCTTGTAAAGCTCGTCTTTGTTAAATCAGACTTTTGCCTTGAAGGGTGATTGTGTCAGATTAGGGTTAGGGGTACATATTTGACCTTTTCAAAAACAGAACACCCCGAGACAGAGTGTACCTGTATCAGTATCTACCAACTCCTGTTGTATTAATCAAAACAAAAAGCAGTCAAGTAGCACTTTAAAGACTAGCAAAATAGTTTATTAGGTGAGCTTTCATGGGACAGACCCACTTCTTCAGACCATAGCCAGACCAGAACAGACCTACTATAAAACATTGATACAGTGTGAGTTGGTAGATACCGATAAAGAAACATTCTTTCCCAGGGTTGTCCACTTTTTTATATGGCAAACTTATCTGACATAAGTGTGTGGGTATTTGTCTGGTTTCATCCTTTTGTTATCAATGGTGGCCATTGTTAAGGGGGTCAGACTTTGCCAGAAGATGCAACTCCATTATTACAATTGCATCCTATTTTAAGTGCATGTGAAAGCTATGCGGCTTCGTCTTCCAACATTGAACAAAAGTTGGCAAAGTCTGACTTTTTAATGGGGACCACAGTATGTTTCACATGCTAAGGATCATCTAATAAAATGGGGTGTAGTTAATAAAAATAACTATCTACCACAGCAGTCTCTTAGCCTGATAGATTTACTACTCTTGAAGGAATTTGGCAACAACAACAAAAATTCTATGCCAAACAAAAAGTGTGCACACAACATTTTAAAACACTGCAAAATTCTGCAAATGTTATTTGTCAATAAATAAAAGTGGTGGCTTCAGCATGGCGGTGGGAAGCACCGGGCCCTGGTAGCATGGAAGTGGGAGACCACCATGCAGCTTCCCTGTGCCAGGATATATATTCAGTGGTGAGGCTGCACCCAAACCTGACACACTGCAAAGGCCTGCTTCATCCTAGAAACACCTCATAGTCCCGCACTGCCATGCCAGGGGCACCAAATGTGAGTAGGCAGGCTCAGCATGACCGGAGCCTAGCATTGAAGGACTTAGTGTTTGGGGCTCCAGGTGTGGGATGAGATGTGTCTGTGTGGAGCAAATTTTGTGTGTGTGTGTGGCTTAGTAGAGAAGTTTGGGTGCAGGGAGATCTGGATGCATAGGGGCACATAAGGGGGCATTCTGGGGCTGAGGGCAATGGGACTCTTCACTCTTCAGGAGAATGTGGTTGGAGCTCAGCACAGGAGGAGGAGGTCAGTGTGAGGGAATGGGGCTCAGCAGAGGAGTATGGATGCTGGGTGAGTGAGATTTGATCAGGTAGGGATCCAGGTACAGCTGGCTGCAGCTCAGTGGGATGCGGTTTCAGGTCTGAGGGGCTCATCAAAGTGATCCACATACGTGGCATGTCTCATTGGTGTGGGGAGTTCAAATGTAACCTTTACAGCAGGGGTGGGCAAGGTGCTGGAATGGGGTCTGGAGGCAGGGGATGCAGTTCTGTGAGTGTCCAGTTGAGTGGGGGTTGGGTTCACTGGGACGTGTGTATGATGGCACTTGGCTGAGTGAGGTATGTTGAGATTTGGATGGATGTGGGGTGGGGGAAGGTGTAGGCCTGACCCAGTACTGGGTGAGGCATTCACAGCTCTCAGCCCTGCAGTGACTTACCCCTCTGTCAGTACGTCTGGCAGACCAAAAGGATGCACCCTTGCTACTGGGCAGAGGTATATGACTGCTTTTGCTACTTCTCTTTGTTCTTCCATCATAAAGTCATTATTTGGAGGGGAAGCAAAGAAATCTGCAGGGGCATGAATGCTGTGTCCAAGCAGTACTGCAGGATTCCTCCAGGAATAATTTACTCTATTTCTTCTGGACTATTTCAAACTTATTGTCCTGCCATTTCAGGAAAAAGGTATTAAAATAAGTACCTCAGAAGCTAATTTATAGTTCCTGTGTTTAATAACGTATGTGTTTAAAACCTGTAGGGATTCTTAACTCCTTCAGATAAAACTTATTGTTATGAGCAAGCCAGTAGAGTCTTCAGTTCCAAGAGTGGTACCAAAGAATCTTAAGAGTTTTGCAAACAACAAATATATTTGTTTATTTGTTACTTGGATTAAAATACATGCTTGTCACTAAGATAATGTTCACTGTTAGGCTGAGATATTTCAAACAGAAACTATTAATTTAAATACGTGTTTGGGAAAAGTATTTGTTTGTACAATGCCTAGCAGAGACTTGCTTCAAAGTGAGGCTTCTGATGGCCACAGTAATATATTTAATAAATAATAATACTCTAGGGCAGGGTTCTCAAACTTCATTGCACTGCAACTCCCGCCTGATGACAAAAATTTCTTCATGGTCTCAGAATGGGGGGACTGGAGCTTAAGTCCACTCAAGCCCCTGTACTCTGAGTGAGGGAGACAAACCTGAAACCAGTTTCAGCCTAGGACATTGAGGGTCTGGCTTCAACCCTGGGCTCCAGCAAGTCCTAACCAGCCTTGGTGACCCCATTTAAAGTGGGGGAGGGACTCACTTTGGGGTCTACCACTGATCTAGGGTAAGATGTCCCAACACGAAAGGCATTGTTCAGGCCCATCAAAAGTTCAATTTCCATGGATATAAAGAAGGTTGGGTGCCTTTCTCATCACAACAATATCCAAAGAAATATTGCCTTTTCATCTTGCAGTTTGCTTCTGGAGTCCCATTACTTTAATTAATTAAGCAAGCTAGTGTGTGAAAAGGAAATCTGATGAGGAGAAACGAACAATGCATTCAATTTTTGATTTCAGCAAAGAAGCAACAAGAAATATTTCCTGCATTCAGTTTCAATAAAAAGTCCTTAAGCAGGAAACAACGTTTGCCTTTCTCATAATGACACAGTGAGGGCTGGGTTCCCCCAGAATGATATGCTGAACAAATGGCCCATAATGCATACAAACATTCAGAGAATGATGTATATTTGGAATGGAAACACATTGGCATCACAGAGTGATGCCAACTAGTTCTATTCTGTTTTTGCTAAGCATAATTGTTCTTCATAAAGGCCTTCCAGAAAATAAAAATCTGCTGGCATGTTTCTTGTGGCCTTGTAGTTTGTGTGTGTGTAATTTATGCTTGCCACCGAGTTTTGTTCATGCTGCGCATGGAGGCAGTATGATTGGTATAAAGCAGTTGTTTCCTTTTTCCTGTTTCCAAGGTTTTCTTCTTCACAGAGCTCTCAAGGAGTCCACGTTGTGGTTTAAAGGTTTGTCCTGTGTTTGATTCTATCCTGTGTAGTGTTCGAATTGAGCTGTGGAGAGTCATCACTGTTATCATGACAGTCACTCATACAGGCAGAACACACACAAGTCGAATTTGACTGTAAGTATCTGTGAAGGTAGAACAGGTAGGAAAACTTGCTTAGCAATAAGAAAATATTCAATGTCTGAGAGCTTTTCTTGATTCATGTATTATGAGCTATCTACTATGAATATGCATAAGGTTACCTCTTTTGAACTTCCATGAAACAAATTCTCATAAATAAACAAGGAACGTGCAGTACTAACTGACAGAGTCAGTTAGACTAGATGTATGGTGCTAATAGAGTGAAAAGAATAAAAAAATTTCAAGGGCTTCAACCCTCAATTTTAATAAAGTTCATGGAAATCCGATCAAGCCCTAATTGCTAATTCATCTGAAATTATTAAAAAGAGATTTCAATTACATACCCCCATTGAATTTTGATGTACCAAATTAAATTAGGACACTAGATTGTATCTTTCTCAAATCCAGACCTGTTTAAAAGCCCTTTCTGTAAATTCTGAAAAGGAACTTTGTGTTCAGTTATGTTGTAAAAATCCAGCATTAGTATGAAATAGTAGGTTAAATCTCTTACTGAAGATTTTTAATGACATTTCAGTGTTCCTCTTATAATTACACTTCATCTAAGATATCCCATAATGATGTTGGACATTCTTGGTTCAGGCTCACTGGCTTGCTTCATTAGCATGTCATTCCCATTCCACATCATAAGATTTAATTGTAATGCCGAATATGCACAGCTCTCCACAGAAGTCTAATCAAAGTGGATTCACTTGTATTATTAATATCAAAAATCAGTCCACTTGCTATTTTTATAAATAAAAGAATCCAGATACATAAATCAGCTGTCATTTATTAGCATGTTACTGGCATATCTGCCAGACATATGAACAGTCCTATCACAGTTCCTTAGGATTATTTTCATCAAGATTAAAAACCTTCTACATTAAATATACATACTAATTCCTCCATAAAGTAATCAGATTACAGTGCAGGTGACATTGTGTGCTGGAATTCAAATGATTTGCAGTAATGAGCTGGAAAGGTGTACTTGGAGACACAGTGGGGAAAAAAAGAGAGGAGACTTTAGTTTTAAAATCAGACTTGTTATACCTCTTGTTTTATTTTTGTTAGCTCTTGCTCGTTTTATGTAAGTAGCAGGTCTCAGCATTGTTAGCTGATACTTGGTAAATGAAGGTTATGATTGCCTATGTTTAGGGAAATCTTCTCTTCATATACAGATGCCAGTAATAGTGTGGTATTTCTCCATTCCTAGGGGAAGATGCAAGTATATCAATGTTTGCTCTTTCTCTGATTCTGCCCCCTTATTTTTGGATTTCACCCCTTATACAAATTATATTGTATAGCAGTGCTTCAGAACACTTTGATATATGCACTTCGCCCCAATATTGAGAGCCTGCAGCATGTTATTCTTTAAATTGAATTTAATCTGTGCTTACATAGTGCAATGGGTCCTCTGTCTCAGGGTGCAAGTTTCTCCCAATGAACGAATGAGTTGATAGTGTAGTTGCAGTATTTTGAATCATTGCTGTAAGATACTACAGGTTTTTTTGCCATGGACAGAGCTTAACTGCAGGTGGTGGCTGCCGCTGCATCTTGTTCCCAGAAGTCAAGCATATCAGGGAACAACTATTGCAGCCCTTAGCATTGTCTATTTCCTTATGAGATGCAGCCTCTCCCTTGCAGAAAGGCTGCTCCAGAGCTGGTTGAAAATGACCAAAAAAATTGGGTTTTGAACATTTAAAAACTGTTTCCAATTTGGAGAGTTTGAAACTTTCCATTTTTGTTAGTTACCAAAATGTTGTGAATATTTTTTAAAATTTAAATTGCAGTTTTCACTGGAGACATCAGAATGGTTATTGAAATTGGGTTGTCAATACATAAAAGTTTTCCATAACCATTTCAATCTTCAGTTTTGACATAAAGCATGCATCGTTATTGACAAAACTGAAAACGTTTAATAATGGTGCCAATTTTTAATTATTTTAAAGGCCAGTATTACTGGATAATCTTTTTATTTCAAATAAATGCCACGCAACTGTCCTCAGCACCAATGAAATGTTTGAGGGCTTAGGTAAGGTAATATAGTAAAGATAAGCTATTATGTCTGCCTCTCAGCAGGCTTTATCATTATTTTCTCCTCACTAAAATATAGACTCAGTGCCTGGGTATTGTAAGAATACTTCTGGGTAGAGAAAGCTCACATCCAAGACTCCCAGTCTTTCATACGCCTGAATATTGTGTGCCTTGTTCTATTGCACTTTCAGCTTTGTAGGAACAAATAAAATCAGATGCCATATTGTAGGCCCATGTATTTCCAGGTGAACTTTGCCATTTAGGCACCTGATTATTATAATGCAGGTACATATTGGTAGGTGAATGTAGATTAACTGCACTGACAAACATTTCTTTCTGCATTTGTTTCTGCCCACAAAAGTACAGGCATGGAAGAGTCTAAATCAGGTCCTCCATAAATAGCAATATAAACAATGGTGATATTGATAATAAAATACAGATGAACTTGGATAGCTCTATTTAGCTATTCCTCCATGTGACTGTATTCACTTCCTCCCCCCTACACACACACTCTCTTTTTTTTTTTTTTTGGCTTTTGTTAGAATGGCTGCAGTTGGACCATCCTCAATGGCCTCAGGTATCCCTAATACTAACAGACAATTCCTAGGGGTGATACTCTGCTTGTCATATCAGTCTTCTAGCATGTGGCCAGCCATTATGTAAATTCAAACTTATCCTGCAATAACAGGACTGCTTCCCACAATGGTATGTACAGATGTGCTTGTGAGGGGTACTACCCAGCAAAAGTAACCCAGACGAGCCCCCACTTATGTAACCCTTTTATTCATGTTAGGTGACAGCCAGAAGGGCCAGGTTCAGTTCCTAGGGGTTTTCTGTCAATGATGCAACCAACTGGCTCAAGCCCCCACCCAGTAACCTTGGACAATCTCACTGCACCTGCTGGGTGCCTGTAAAGCAGTTTTTTTCCCTCTTGCAAGCACAGAGTGTGAGATAAAAACAGCTTGTTTTATAACAGTAGGCTAACCTAAATTTACACAGTGACACATGCAATATATCTAAACAAAGGAGAGAGAACCCCCATTAACAAGGTGCCATCCTGAGACTCTGTAGAACCAAGTCTCTTGCTGAGAGCTCTTTGCCTTCAGCCCCCCCCACACTTGTAGGGTGTACCTCTCACAGTGCAGTACAAAACATGGAGTCCACACATACATCACCATGGAGGTGCTAGCCATCCACTTGTCTGCAGCTTCTCACCACCTGCCTTGTGCTGACCACCTGTTCACTGCTCCCTGCTGGCTGCCTCGTGCTGGCGGTTTATCAGCAGTTTCCTGTCAGCTGCCTTCTGCCAGCCACAATGTAGGTTTGGCTTGAGGCAAAACCCTGCAACTTCAGCTCTGAGTGACCTCAGCTGACACCCTGTGATTTCACTCTCAATGTCCACCAAAACAGAGTCTCATAAAAAAAGATCCTGTTCTATCTTTAAACTGGGCGGGGGGGGGGTGCAGGTGGTGGTTAGAGGGGGTCAAAGCAGGTTGATAGCTGTATGGCTAAGGCTTAGAGAGAGCCAAGGTATTTAGTCAACAAGTTCAAACAGTAACGTCTCCCCCTTATCACTTCACAATGATGAGATGAAAGGAGCCCTGTGCAATCCATGTCTGACACAGTGATGATGACTGCCCTGTACATGCATAACAACTTCAAGCATTGGTGAGACTTTACAGTTCTTATACTGGGTGTTAGCATAAATTGTGATTTTACAACGGCGTGTTTACAATAGACAAAATTCCATTGCTTCCTTGCTACCCATCAGGCTTTATTTGCAAGGTATTACATATGCACATATTTGCATTTTCATGCAAATGATCTCCAAAAGACACATTCCTCCCTTCCTTCAGCAGCATTGAGTTCCTGATGGCACATTCCTTACATTTCAACCACTTTGTCTTATAATTGTCCTGACTGACTTGGGGAGACATAAAAAAAATTCAGCATTAAGTTAGCTATGCACTGGTCATTTGGCACTCAGCATAATTTAAGCAATGGGTTATATACCACAGTTAGTAGCTCTGCAGTTTCAAATCTGAGTTCCTTTCAAACTGTTGGGTGAATGCCATCAGGGCTTGGTGACATCCTGCAGTTTAATTTTTCAGTTTGAACCTAAACCTACTCTATTGACATCTAGCTCCTCAGATCTGTCACCTAAATAGACTGGCTCAGGTGAAAGAATCTCCCTCACATGTTCTTCGGAGAAGGATGCCAAAAATTATTTCACTTCTACACAATCACACTATCTTCCTTGAGTGCTCCCCTAGTACCTCAATCGTTCAGTAGCCCCACTGATTTTTTGGCAATCTTCCTACTGCTTATGTACTTTAAAAATTATTATTTTTGTGACCTCTGTGAATTACTCTTCAAGGCTTTTTGGACTGCCTAATTATACTTTTATATTTCACTTGTCAGAGGTATGTTTTATCTCCAATTTCTTCAGTAGGATTTGACTTTCAGTTTTTAAAAGATCTCTTTTCACTTCTATCCACATCTTTTATTCTGTTGCATAGACAAAATTACTCCTTTTTGGTTCTCTTCTGTGATTTTTATTTGGGGTATACATATGTTTGAGCCTCTGTTATGGTGTGTTTAAAAGTTCCTATGCAGCTCCTCATTTTTGCATAGGTCACCTTTTAAAACTTAAAAGTAGCTGCCGAAAGTTTCTTTGGTATTTTCCATTAAATTTAATTACACTATGGTGGCTATTACAGAGCAGTTAAGCTATATGCACCTTTTGGGCCACATCCTGTACACCACTTAGGACAAAACTGAGAGTTGCTTCACCTCTTAAGTGATCTGGAACTATTTGATACAAGAAGCATTCTTTAATGATGCCTGTATCCCACCCTGAGGTGACATATAATCAGCCAATATAGGAAAACTGAAATCCCCCATGATTATTTGCTCTTATGTTTGTGACATACTCAGAGAGACTATACAATCACCACCACCATCCTGAAAAGGTAGTCAATAGTGAGGTGGTCAGGTAGTTGGTAGTACAATCATGGAATATGTGTCTATAGAGATTCTATTGTACAGTTTGATTCATTTACAATTCTTAATATATTTAATTTTATACTCTCTTTCTCACATCATGCCACTCGCCCACTAACCCAAGCTAGTGTGTCATTCCTATATATTTTCAATCCTGTTATTACTATATGCCAGTCATTATTCGTCCAAAAAGTTTTGGCAATTCTATTCATATAAATATCCTCATTTAACAAGAAGTACTCAAATCCATCCATTTTGGTATTTAGACTTTTTGTATTTGTATTCAAGCACTTACAAAATTTGTCAGTATTTACTTGTCTGGCTTCATGTGAGCTAATTGAATAGAACTCTTTTTTATTTGACTGTTACTGTTCAGTTCCTAATCAACTTCTATCCCCTCCTCTTTAGCAGGATATAGAGTAACTTCTTTAATAAATCCTCCCTCAAAGGATTTGTTTGTCCAAGCTATGTTCCTCCTCATTTGGTGCCCTTCCTCAAGGCCTTATTTTTAAAACTCCTCTACAAACTTTTCAATTTTTCATGCCAGAAATCTAGTTCCGTTTTTAGTTTGGGTGACACCCATCTTTCCTGTATAGTCTTCTCCTCTCACAAAATGCTCTCCATTTCCTAATAAATCTAAATTACTTTTCTGAACACCATTGAGATTGTGCAATCCTGCTTTGTCTAACTAGCCCTGCAAGGTAGAACTGGAAATATTTCAGAGACTTTTAGAATGGAGGTCTTGCATTTTAGTGTATTACTTAACAGTCTAAATTTAGTCTGCAGGACCTCTTCCTGCCTTTCCCCATGTCACTGGTGCCAACATATACCATGACCACTGGCAGCATTTATGTTTGCTGAGATGTTTGGAGAAGTCCATTACCAAGTTTATCCCTAGATTGTCACAAACCCAGCTATTCTATATTTCTAGTAATCAAATGGTTCATTTCTATTACTTGTCTCTTCTTAATAACTGGGGTACCCTCCCACTAGTGGGGTATCCTGAGTGTAAGAGGATGCCATGGCATCATCTGGATTTCTCAATTATGGGAGCTTTTCCCACTGCTCCACCTTAATGTTCTCCTTCCAACCTCTTCAACAGGGGTAGGACTGCTCTGCTGTGTCATGGAAAGTCTCATTTTTTGTATCTCTCTGCCTCCCTTATGTCCTCCAGTTCAGCAGCTCTGGAGTCTCTCAAGAGTCTGTAGTTAATCTTTGAGGGTCATGAGCTACTTGCACCAAATGCATACATATGCCATAAGACAGGCAATCAAACTTGCTACATTCAGTACAATGAACTAGATCATTTCCTCTCTGCTGCTGAACTTATACCTGATTTTTTACATTTACAGGGCATTGCTTTTTTGTTCTCTGCATTTTTAACAAGGTGAAACTTTGGCTTAAGGTAGGAAGCCCTCAACCTTTCCTGACAGGCCACTCTATTCAGAACACAGCCCTATAAACTGATGACTTTATGACTCTCAGTCAAGCAGACACATGGCAAGCAAGTAAGCACACACAACTAAGTAAGTAACAACAAATTCATTCAAGGGTCATCTAGTCACTCCTCCATTACCTACACAACTCATTTGTAATACTCCCTCCCTGTGTCTACACAAGCCCCTTTCTTTCAAAAGGGGCATGCTAATGAGCGGGTTCAAAAGATGCTAATGGGGCACTGCAATGAATATGCAGCACCTCATTAGCATAAGGGTGGCTGCAGCGATTTAAAAGTGCGGCTTTTTGAATCACGTGCTGCCTGTGGAGACAGAACCTTCCGAAAGGACCCCTACCAGTTTTCGAAAGCCCTTCTTCCTATCTGGTGATCAGAAGAAGGGCTTTCGAAAACTGGGGGGGGTCCTTTCAGAAGGTCCCGTCTCCATGGGCGGCCCGCGATTCGAAAAGCCACACTTTAGAATCACCGTGGCTGCCATTATGCTAATGAGGCACTGCATATTCATTGCAGTGCCTCATTAGCATATTTCAAACCCGCTCATTAACATGCCCCTTTCAAAAGGATGGGGCACATGGAGACCCAGCCCCTGTTTCTAGCTCCAGTTTGCTAATTCACTAGCATCCTTCTTTTAGATACTTTAAAGCATCTGTCACTTTAGTGTCAAGACCAACAAATGCATAAATGTTTAGCTAGGTTATATTGTGAAGGCATGCAAGAGGGAAATCGAGCAAAAGATGAGATTGTTTCTTAGTTACACTGTGAGATTGTCCTTTTCCTTTCCAGTAGGCCATTTTCTGAGAGACTCTTGGTAGTGTCATTATGGCTGAAATGCTGTCACTTTTTGTATCTTGAGGACAGTGTGCTGCGTGAAATGCACAGTACTTGGGATAAATCTAGGCACAGAAAGAAAGTGGAGGAGAATAATGTAAAATGGCCTCCAGCACTTTGAAACCATCCAATGATGAGGAGCATCAGGATAGGAAAATTATAACAGTCTCTCAATAAAATACGCATTTTGCATATCAATTGTACTACAAGCATTCCATTGATTGTGGTGTATAAAATAGCCCAGAGGTTGGGTAGTAATTGCAACTGTCCTTTCCTTCTGCTAATTCACTTAATTTTTTTCCCCATGCAAAATGGATAGATAATAGACAAGTGTCAGTAAAGACTTATTAGCATAAGTGGCCATTTTAGTGTGGTGGAGCATACCTAAGAAAATATGGAGCTGCAAGCAGAATATTCTTTTTTTCTGATCTTATGCTAGTCAACCCAGAGATGACTGTCTCACAGAATGCAATTGATGAACAAGTTTAAGCAACGTTAATGCATAATTGACCCTCCATTCTAGCACATACTATGACAGGGCCATTACCCCATTGTCTACTATAATGAATCCAAGGCACAGGCCCTTAAATAAATATATATACTAAAGTGCTATTTCAGATCCTACAGCAGACTCAACTTGAGGTCTCTTTCCAAACTTCTGTTGCATGGTTGCAAAGGTATACCAGGCATAGCTGATTTGAAACTTGGTATAGCAGAGTTGGTGGCAGGCTGCCTTATGTTCTCTGAGGCTGTGCATGCACTTGCATTCCCTTTTGAAAGAGGCATGCAAATGAGGGAAATCCAAAATGCAAATGAGATGCCATGAAAAAAGGGAAGAGGATTATGCAAATGAGGCACCTGATATATAAATCTGTACCTGTACCCAGACAGAATCCCCCTTTTGCTCTACCCCATCTTGCTTTCCCGAGGTGCTTCAGAGCACGAAAGGGTTAAAAGGAACAACCCAGCCCTGGAATGCCCGAGAGCACAGATGTGCTTATCTTAGCCATGGTCTTTGATGCTCTGGAGCGAAGCTAAGAACAATGGGCTAATTAACAGCTGGGCCTCGGACTGCCCTTGGTTGATTACCATCAGTTGATTGCCTGCACACTTGGTCCCAGACAGAGGAAAATCTGCGGCCCATTAAGAAACAAATGCCCTCAATTGTCTCTACCTCGCAGGTGTGAACTAAGCCCTTGAACTCCCTGTGAGAACCAGCATCAGACAGTTTAATTCAATTGGCACTTTTTTAAAACAAGGAAGAAGCGTATGTGACCCAATGGGTATAAAAGAGGGGTCTTTTACCACGTTGGTAACGCAGGAGTGAGAATAAGATCTGCTAGGTATTTTCCTTTTGCTTTTGCCCTCATTTAACAAGTATAGATCTATGAATTAGAGTGTAGGCGAGCTATTTGTAATCAAAGTATAAACCTTGTAACAATTGTAACCACAAGAGCTTAACTTGCTAGGTAAACAAATAAAGCAACATTGTAACCGTAAGAGATTAACTCGTTAGTTAAATAAACAAAATAATTGATTAAGTGGTAACCTGACTCCTCCTGTTACTGTGCAAGCCAAACACAAACAAAGAACCCAGCTGCTTTCAGCCTGGTCACTGGTGAAACCTACTGAGAGCCAGCGTTAAGCCGTGCTGCCTCCACGGAGCAGGCTCTTGGGGCGCCCGTCAGCCAAAACCTGGAGGCCCGCTGCAAAGGAACTCTGTTCCAGCAGTAAAAGATTTGGGTTTTTAGGACTTTGGGGCATCCGTCAGTCTGGCTTCCCACTGTAGGGACTTTGCCCTAGCAGTTTAACTCTTGTATTAATACAAGGGCATAAGTGGCATCTCACCTGACCATTGGCTATCGGTACCTCATTTGTATTTTCAGTTTCCCTCATTTGCATGCCTCTTTCGAAAGAGGAATGAGTGATGTTGTCCACGAGTTGATTACTTACGCTTGATTACTGTACTTGTGGGGATGTTAAAATGAGTCTCTTCAAATTTGTGCTCTAAAATGATCAAACAGGCTTTTGAGAGGAAATCTTACAAGAAACCAGAGTCAATCAGATCCACAAATATTATAATTCTGTTTTCTAAAAAATGTGAATGTACAATTTGAGTAAATGGCAAGATCAATCTATGACAGGTTGAATCAAAGAAATCCCCATGGGTTTGTCTCCCAGTGTGCTGATCAAGCCACTGAACCCAGCCTTCTTGCACTCTGGAGCTCACCTTATCCTTTCTTTCAGTGCCAGAAACTTTGGTCTCCCACAGCTAAGGCACAGAATTGGGGCAGCTCCTTCCCCATCCCCAGAACCAGAGCAACACAGACACTGAATCAGCTCAGCTCTGGGAGGACTTAAGTATAAGGTCTTTGACAAAACCCAGGAAATCAACCCCCAAAAGGGACCAAAACCAAATACCCTGAGTTTGATAATAAAAAAAGTGTTTTATTAAGTATAAAAAGTAGGATTTAACCAATTGCAAGTGAAAACAGTCAGATCAAAGTTAGTTACCATGTCAAAATTGACGGAAAATGCCAGCATCAGAGAGGTAGCCATGTTAGTTTGTATCTTCGAGAACAACAGGAAGTCCTGTGGTACCTTATAGATGAATGGATATTTTGGAGCATAAGCTTCCGTGGGTAAAGACCCACTTGGTCTTCACCCACAAAAGCTTATGCTCCAAAATATATGTTCGTCTATAAGGTGCCACAGGACTTCTTGTTATTCTTGAAGAAAATGCCAGCTATTTCTAAAACATTAAGAAACTTGTTACACATGAGCAGTGCTTTTTTTCTAGAAAAAATGGTGCTGGAATGCCCTGCACCCCTAAACTGCTCCCAGGCTTTACCCCCTCAGAGCCCTGAAACTGCCCCCAGGCTTAGCTCCCTCACAGACCCAAACTGCCCTGCCCACCCCCAGCCTTAACCCCCCCTTAATGCCCCAAACTGTCCTGACTGCCCCCAGGTTTAATTCCTTCTGGGTCCCAAAACATCCCCAGACTTAGCTCTGTGCAGGATCAAACCATTCCCAGGCTTAACCCTTCCATTCCCAACCTCCCCCCAACCCGGGATTCACTTACTTACCCAGGAGCTTTGCATGCTGCCATCTGCCATCTCCTCTTCACTGAGGCTGCTCAGCTCCCTTCAGCTCCCCCCATGAACAGCACAGCAGGGGCAGTTCCCTGTGCCCTGCCATGTTGAAAGAGTAGGACTTGATTTAATTGGTCTAATGGCTGGATCCCCCTTCCTGCAGCTTTTAAACCAATTAAATTGAGTCCTACTTTTTCAGCATGGCAGGCAGCAAGCTGGAGGACTTAGTGGTGGCAGCAGCAGGAGCCACAAATGTCTCCTAAAGAGCCACATGCAGCTCGGAGTCTCCCAGCTGGCTTTCAAAATGGATGTGCCAGAGAAAAAGGTGCTGAAACTCTGTTTCAAAGCCATGCATGTGAGTTCTTACCCTAAACGGTTGTTCTTATCTCGCACCAGAGTTGATCTTTTTTCAGACCTGGGTCCAGCAGCTTTGTCCTCATCCTTGCCCTACAGTTCTTTAGTCACAGGCTTCTGAATGTGTAACCGTTTAGTGTGGGGAGGGAATTTCAAAAGCCAGCTGAACACAAAGACCTGATTACTTTCCATTCCTTAAACAGACTTTCCCTTCAGGTGGGTTAGCTTTGTTCGGTCTTTCCATCACCATGGAAAAATAGAAGATTCCAGTACCAGCTATCATGATCACATGTCTAGGACCAACCACAGATTCACATTTCATAATTCTAAAGTCACATACAAGTATCTTGTAGGCACAAAAATAGTATATACAGCTTCAGCAGACTATGACTTTAAAAATATGTTATGTGACCTGTTTTGCATAAAGCATCTTTGAGTTATGCATATTCATATTATAATCCAGTTTCTGTAAAGCATGGGGTGTGTGAAACATGCACTTTCCTAAATTCTAACAGTTTCAACAACAACCCTCACAGGTGTTCCTCTTTTTCCCTTTGCCAGATGAGACAGGTAAAGGTGGTATAAATTGCACATTATATACATATTTCTGGTTTAATAGAAAAAAGAATCCGAGAATGACAACTTTAGTTTGTTGTTTGTGACACCAATTGCTTTCTACTGGCAGGGCTTGAAAATAACATCAAGGGAAGTTAATTGGACTTTTTCAATGGTAAATGGGAATACACCTTACTAAAACAAAAACACAAATACCAAGCAGTGTGACTTCTCATTCTCAATTGTTTCTTCTCTGTTAGGTATGGTGATTAAACCCTTTCCTCCCAACTCTGAGACAATATCAACTTTAGGCTATCTCTACACTATTGTGGAGTTTGATGATCTGACAAATCCACTGGCCATTGATTAGACCCACCAAATCAACAGCAGACAATTTGCTTCCACTCCACCTCCTTACTCTAATCCAGATAAGAAGAGTAAGGAATGTCAACCAAAGAATTTCCCCTTTTGACCCTCCATAGTATACACTCTGCAGTAACTCAGCCTAAGGTATGTCAACTCCAGCTATGTTATTCATGTTGTTAGAGTTGCATATCTTAGGTCAAATTTTTACAGACATGTAGACATATGCTCAATGTCTAACCCTCTGTGCAGCAGAGAAACAAGAAAGCAGTACTGTTCCACATGATAGGAAGTGATCACTACAAAATAGAAGGTTTAACTCTATTCAGTTTTAGTAGGTATCACAGCAAAGGAGAGTTTTAAGGAGGGATTTGAAGGATTGCTATCTGCATATATTGTACTGTATTAGTGTGATAGAATTATTATCTTTCAATGTATCATACAATACAGATAATTCTATGATAATGCAGGGATTACTCCCTTCACTTCCTGTTTTTATTTTGTTTAAATTGTCCCAGGAAATTAAAGAATGGATAAACAATCAGTGGGAAAATTAACTTCAAAGTTTTCTTGGTAATTATTAGGGTTAATGTTGGGAAACAGGAGGGCAGAAAAAAACAACAAACAGAAAAAAAAAGAGTATTAGCTCTCATCCACATTCATGTGGTAAAGTTGTATCCTGAAACTTTGTATGTTGCAATAACTCACGGGCTGAGAGGAATAAGGGGATTTCAAAATGTGCGGGGTCCTTTCGAAAAGGATCCCTGTGTAGCTGTGCCAAGTCACGCTTGTTCAAAAGCAGTGCTTATGAAACGCTGCGGCCACCAGATGCTAATGCTAATAAAGCACTGAATATTCAGTTCAGGCCCTCATTAGTATTTTTTGATTTGGCCATTAGCATGGTCATTTCGAAGTTTTGGCCAAGTGTGGCCATAGCCATGAAGTCGTGGCTCTCAATGTTGTTTTAGGACATTGTCACCTATTCACATGTATACACTTTTGAAAAAAAATTAATTTGGAATGAAAAAAATTCTGTATCAGAAAAGTACGTTGTACCCCAAACATATTGCATTGTTATCCTAGACTTTTAATAATTCTATATACCTATTTGCTTCCAATGAGAGTATCTTGTAGCTATGTCTCCACCACTATGCAAACTTCTTTTAAACATAAATTTTGCGGTTTGCATTTGCATTTTTGGGGTAATGTTGTATTCCAGGAATATATATGTTATGATAACTCATGAACTATTAGCAACCCAATTATATTTTCATCATCATCAACAACCATGGGCTCAGCACCCGTTGGTGTCTGATGCCTCCCTTACAATTTCCTTCCATCTTTTCCTGTCCAGTACAGAGTGGCTTAGTTTCTGTAGACTAGCTCTGCACCAATCTACTATATCATCTACCTATTCTCTGTGAAGTCTGCCTCTCCTATTCAAACTGTCCATTATGCTGAATACCAAGATCTTGACTTTTTGCTCATCATTCATTTTGCAGATATGCCCGAATAACTGTAACTTCCGTTGTATAACCCTCTTCAGTAGGTTCTCTTTCAGCTGTATCTTCCTACATAATTCCTCATTGGTGTCCTTCTGCATCCATCCTATTCTCGGGATCTTTCTATAACAACTCCTCTAGAACACCAATATCATTCCCTTTGAATCTTTCATTATCATCCATGTCTCACATCCATACAACATGCTGCTGAATACACGTTTTCAAGATGCTCAGCTTTGTTCCTAAACTAATCACTTTGCTTTTCCAGATCTTATTCATCGCTATGAAACTCACTCTTGCTTTTGCTATTCTAGTTGCTATTTCCTTCTTACAGTCTCGGTCATTCGTCATGTTGCTCCCTGGATATATGAGCTTCTCTACATTCTCTAGTTCAATCCAGTCTACGCTGAGCTTCCTTCCTATTTCCCTATCTTCAGATACCATTGTTTTTGTTTTACTGATGTTCATAACCAGTCCGTACCACTTCCCTTCCTCATTTAGCACCTGCACAGTTCTCACTAGCTTCTCTTTCTCTTCCTTGACGATAACTATATCATCCACAAACCTCAAGTTGTTCATTCTCATCCTGTGCACTGATATGCCTTCTACCTCTTCCTTGATCTCATCCATCACTCTCTCTAGGTGCATTATGATGATACTTGGCGATATCAGATCTCCTTGTCTTGTACCTCTACTTTTTCTAAATCAACTTCCCAACTCTCCGCACATTCTCACCGCTGCCTCTGCATTATCGTTGATGTACTTTAACAATCGTATCAGTCTGCTCTCCACTCCATACGACTCCATCCAAGCTGGCATCTTTTATCAGTTAGTCATACTGGCATCAGATTTCATTTGTATTGTTGTTTACAATCAGGGCATAATCACTCATCTGACCAATCCTCTTGCTTCATCCAGGTGTGGGACTGGCATGGAACCCCAAGAGGCTTCATGGAAGAGTTCATTATGTTTAAGGCAATTGCTTATGCTAATTAATAATGCAATAGAGTGACAGAGGTTGCTGCATACGGTCACCTAAGGTAAAAGGTATTCCAGGGATGTGTGAAAATACCATATACACTCACATGGAAAAGTCTTCTTCTAGTTCTTTCAGTTTGCTAGTTAAAGATTTTTTTCACCTAAAACGTTAAAGAATTGAGCTTAGTTCCTGCAGGCATTTGGGGCACAAACTTCTGTGACAACACAGATAAGGTAACTTTTCTCTTGACAGAGGAGGAAGGTTAAAAGTAAAAGAAGATTAGTGCTATGGCAGATTTTTCCCCTTTTTTCCAAAAAACAACAGGGAACGAGGGTTGGGCTCTGTAGCTATGTCTACACTAGAGAGTTTTGTCCACAAAACTCATGGAGCTTCCAAATTCCCAAGGCATTCTGTAGACAGTAAATCAACAAAATACAGCTCTTCTATCAACAGCATTCTGCCACTCCTCCATGAGGCAGAAAGTATCAGTTGACAGATTTTGTTGACAGAAAGCTGATCTGGACATTCCAGGGTTCTCTCTGTCGACCGAAAGGGATTCTGGGACACCTGGAAGCGCTGTCTGCTGCGCTTTCAGCTGTTTTCAAGAGGCAGAGCAGATCGCTCTTTCCATCCATTTGGCAGTCTGGCTGCAGTATGTCTACACAAGTTTTGTCAGAAGATATCTTCCAACAGAAACGTCTGTTGACAGATCGCTGTACTGTAGAGTCCTGGTGCTGTGCTGAGGGGAGGGAGTCAGGTGGGAGCTCTGACTGGTAGGGAGGCAGCGTTTCGCTCCCTATGCATCTGTATCACTTCAGTGGTTGGGTGTCTCATCTGCTGGTTCCAGGTAACCTGCCTCTCTTACTCCCTTACTGCAGGCTTCAGCAGCCATCAACTGGCATTCACCCTTCTCTACACTGTGTGGCAGGACTCTGTCAGCAGGGGGTTGGGTCTAGCCATTGCTGGCAATAGCAAAATTCAGATTAAAATAGATCCTTCCCAAATTCTGTCTTTGTCCAAAACTTGGGAGTATTTTGGAGAAATTTGGCGAAATCCTTAAACAAAGAACACGACACTTGGATTAGCCACCTTGCATAAAACCCATACAACAGGTAAGAAATGCCCCAAATAGCTGCTTTTTATTAAGCAATAATCTAAATGATTTTTTAAAGCAAAAATCTCTTCTCTTTGAATTAAGAAGATATATGACTTTGCATGTGGTTAAAGCTTGTGATGTGTGCAGTGAAATTAAATCAGTGCTCAGCCTGCCCAGTGTGCCAACATACAGTACTTTCAAAAAGAAACAAAAACACTTTCACTTTGTTCTTTTTCCCTCTTTCCTTTGTGTTAAGTCCTCTGACTTTGTTGCATTGTGAAGCAATGAAAATTAAATCTGTGAATTTGTGCACAATACCCAGCTACTGAATCAACTTTCCTTTAAAAAAAACCTGAATATAAGATATGTGCAGATATTTGCAAAATGACCATAGGAAATTTTGACTGATATGATCAGTGAAAAAAAATATCCTGCCCTGCACTTTGCTCTGGGCTGTAGACAGTACATAGCAAAATAAACGGCACATTGTCAAAACAAATTGGAAAAACCCATCAAGCTGGATAGTCTGATGTGTAAGGAAAAAATATGTATAAACTGCTTCTATAAATGAAGGGCCTTTCAATATATAATCTGCCTCTGTATATGAGGCGCATCTCTGAATCAGAGGTATCTAACTACTTTCAACCCTATTTGGACCATCTCCAGTAAAAACCAAACAGTTTTGGGGTAGTTTCAGACTGGAGAGCCTATTGAAAACTTATCTTCAAATAGGATTACACTCAGCTAATATGAGAACATGCACATTACAATATCTCAAAAAAATCAAAAGTTCCAATTTGCTCACTACATGTAAATCCAATTCAAAATATTTCCATAACACATATCCGCTGGATGTTACACTATTTGTATGTCACTCCAGAATGGATTAACTCCATGACAGGCTAGTCTCAGTTTTTCTGCATTTGGTGTTTTTAAACAGTTTATATTTGTTATCATATCAAAGACAGGCTTGCAGTTTTCAAAAGGAAGAAGAGAACACAGCGCCCAAGGCTCTTCCAGCATTACATTTCTTATTCCATTTTATCTTTCTTGGTTTTGACTAATGTCAGTAACAGCTACTGGTAATAAACTGCTTGTTACAGCTTGCTCTTGCCTTCAAGCATTGGCTTTGATACATTGTCAGCCAATTGGAAGCATTTCCTGATTACATTTCCAAATTGCTTGTTTATTGATTGAAAGTTAATAAAGCAAAGGACAACTTTATGGCTTAAATTAAATGAAAGGTTCCTTTGATGTTCAAATTATCCAATCAACCGACATGCAATGAAATGTAAGCATTTGAAAGTTTTATCTAGAGAGGAAAGTGTAAGAGATAAATGGATTCTAGCACAGACACAGTATCTAAGTGCTTATGAAAAATACCCACAACTTTAACATATGGAGATTTCATTTACTGTCTGTCAAAAAATAAGTGGTACTGAATTTTATTATGTGTAAATACCTGAAAACATGGAAGTGCTAATACAGTGTATCTGTTTGACAAACAGCAGTTCCTGTCTGCAGGTATATTTGATTTGCTGCAATAAACAAAATACTGTAAATTATAATTCTCTCAAGAGGCTGGCATTTGCTTGCTAATCTACTAGCTTCTGGTGTTCCACTGAAAATACTGAGCTGCTGTCAGCCATTAACATTCCATTCAAATTAACAGAATATTGGAGCATACCTGTTATGTTCAGCAGTTTGAGAGATTTCGTTGTGTCTAAAGGTACCCAGACAAGTGGTTAACATCATGTCTTCAATTCAAGAGCTTTTACTGACATGGTGACCTTCCCTTAAAACATCCAGGAATCATTCAAATCCTTCAGGTCATTATTAGGTTCAAGAGGTTAACCACTTCCAGTGCTGCAACTTTATAGAAGCAACCATTTTCATTAGTGTTTAACCTCTCTGGGACAGTGTTATGGATACAAATACTCTATAGAACAGAAGCAAATGGCTAGATTCACAAAGGGAAATGCCTCCCTCCTAACTGCCCTTCCATGCAAGGGAATTTGCAGCCGTGCATATCTATGGGGAGAATTAGGTATCCAAGAAAGAGAGTCACAGAAGCCAGCTGCCTAAACCTAAAATGCAAGGGAAAGGGGTGGGGCTTTCGGCTAAGTGCCACAAAGGTGCTAACTGACAGGCTGGAAGCGGCATCCTGGCCATGGAATGAAGCACTCAAGCTAGGCAGCCCTTTCTCGAGAAAAGAGGGGGGAAAAGATCGCCAAACACATTATCATCAATAGCCCAGTGGTTAGGGCATTTAGTGACTGATGTGTTTTCAAATTCCTGCTCAGCATGACAAATATACGTGGACCAGAGAGCAAGAAAGAGTTTGATCAGACAGCCCCATGGTTTGGGCACTCAGCTAGGATGTGGCAGGTCAGAGTCAAGACCTTGTTCCAATGAATGTTTAATTATGCATACAAGTGGAAGAGTTCCAGCAGGAGAGCGTGGGATCATATCACCCCTTAGCCTAGTGCTTAAAGAACCTGGGAGATCAGGGTTTAAGTCCCTGGTCCACATCAGACAGAATTGGGAGTAGTACATGTTTCCTCCACATCCCAAGAGAGTGCTTTAACCACTGGTATAATGGAAAATAACCCCCACCCCCAAAATAAATGATCATTCCCACCTGTTTTGTGCAGTTTAAGTGAGTTCAGATTATCCCAGCAGGCGTGATAGGCAGGGAACTGCCTAGTTTGAGTATCCCACTGGGGTTTTGGTGTGAGGGATGAGGCCAAACAGCTCTGCGTGATCAGAATTTAAGCTTGTTTGCGCTTGCCCTTCAATGGAAATTTCAGCATCTACAGGGTTAGGCACCAGCTGGGTGGTGGCTTTGTGACTGTCAAAGGAATTTAAATGTTGGATTTAGGCACCCAAAAAGGAAGCTATGCACCTCAGACCCCTTTAAAATCTAGCCCAACAATACTATACAATGTTGCCTGTCATCTCTGATAAGCAAGGACACATTTTGTGATATATCCATTCCAGAGCTCAGACTAAAATATAAATATTAGCAGCTTAATACTATGTTTTAGATGCATTTTAGCAGAGTAATCTTGGGAAATGTATTTTTCTGGAAATGTATATAATTATTCCAAAGCTGAATACATTACATATTTTCTTTGCTTTATCCTGCACACAAGTATAAAGTTCACACAAAAGAAGCAAGAGTTACCAGCAAATGAAAAGCATAAGGGGCCAGGTAATTTTAACAAATTTACTACTAATGGGGCACTTAGAATATGAGCTACAGTCACAAGCGTAATATCTGTGGGACGAAAAGCTAGCAAATGTGTGTGTTACTGTGTCTCTTATTATGTTGCACAGCTTCATCAAAATACACGCTTTAGGGTTTGTATTACAGTGCTACAGCCTATGCCACACTCTCTCATCATGGTTTCACGTCTTGTCTGAAGGATCGTCCAGACATGAAAGTCTTCCTCATTTCAATAGCCAAGTCATCATTTCTTTTCTTTAATGCATGGATCCAGAGCCAGTTGTAAGACATGGAGAAATTGCTGCTGCATGTGGCCAGTCCCAGCCTCTAGTGGTTAGGCATAGAGGACTTGGCAATACAGCAGTGTTTTAAATGGAAGATATAAGTGATGAAAGTGATCCCAACCAGGTCTTTATAAAACCCCTAGGAAACCCATTGCAGTGCTACACAGTCCTCATGGTGAAATAGGTTTTCTTAATATCCAACCTAGATCTCCCTCACTGCAACTTGAGACTTTTGCTTCTTGTTCTCAATGTCACTGGTGTAGTTGGTGACCTGGACCAAGGCAATGCAACATGGGGCACATGCATCCCTCTCAGTGCATCTGTCACAGTCACTCGGTTCTTGGAAACTGGGAACTATAATTCCAAGTCATGTGATTTAAAAAACAAAAAACAGGTGCCATGCGGGATACCACACGTACACCTTCCTGGCTCTTAGGCAAAGGCAGCAGGCAGGAGATGTAGTGAATAGCCTGGAAGTGGGTTGTCTGTGGCAGCCAGGAAGTATCTCCTATGGAATAGGGTGTATCATCTCCATTTCCAGCTTGTGGAAATCAGGAAGGTCTCTGTTGCAAAGTGTTCTGTGTTACTTTGAGCTTGTAGCATCTTCCACTTTTTAATCAAACTTGACCTGAGGAATGTGATGTGTATCTTGCCATTAGTAGCTGGTAAATCTGCCCAATGATTTACATGACCCCAAGATAGCCTGTCATTTTAAAAAATAATTTACAAAATCCTTTCCTCCATTCACTTTAATTATTTACTTGCTTTGAGAGCTATCCATGCATCAGTAAATGGTACAAGTCCCTATGTAATGATGCATGAGGTGAGCTCCATGCTTATAAGGCTTAAACCTTTCAATTCCTAGAATGAAAGTACCAATTGAAATAGTTACGTAAGAGCTGGAAGTCACTCTACAAAAAGTAGTCTGTTGAGTGCCTTATTTTGACATAGCACAACTTCTTTGAAGACCCTAGCATAAAACATGGCTAAGCAACGTAACCCTTACCAAACCAGCAGAAATATTTTATGTGAGTAGGGTTTGGCCTTCAGAGCAGCAAGGAACATCTGGATTGTGATTTTTTTTTTTAATTTCTCTCTCTAATAACATGCAAGTAAATATAGAGCTATGCATTTATGAATTGAATTTTCTGTATGAAAGAGCAATTGGATTGATTAATAAAAAAAATCCATACTGTGTATGTAAAGTATTGTGGTAATGGTCAGGATTCAGTATTTATAAGTTCTTTATAAGGCTTTTTAAGATGTCAGTGCTGTGGGATTGCTGTCAAAATATTAGCATTTGCCAACAGATGCCACACAGTTACTTCCTCGGAGAAAACTGCTATTTCACTGTGTAGTTAACTGCTGAAAAGCTGACTTCCTAAAGGTGATGCACTGTAATTAAGCCTGTGCTCTAATGTCCTTCTGATGGAGCCCTGCCCTGGGCCTGCCCTAGTTCCCTGACCTTGTGGTAGGCATAGCCCTCTTTTTTCCCCCTATCTTTGACAAATTTAAACATCAGTCTGATCCTCCTTTGCCTGAAAAGAGAAGTTGTAGAAGCCTGCTTGTTCCTGGTTGGATAGTTTAGAAACAATACATTCTGCTTCTTGGTGGGGAGTTAGATGTGGTAACCGTGGAAGGCCCTTCTAACCATATAGTTTATAATTCTATGAGCTCTACCAATGGGATTGGAGCAGCCTGTCTGTTCCCACAACAGCTAGAGATAATAATGCTGCAGTTGCACTACCTCTTGGTGACCAGGAGAGGCAGTGCAGGCAGCAACAAATTGGTTCTATTTCCCCCATTGAGAGCAATATTGGTTTCACCAGCGGTAACCCAGGGAATCAAGTAATTCCGCCTCATTCATTGGGAATAATACATGCAAAATCTTTCCTCCATATCAGGGGCAGAGAGAGAGGCAGTTCCACTCCAGTGGTTCAAACCTCATGAATCAGTCCTCCACTCCAAATCATGAATCATAGAATCATAGAACGCTAGGACTGGAAGGGACCTCGAGAGGCCATCGAGTCCAGCCCCTTGCCCCAATGGCAGGACCAACTATTATCTGAACCATCCCTGATAGACATTTATCTAACCTGTTCTTAAATATCTCCAGTGATGGAGATTCCACAACCTCCCTTAGCAATTTATTCTACTGTTTGACCGCCCTGACAGTTAGGAACTTTTTCCTAATGTCCAACCTAAACCTCCCTTGCTGCAGTTTAAGCCCGTTGCCTCTTGTTCTATCCTCAGAGGCCAAGAAGAACAAGTGTTCTCCTTCCTCCTTATGACTCCCTTTTAGATACCTGAAAACTGCTATCATGTCTCCCCTCAATCTTCTCTTTTCCAAACTAAACAAGCCCAATTCTTTCAACCTTTTTTCATAGGTCACATTCTCTAGACCTTTAATCATTCTTGTTGCTCTTTTCTGGACCCTCTCTAGTTTCTCCACATCTTTTTTGAACTGCGGTACCCAGAACTGGACACAATACTCCAGCTGAGGCCTAACCGGTGCAGAGTAGAGCAGAAGACTGACTTCTCGTGCCTTGTTCACAACACACCTGTTAATGCATCCCAGAATCACGTTTGCTTTTTTTGCAACAGCATCACACTGTTGACTCATATTTAGCTTGTGGTCCACTATAATCCCTAGATCCCTTTCTGCTGTAGTCGTTCCTAGACAGTCTCTCCCCATTCTGTATGTATGAAACTGATTGTTTCTTCCCAAGTGGAGCACTTTGCATTTGTCCTTATTAAACTTCATCCTGTTTACCTCAGACCATTTCTCCAGTTTATCCAGATCATTTTGAATTATGACCCTATCCTCCAAAGCAGTTGCAACCCCTCCCAACTTGGTATCATCTGCAAACTTAATAAGCGTACTTTCTATGCCAATATCTAAATCATTGATGAAGACATTGAACAGAACTGGTCCTAACATAGACCCCTGCAGGACCCCACTTGTTATACTTTTCCAGCAGGATTGAGAGCCATTAAGAACTGCTCTCTGGCTTTAAAATAATAATGAGTTGGCTTTAAAGTAATATTTTGGGAGGCTTCATTTGTTTTCTGAGTGTTTAGAATTTTATGATTTGTTCCATAATATGAGAATAGAAATTTCTTTTAAAAAAATAAGCTGTGATTTTCATATAATCAAATGCCTCCTGGAGTTTGGGCTGCAAGAATAACATAAATATCACAAAGACACACCACAAAATGTAAGAAGCTGGAAATGCTGCAAATGTGATTATCTGTTTCCAGGTTTTCCTGATTTCAGCCTATTAACATTTCCTTAAAATCTTGCAAACCTATGTTGATTTCCCCATCTATTAAGAGTCAAAATATGTCAGAAAACTTCTTATAAAAATTACAGTTTGCAAACTGGTATAGGGAAGGTTTGTTTTGTTTTTAGTTATACCTTATTTCAAACATGGAGTAAATCGCTCAGTCCAGGATCTCTTACTTATGTCAAAATCAGTATTAATTGACATACTGCATATGTGTGTCAGCCATTTTTAGTTAATTGAGCCCTAAGCAACCACATTATTTTTTATAAAACGTAAATATCCCCTGTGGCCACTTAGCTACCCAATGCTATTATTGTTAATAACTTCACAGTGGAAGACCTGAAAAAAAAATATATATATATATACACACACACATATATATATAAGACTTTCTTTGGGAAATGTAGGTCTATTTTGCATGTTACCAGCACCAATTTCCTATTACTCTGGCATTTAGTACCTCATAATCCGTGACTTTCCAGAAGCATGAAGCTTTGTTTTATTATTTGCTCTCCTCAATTATTTTCAATCTAATTGGCAAATACAGGTTCAAACTTTTTAATTTGGCCTTCTCTGACAGATGAGGGATGTCACTGGACCAGAGAACTGGAAAGGAGGATGCAGCCTGAGTCCTCTGGCAGCCCTGGGTGGGAAGGCTGCAGAGGAACCCATGTCCCCACAGCCACCATTGTGGAAGGACAGGTTCACAGGGCTGGACTGGAGTCAGATGGCAACTCCTCAGGGCTGGGGTCGGAGCCAGAGCCAGCTTTCCCCTGCAGCCCTGTGGGGCAGTGGGCAGCCACCCAGGGCTGGAGCTGCAGTCCCAGTGTGGGATTGAATCAGATTCTCCTGGCTGCCCCTGGGCAGAAAGGAGGGGAGCAGCCCAGTGGTGGGAGGAGGGGTGGTGGGTTGGGGGCTGTGGCAGGAAACCTTCAATTTGTCTTGTCCAGGACCGGTCAGGTCCTGATCATGCTGGACCAGGAAGGTGCAACCTGTAGCACTTGAAGGCCGTGTCTACATGTGCCCCAAACTTTTGCGTATTCAGCGCTTCATTAGCATGTGGGCGGCACTTCGAAATTGACGTGCCTTGCCGCCGCGCGTCTCGTCCAGACGGGGCTCCTTTTTGAAAGGACCCCCGCCTACTTCGAAGTCCCCTTGAGCTGATGGGAATAAGGGGATTTCGAAGTAGGCGGGGTCCTTTCGAAAAGGAGCCCCGTCTGGACGTGCCGCGCGGTAGCAAGGCACGTCAGTTTTGAAGTGCCGCTGCCTCCTGCATGTTAATGAAGCGCTGAATACGTATTTCAGCGCTTCATTAGTAAACTTCAAAATGGCCATTTGCGTGGCCATTTCGAAGTTTGGGGCACGTGTAGACGTAGCCAAAGAGTATCTTTCAAACAATAACATAAAACAGAAGGAAATATTTAATGATTTTCTGTTAGTTATAAATAACTACCCTTTTGACTGTCACAAACCTGTCTGATTTTAGATGAGCTATTATATTCTAGGGTGGAAATAATTCTTTGAAGTGGTATTATATACTTTAAACATTAAAACTGTTCAAAAACCGCAAGTTATATGTTTTTGATGGTAAAACCTCCTATCTTCTGGCAAATTATTTCCTTTCTAACCACAGCTCAAACATGTATTAGATTTAATGGTGTAGTTAGATTTAATTCTAAAATAAGTGCAATACGAGAGGCAATTTGAAACTCAGGCCATTAATTGGATCCCATTTTTGTTTAATTTTAGTGAAAATAAACTGCTAAGCATCCTACAGGTGACAGAAGCTACTACATGCAACA
Source organism: Carettochelys insculpta (assembly GCF_033958435.1). Taxonomy (NCBI): domain Eukaryota; kingdom Metazoa; phylum Chordata; order Testudines; family Carettochelyidae; genus Carettochelys; species Carettochelys insculpta. The sequence goes on from NC_134137.1 coordinate 330,250,654, forward strand.
TTAACCTTTACCTTGCCATGTTTCAAATGTGCCTGAGGTTGCCGCTTTAACGTATTTACAAATATACTGTTGTCATTAGAAAGTGTAGGAGAAGGCACAATGGTGTATGCTATGCATGCACAAAGCCACAGGAGTGTCTTTTTGTTTGATCTATACAGGTTCAAAAAATCTTATCTCGTTCGAGGAGCTAACTTGCTTAGACACACAGGTGAATTTTAGCCATTAGGAATTTTCATTTCTATCTAAGAGAAAGGCCTGCCATCTCCTAAAAGGCCAAGCTATACAATTAAAAAGTCCAAATTCCCCACCCCTATTTCTGTCCCTTGCTTATGCTATACCTAGGAATGTAAAATTATCTTAGGTTCCAGACAGAGCATCACTATTTCTAATGAACTTTACACTTATGTTTGCACCATGCAGTTCTGGGTAAAGCATTTTGCTTCTATCATTTGTTGCATAATTGCAATAAAATCATTTAGATATTCGAGACTACCTGAAGATTTTTAAGCTCTGTAATAAATGTATGCACTGAATGAAGGAAATGTTTCATGATGAAATAATAAAATGGGGTTTCAACAGGAAAAAAATGAGATAAACTAGTCTAGGAAATAAGTAAAAATTATACATGCAGGCAACCCACTGATCAAATATTTCTTAGGGCTATTGTGAGTCTATCAAGAATGCTGAACCAGTGATAAAAAAATTACTGAAGAGTGATTTACTGTGTTGTTTAAGAGTCATGTTAGAGATTGTTTTGCTCACAGCAATGTGCTGGATCTGTTTTATTTTATGATTACTTAAAAGCTGTGGGAGAACTTTGCATATGTACTGGAAACTCAAACCTTAGTGGTTTATTTATATTATTGGCTATGCTTACTTTAAAACTGTCAACAGAAAGTATTAATCACACTAAAAGAAGCTTAGCTTTACAAATATTTCTTCTGCCAAGTGTCAGCATCAATGCTGGATAACATTACAGTGTAACCTGGCTAACACAATGTTTTTAAAGAGGATGTCAACACTATCTCGGGATACTATCATATGAATAGTGGGCTTTTGTCATTCACAATGAATCTTCTGTAGATTGACTCATAGAATTGAGATAGTTAACATTAAAAATGATGCTTGTTTTCTGTCATATGAGTACTGGAGTTTACTAAACTTTTGGGCTATTCTTGGATTTCTTTTGTTCCATTTTCAAAGACAAAGGATGCGTCTACACTAGCCAGCTACTTCAAAGTAGCTGGCACAACGTCGAAATAGCACGCGTTGCGTATATACACGCTGTGTGCTATTTCAACATTGAAATCGACATTAGGTGGTGAGACGTCAAAATCGCTATTCCCATCCAAAGATGGGAATAGCGCCCTACTTCGACGTTCAACATTGAAGTAGGGTGTGTGTAGATGATCCGCGTCCTGCTGCTTCGAAATAGCGGGGTCCTCCATGGCAGCCATCAGCTGAGGGGTTGAGAGATGCTCTGTCCAGCCCCTGCGGGGCTCTATGGTCACCGCATGCAGCAGCCCTTATCCCAGGGCTTCTGGCTGCTACTGCTGCAGCTGGGGGTCCATGCTGCGTGGACAGGGTCTGCAACTGGTTGTCGGCTCTGTGGATCTCGTGCTGTGCAGGATAAGTGTGTCGGGGGGGGCCCTTTAAGGGAGTTGCTTGGGGATTTGCTGGCCCCTTATTTCGAAGGGGAGCACTTGTGTGTGTGGATGCTCCACATTTCCTTCTGGGGCAGCTCCTTTCGATGTTCCCCAACACTACTTCAATGTTGAACGTCGACGGCACTAGCCCTGGAGGACATCTAGGCAATACACATCGAAGTAGCCTATTTCGATGTCCTTACTTCGAAATAGGCTACTTCAACATAGTGTGCTAGTGTAGATGTAGCCAAAATGAATAAAGTAGGCCCTTTGTTCTACTAATGATTCATCATTCAGGACCAGATGTTTCATCCTAAATAGGGATTATTCCTATATATGGGACTGGAACTTCCTCTAGTACCAGGTCCCCTCCTCTGTGTGTGGTCAGGCAGGGACACAATTCTCCACTGGTGTGGTCAGGTGGGGACAAAATTTGGCTTAGGGGAACTCTGTGAAAGTTAATTAGATTGTAAGGACCAGAGCTGCCTAAATCCTACCAATACCGATTCAAGTAGATACAGAAATACCACTGGTGATCTAGGCTTTGGTGCTAGAAGCAGTTGGAACACTTTATGATGTTGACCACAGTGTCAGTATTATCATATAGTTGATGATGATGATGATGATACTATGGACTAATATATTAACTTATATTTTGAACCTCCATAGGGCTGAGGAGAAAATGATGCCACTACAAGCAAACATGCCTATTCATTCCCTGACCAACCCTCTTCCTACTGATACCTAGGAGATTCCACTGTTTAAGGAGTGTGAAGAATATCCTGCCTCAAAGTCAATTTCCCACTTACCTACATTTTCCTACACCAGTGGACTACTCCTTGGCTGTGTCTACACTAGCCAAAACCTTTGAAATGGCCATGCAAATGAAGTTTACTAATATTCAGTGCCTCATTAGCATGTGGGCGGCCACAGCACTTCAAAATTGATGCGGCTCACCTCTGTGTGGCTCGTCTAGATGGGGCTCCTTTTTGAAAGGACTCCGCCTACTTCAAAGTCCCCTTATTCCTATGAGCAGATAGGAATACGGGGACTTCGAAGTAGGCGGGGTCCTTTCGAAAAGGAGCCCCATCTGGATGAGCCACACGGCGGTGAGCCACGTCAATTTCGAAGTGCTGCGGCCACCCACATGCTAATGAGGCACTGAATATGTATTTCAGCGCTGAACTAGTAAACTTTGAAATGGCCATTTGCATGGCCATTTCGAAGTTTTTGGCTCGTGTAGACACGGCCCTTGTGTCCTTCTGTTTCTAAAATCAGAGAGGGACTTTTGGCACTAATTAAGAGCTACTACTTCAGAAGAATTTAACAGGATTCTTTTCACATTTAAACCTTCTTCATCCATGCCTTCTTTCACTTGCATCTTTCTGTCATGCAAAGGGACAAATGGGAATTTTCCTATGTATCTGTATTTTGTATTGAAAGAAGAGCTTTTTCCCCACCTTTTGAATCAAAACTATAAGATATTGCTAAGCTTTATTAAATGAATCTCTCACTGACTTCCAGAAATGAAAGGAAGTCTAAAAATGACAGTTTATTTTATAATATTGGGAAAACATTTCAGCTCCTTCCTGTAGCACTGGTTGAGGCCTGTGCTTCACTATTATTGAGTCCATAAATGCCAAACAAGCCATTGACTTGAAAGTAAGCAAGCAAGCAAGTTTGGACTTCCTTTGTAGTGAGTGTAACATCCAGTTAAATAATAAACATTGGTAAGTTTGCTTCCCACAGGGCTTCCATTTAATTAAAAACGATAAGTTACCAATGCTTCCAGATACATTTCCAAAAACCATTAATGAGTGATGTTAGTGTGCACTTGACATACTTTGTGCAAACTTCTTTTTAATCTTTATGGTTTTCACTTTCAGATTTGGCAGGATTATTGAAGAAGAGTTTAATTGTGATTCTAGAGCCACTTTTGTTTCTGGTTGGCTTCACTGTGGCTCAGGCTTTGAGTTTAAGCTTTTGCGCTTGCCTGTATTTGCAATATTGGTCTTTTAATCTCACTCAAATGAGCATGTGCAGTACTGACAAAACCATAGAGAGGGCTCTCAAAGGCTAATTGACACCAGCATTGCAGCAAATCAACATAAATGGCAAACAGACACAGATTAAGCTCTGGACTGCTTGCCCTCTAACAACAGACATTTCCAGGCTCTGGAATATGATGGATGCACCCAGCAGGGATAAATTACTTCTCTCCACAGCATGACTGTGCCTAGCAGACACATGATCTGCCTTGTGCACTTTTATCCTTCACTATACCTTGCAGATTCAGAGCAGAACAAACATTTAACTGTTCTTGTTTGTCTGCTGCACATAAAAGAACACATATTACCAGTCCATTCTCCACAATTCAGGGCTGTGCCCAATGAACTGCATGCCTGTCTTTTCAGGCAAATGCACAACTTGTTTCACCGATGCTGTCAGGTTTACTCTGCTATGCTTTAGTTATTCCTCTTGGGCCAGTATCTAATATGGGGCTGCCTGACAGTTAATGCATGATGTCCATTCCTGATACATGAGTTTGGCTATGCTGGTTCTGATCCTGCAAACACATATATGCATGAGTAACTAGAGTCTATAAATATTTGAGCTATTTGAACACCCAGGAGCGATTCAAATAGTTTATGGTGTTGCAAAAATTAAAGATACAATATTTATCACCCTGAATATATAAAGTACAGTCTAGGTGTCTATCCCAGGCCTGGTTGCCTGTTCTAGTAGAAGTGAGACAAAATTAAGAAAAGAAAAATTTTGGCCGAAGAAGAGTGACAGCTTTCTTGACAATGAGACCAATTAGGCTGTTCATAGTCACCCCAGAGACGTAATCCACTGTTACATTTAAATCTGGTCAGGAAGGAACACTAGCACATGTGCCAAAGGGAATAATCCTGCAATGTTAGGGAGAAGGATTAAATGACCTAATAGCCTTCTTTATTGCTACATTTTATGATTCTGAGACTCTGGTCTGGATGATACATTGGTCTAAGGCTGTGGCTACGAATTGCACCTTGAGAAAAAATATTTTCTTAATACTCCATAGAATAATGACAAATCAGTAGTTTAAGACTCATTTTACACCTATAATTACATGCGTTATTATAATATGTTCCCTGCCTTTCTTACATAAAACGTTATACCTCATGGTGGAAGCCAATCACCTTCTGACAGAAGTTATTAAGGAACTTCTCTTAAAGGCATGTCCATAATTCTCCATAATATTTGTTCCTGGAACTTGGTTTTTAAACATTTTGCATTAGCCACTGTTAGTTAACAAGACATCAGATTAGTTGGTTGAGTTCTTATTAAACATACTCACAAGGCAATGAATCACATTTTGTATCCTTTTCTTGGGTTTCATAGTTATATGTTGCTGTATCTGGCATTTAATGGACAGATGCTGGAATAGCAAAATCCATTCATTTTGTATTGCAAACGTCTACCATAAGCAACATAGGAATTGGGACCTGAGGTGTGCCAATACTAACAGCTCTATCAGGCGAGGCAAAACTGTACCCTTTTTCTATGGCTTGACCAGTTTAAGATGTCTGAAACTTTTCCCAACTGGTAAATTTTCTGTATGACTGACAGAAAAGACATATGAAATGTTGACAAAATGGCAGCATCCTTGAAAATCTGGTTGGGTAAATGAAAGTTTGGCTACGAAACGTCCTAAATTATGTTGAAAGTGCCAGAATATTGTTTTTCGTAAATATTTATTTCTGCTTAGTTCATAGAGTTCAGTAGTCTACACAATATAAATGTGTCCTTCTCAGGGGAAAAAAAACTCCTTAAAACAAAATACCTAGTGAACTCCTAAATCACAGTTAATATATTTTACAGGGAGGAAAATAGCCTTAATTCAGGAGGGAAGTGTTTAGTTTGTTTTTTTTTCTTTCTTTGTCTCCATCAAGCAGCCTTAACAGCTCACTCAGAATTCTGGGTTTCAGTCTGTCTGACTTACTCTCTCATCTAATCCATCTACATACTTTCTACTGTATTATTCCCTCTACTTATCTGAGCGCTGTGAAACCACTCTTTAGGAGGAATAGACCCCCAGAGTATGACCCCTTCTTCCCAAATCCTCATACAACAATTACCCATATCCCTGGTAGTTTCCTGCCTTGTTTCATTACAAAAATCTTTACCAGATGGCTTCTTCAAGATTTCTTAAACTAAAGAAGGGGCAGGGGGTGGGGAGAGGAGAGAAAGAGAGAGAAAGAGAGCACATTTGTTCAGGTCATCAGATAAAAGTTCGACTTCATATATACCATTACAGCAGCATACTGGCCTGCATCCACGAAGGGGCTGAGACAGTGGGATGCTCACATCATAACATCTAATATTAGGTGAAAAAATATCACTGGAGCGACAGTGTGATCCACCAAACATGGGTTACATGCCCAGGATCCCTATACAATGAAGTGTGAGGGAGAGATATTTTCGAATGGCATCCACAAAAACCTGCATGCTGGGCAGGAGTGGTAAAAAGCTAGAAAATTAGAGATGCTGATGAGAGGATATATGCGAAGCCCCAGTCGTCTTGCTGCGATAGGTACCTCTCTGCCCTAACTGTCTGCCATCTATAGCATCATTCAGGGTGGCTCTGCCAGGCCCTGCACTTTGGGGGGGCCCCAGGGCAGCCACTCCAAACTGGAGGGAGGGGCCGGGCCTGGCCTGGGCAGCAGCAGGGGTCAACCCCCTCACATCCACTGCAGCAGTGGGAGCTGAAGACTGATTGACCCAGCAGACTACTCCATGCCACTCTGCCCTGCCCCCCTGCCCTCTCCCAGCCTACTGCACATGGCTTCATCACAGCTGTGGGAACCAGGATGCTCTGGCTCCAGGGTGGTCTGCTTAGAAGTGGGGTACAGCAGGTTGAAAGGGGGCAGCAGGGTGATGTGGAGCCAGCTGCTGGAACACTCCAGCTCCCACTGCTGTGGTGGGTGCAGGAGAGGAAGCTGATCCCTGCAGCCATGCAGTGCCAGGCTCCTCCCCCAGGTAATCCCCCATCTTGCATTGTCTCAAGTATCTATCTCTGCCTGTAGGCCAGAGACTGGGGAAAGACAGGCTGTCCTTTGCAAAACATGCCTATGGGACTTGATGAGATAGGGGTGCCCTGAGGGCACTTGACTCTACACAGCATGAAGGAAGGAAAAAAAGGAAGCCTTCCTGTAGTCCACTACTTGTGGAGTCATCCAGAATATAGGAAACCACCAGTTCAACTCCCCTAGCTGCTTGAAGAGAAGGGATTTGAATGGCGATGGATGGGCTGCTTCTCAGAAGAATGGTCTAAGTACTGGACTATAGCGAGATTCTTGCCCTGGACTAATTAACATTTAATTAGTCTATCAAAGTGGAACAGTTTCAATAGGAAAGTCTGAGGGACACCAATGTTAGAGTATTCCACTGTCCAGTGGGCAGGGTAATCATCTTCAAAGGTCATAGTGCCCTTTTCAAATCCCTTCTCCTCAGCAGAGGCTCTTGGAGTGGCAATTTTCATATTCCCTGTGAGTATCCTATCCACTGGACTAAAGTTTATATGACACAGCTTCCTCTTCCCATTTTATGTGTGGGTAGGCAGCCTCTGAGTACACCTACCAAGTTAGGTGCTAGAGGTGAGTTCAGTGGAGAAGTGCCAATCTTCTCCAAGTTCATGGATCACTCTGGGGTTTAGGTGGGAGATAGGTGCTAGGATGCCTAGAGTGAGGCAGCGGTGTTCCTGTCCAGAAGACAAAGTTCCACATCTACAGAACTTTTGATGCAAAAACATAGTTTCTGAGAGACTTTAGGCACCCTATAGGGTTAGAGGCAGCCAGGCTGGGATTTTGTGGGTCACAGTGGTGCCTAAATACCTTTTGTGGATCTTAAACAATATATCTGCTTGTTCCTTTCCCGTCAGTGATGGTTCCTCCACGACACTAGAGGACCTAAGTAAGCTAGAGCCAGTCCTGAGCTTCTATCAGGAAGACAGGATAGGCATACAATAAACTGTGAGGCAGAGAAGAAATGCCATGTAAAACATATTCTTTCTACTCTTCTAATGACAATAGGATCTGAGGGTGCTCAGCAGCTCAAAGGAATGGCCCTATATGTGGATAGGTGACTGGAAGTACAGTGTATCAGTACAATGACCCCACAGATCATCACCAGGGACTAAATCCAGGAGCTTGATTTCTAAGAACTCACCATTAACTCTCAATAGATTGATTTCCTCATGATATGAATCAGTTGAGGCTACATTTTAAAATTTAGGAACACTTATGGTATGTGCAAACCCCGCTGAGGACGGGGCCACAGTATCCCAGCTCTTCCCTAACTCTGGTGGCCAAAGGCATGATTTTCAGAATTGGGTATTGGAATTTCAAAAACTTAAAGCACCCATTGACTTTACTGGTTACTGCTGAGTGCTCAGCACTTGTGAAATTTGGACCTCTGGTTTAGGTACCCAAATATAGACTTTGGAGCATAACTATAATTATCACAATTTGAGAAGCTTGGCCTAAATTTTACTGGACCAGATAGAAAATTGACATTTTTTGCACTAAACATATATACTTCTTTAACCATTAAGACATGTCAGGATCCCCAAAACATGGAATTAAAAAGTACATCTGTAAGTGTAGTTGTAAAAAGATCTGAATAAATACACAATGTTGGCTTGTCATAACATAGCAACATCTTTCTGGTGCATATTGTTTGAGTGCAATACAGAACTAACTAGTGTTGAAAGAAAAACGTGATACATTAACCAACATTCTTGCCAGTAAGTTAAAGAAGTATAGATTGGATACATGGTCTGTAAGATGGATAGAGAGCAGCTAGATGGTCGGGCCTGACAGGTAGTGATCAATGGCTCTGTGTCTGGTTGGCAGTTGGTTTCAAGTAGAGTGCCCCAAGGATCGTGTCTAGGGCTGGTATGTTCAACATCTTTATTAATGACCTGGATAATGGGATGGATTTCACCTCAGTGAATCTGGGGATTACACTAAGGCAGGCAGACGTAGATACGTTGGAGAGTAGGGCTAGAGTCCAGAGTGATCTAGATTAATTGAAGGATTGGGCCAAAAGAAATCTGAAGAGGTTCACCAAAGACAAGTGCAGAATCCTGCACTTGGGAAGGAAGAATCCTAAGCATTGTTACAGACTGGGGACCAACTGGTTAAGTAGCAGTGCAGCAGACAAGGATCTGGAGATTATAGTGGATGAGAGACTGGATATGAGTCAACAGTGTGCCCTTGTAGCAAAGAAGACTAACGGCATATTGGGCTGCATTAGGAGAAGACTATCCAGCAGATCTAGATAAGTGGTTATTCCCCTCTATTTGGAACTAGTGAGGCCATATCTGGAGTATTGCATTCAATTCTGGGTCCCCCAGTACAGAAAGAAGTTGGCTGCATTGGAACGGGGTCAGCAGAGGGCAAAGAAAGGATTAGGAGAATGGAGCACATGACCTATGAGGAAAGGCTGAGGGATTTGGTGTTATTTAGTTTGCAGAAGAGAAGAGTGGGGGGAGATTTGATAGCAGCTTTCAACTTCCTGAAGGGGGGCTCTGAAGAGGATGGAGAGAGGCTGTTCTCAGTAGTGAATGATGGCCGAACAAGAACCAATGGTCTGAAGTTGCAGAGGGAGAGGTGTAAGTTGTATATTTGGAAAAACTATTTCACCAGGAGAGTGGTGAAGCACTGGAATGCCTTACGTAGGCTTCATCCACACTGCAAGATAAATTCAAATTTATTAATATCAGTTTTGTAATTCTAGAATTTATAATATCAAATTTGACTATCCTCACTTCTCACACGCGCCTTACAAAGTTGATTCGTCGCTTCCACACTCAAATTGGCTAACATCGACTGTTGCAGTAGTGCATTGTGGTAACCTATCCCACAGGTCCCTCATCCCTGTAGCATTCTGGGTATGCTCGCTACTCTTTGACATCATCTTCCCACATTACATTTTCCTCATTCCCCTCCCATGCTAAGTCCATTTTTCCCATTGAAAGGAAGGAAAAGGAGGGCATCCACATAGATGGCAAAAAAGTTTACAGAAATGTCTTTCTTCTGCAGCTGAATTCTCAACTGACCATCCACTGAGTGTCCCCCTCCTGTGATTGCATCCGATCCCTAAAAATATGCCGATCCCAGAAAATAATACAGGGACCCTGACTGTATTCTCAAAGTTAGAAGAAAGAGGATAGAAACGCCTAGGAAAAAATATTTTTTACTTTAGTGAAAATAATACAGGGACCCGAGAAGCTAGGAAAGTTTTTCAGAAAAGAGAGTTGCTGATGGAGTGAGTCTTTGGCTTTCTGGTGCACTATAAGGCTTCTGTGCAATGATTATGTTCTCATCTGGCCATCCACTGAGTGATCATTGCATGTGATCCCTGAGAATAATACAGGGGCCCATACTATTCTAAAGTGAGAAGAAAGAGGATAGAAAAGACTAGGAAGAAAGAATTTTTGACTTTCCCCTTCTCTAAACAGACATTGCCAACATGGGTTAGGTCAGTGAAGTATCATACACTCAACTTACAGTGCAAATTGGAATCTCAACTAGCCCTCCCATCCCCATGTTTCTGAGGGGGGTCAAAGCATGAAGACAGCAGATACTAGCAAAAAGATTTTATAACTGGAATATGAAACCATAAGTGTCTGCAATGGACAGAAAGCTCCTGAAAATAATTTTGGCAGCGAATGGGGGAAGGGTGCTGTGGTCTGCAGGTGCTGAAGTAGTGGAAGTAGTCCCGCTGCCTATCTTATTAACCATTGGGGGAGATTTCCCCCAGCAGCAGCAAGCCCCAGAATATCTTTCCCGCCCTTGGAGCCCTAAACGTGCGGCTGGCAATATGGTCATCACTGAACAGCAGGCACATCCTTTTATTGCATAGGGGGCTATCCATATGATGTGGCAGAGCACAGGAAAGACCCAGACTGCACGGTGCCTGTGGGGGAGGGAAGGGGGTTCGCACACAAATCTAAATTGCTGAGAAGTTCCTCAGCGTTTTATGCAAGCACGGCCCCCATCACAGCTGTGTTGCCATGTGGTGCAGCAGGGCAGCTGCTGGCACCAGTCAGTGCAGAAAAAAATAAGTGTAGAGACGGAAACACAAGCTCTCTGCAGGGTTATTTGAATGGCCAGAAGTGCCCACAGTGCTAATAGCAAAGAAAGAAACATTTCTCAGGCTCTCATGCAAACATGAGCCCACAGGAAAAGACTTGATGCTCCCACTTTGAAATTTGTGGTCTTCCTGTTACTGAAGAGCAACGGCCAGAGCGGAGCAGTGAGGGGCATTGTGGGTTACAAACAGGTGTCCCTTCCATGCTGTCCTTTAATTGAACTTCTGAACTTCAGCTTGACGCTATACCCATCAGGTAACTGCGATATTGTAATCTCTTTATTAGTGCTTCCAAAATCGAGCTAATGGTATTTACGGTGAAGACAGTCACTTGGTAATATCAAGCTAACGCCCTTAAATTTGAATTCATCACGTACTGTAGACACAGCCCTACAGAGGTGGTGGAATCTCCATCCCTAGAGGTTTTTAAGTCCTGGCTTGACAAAGTCCTGGCAGGCATGATTGAGTTCGGGTTGATACTGCTTTAGGCAGGGCACTGGACTGGATGACCTCCGAAGGTCCCTTGCAGTCCTAGTAGTCTATGATTCTATAAACCAGTTTCATGTTATATTTATTAATGTACCAGTTAAACACATGGTTGCTTCTTTTTCAGTAAATTCAATGGAATAAAGTTAAATCACATCATGAGGAAGAACACGTTCCCTTTTTTAAAGTACACCATATGGAAAACAGCAAAGAAATGGTTATCTACACCTATATCCAAATTAATCAAACATAGCAATAGATTGCAGAAAATCATGTTTTGTGTTCAGATGTATTAACTGGAGAGACCAACAGAGATTAGTGTAGGAATGTCATCCCTGGATACTATCTCATTTACCGTACTGCCTTGGAGAATAATGTGCTGGTGCATATTTGTCTTATGTTGACTACGGTTCCACTTGTTCTCCAGCTGGGAACATGTGTTTGATTCTTTATGGTAAATGTGTATTTTCATGCCCCTGCTTACTCTGTTTATCTGTTTTCTTGAGGTCTGGCTAATGTACGGTTTGCAAACAGATTGTGCTCAGAAAATATTTATATATTTTTGGTGGAATCAGTAGTGTAATGTGTGAGGCATAATCCTTGGGGAAAAAAAAAGAAAACCTTTGTGAATTTGTTTCTCACTCCTCACAGAGAATCCATTCCCTGCCTCTCCCCTACCCCCCGATTTCCTTACCATACTGGATACATCTTTCCTTTTAACAGCCTAGATATTGGGAGCTAGCCTTGAGTTTAATGGAATTTAGTTCCCTTTGCCACAGCTCCAGAAAACAGATCTGTAGTCTTTGAACTTCTGTGCTCGTTTTTATTCAGGGAGAGAAATCCTTCCTTTATTTGAAAAATAGTACTTGAAGATAAAGGGCAGGGCTTGGTAAAAACCTTTTTAATTCACTTACTAGCTAGAGAATGCATCAGAGCCAGATTAAGCTCTGGCGTCTGGTGCTTTCTGAATAAATACTTGGCAAACAATTGGGAGGCTGACATGTGAAACAATTATAGCCCTGGCTATTGCGTTAGCTACAGCACATTTTAATTGTTTTTTTTTCCTTTTGGAGAGAAGCTCAGCAAAATTATAATTTCTTTGATAAATAATTAACCATGTATTATTTCAATAAATAAATTAGTGTTTATATAGTAAAGAATACAAATGTTTTGTGCATACATTCTGACCTACTTCTCCAGTTCTTCTTGGCTGTTTCCCAAAGAATTATTTTTAAAAATTAATGAAGAACATCAAAATATTTCTGTTTATAACATCATATCATGATGGTTAGATCTATAAAATAATTCAATCGTTTACCCTTCTTATCTTGGGAATGTTTAATCAAGCTAGATATTTGCTTTAAATTAGCACTGTCAAATGTACATTTGTATAAAATCTCCCAAATCATGAAAGATTTATCATTTGAAATATATTTGGATTATTCTCTGGTTAATCAGATGAAAATTAGTGGTACTGTAACTAGAACAATTCAGTGGATTTAAAAATTAAAAATGAAACCTCACATTACTTGTACTTTACTTCATTTTGGCAATATAAATGAAAACCTTAAGTACATCAGAAGAGATTTACACATTGTTCATGAAACCCTGAATTCCTGACTTTGTCCTTACTAGGCAAAACTCCCACTTACTTCAATGGGAGTTTTGCATTAAGAAGAAATGAATACATGTATCAGATTCTTGTCCAATAAAAAAACTTTGGTACTGTAGGTGGGCAAAACTGACTCATATTTGTGTCAATTCACAGGTGGCTTTCATAAATACACTATTTCATGTTTAACTCAGGCTTGGGGTGATGATTCGTTCATTGCTCATTATAATAGATGCCTCTCAAGTACATCATATATATTGAATTCAGATCTTCACTCTATTTTATTATATTTTAAAGAAACCAAATAAGACCATATTGCAGATACTAATCAAAAGCAGCTTCTCAATGAAGCACTAGGCAATGGTTTAAAACACATAACTGGGGTATTTGAAACCTCATGGCCAATGATCTTGTAGGTTATTTTCTGATTCTTCATTCTATACCTGCCAGCAGAGGGGGCACAAATTACTGATATGTCTTATTTCCTTGGGTATACTTGTTCTCTAAGGCTACTAAGGGAAGGTTTCCAGGCTATATTACCCTTTTTCAAGGGTTTTGTAACTGAGTATCTGGGCAACAGACTATTGAGGGCCATGAAATGGTCTTGGCAATCTGGAGAAAAGCCCAGGGAGTTTACTCTGTTCAGATCCTTTAGGTATAAAGTGGACTGGAACTCTGAACTCACCTCATCCCTGTGGGAGTGCTTACATTTCTACTTCCCAGAGCTGCTGGGAACTATAGTCCAGAGCCATGAAGAGTGTGAAGGTTGTGTGTTCAAATGGAAAGGATTTAACAGAGGTGTATTGTTCTGATAACCCAAGCCCTTCTTTCCGAGCGTGCTCAGTCTGTTTTGGTAGCAGACACTGAAAGCAAGCATGTAGGTGTCAAGTCAGCCTTAATCTGTGAACACCAGAGTGACGTCATTAAGGAGCTTCCTTCCGTCACAAGAAATGGAGATGGCTTTTTGACTGGCCTTGGCAGAAATGCTGTTGCATAAAACAAAATACTATCTAAAACTTCCATATTAATTTTGACTCCTTTAGAAGAAAATCTCTGACAAGTGGAAAAGGGCAAAATTCTTAGGTTAAAAACATCATTTCCCCACATTTTCTTGATGTGAAATTTATCTTAATGCAGAGATCCTGCACCAAGTTGTACACAGCATTGTGTTCCTTGGTGGGTTTGTGTCAGGGAAGCTGACATTTGGCTGGCATCTGGCAGGGATATCAGCGCCTTTTGTGCACCGGTTATGTCATTTCCCTACTGACTCTCAAAAAGGAAGGAGTGGAGTAAGGCATCAGGGCATCCCAGGAGAAGTACTATGAAACTCATGTTTATGCATATCCTATAGCCTCATATGCTGAGAAAGATGCTGTAATCATAATGACTTTACTGCAATAGGATGTTCATATACTTGAAGTTAAGCACATGCTTAAGGCCCAGATCCTTTAAAGTAAGCATTTATTGAAATCAATTGGATGTAGATTCCTAAATAGTTTGAGGATCTAGGTTCAAGTGATTTCACACTTGTGGGGAGGAGAGGGCTTTCATTTTACCAGTAGTCTAAGTAAATGTGTTGAATAGTAACGGAGAGGTAGCTGTGTTAGTCTGTACTCCAACAAACAAAGCAGCAGAAATGTAGCACTTCAAATATTAATAAAATGATTCATTTGGTGAAGAAGTGGGTCTGTCCCTCAGAAGATCACCACTGAATGAATCATTTTGTTAGTCTTTAAAGTGCTACATTTCTGCTGCTTAAGTAAATTTGTGTTGGCTTGTTATCTTTTGCAGATTGAGCTAATACTTTCTTTCTCCCACCCTTTGTGGTCCAAGGATGAGCAATCTTTCAATGTCAGGCCCCACTCTTCATCCTTGCCATTAACAGCCCCTCCGTCTAATGTAATCCAAACCATGAGAAATTTTGGTTGTGTTCAAATGAAAAGAAAACCCTTTTGGCATGTTTAAGAAAATAAGTCTGTAGAATGTAAAACTTTATTAATAGGTATATAAATATGAATACACAGACATAAAAATGGTAACATAGTTCAACATTTTTAACTAGATGGATGAATCTGAGACCCCACAGTGCTGCCCTCCCCTTAAAAAATTTCATGCCCATCTAAGGAGACCTGCCTCCTACTTTGTGCACCCCGACCTAGACAATTTTGTTGTAATTTGAGGCAGGGATAGCTGTGGGTCCACCAAACAAGGGACAGAGAGACTCCAATATTAACAAATGGAAGTCCTCTGAAATACAGAAAGCCTCCACTCTGCAGCTAAAGACCAGGCTTCAGGCACTTGCAGAAGATAGTGAAGATACGACAGAAACTAACCCTCACTAGTTGTAATAACTGGCGTCGTAACTCACATTTATTTGTCCCAAGCAATGTATTGTGTAAGGTGGTAAGCCAGTGTTTATTAGAGGCAGTTAAAAGCATGCTCAGAAAAGAACGAGCTGTTTCTTGGAAAAGGTGTGTGTGCACAAACCAGATTGTCACTCTGTGAAACATAATAGAACAATGCTTTGAATGGCAATGCAACTTGACATAGACTTTGAGAAGGCTTTTGACAGCATTCACAGGACCAACTTATGGCATGTTCTCTGGACACAGGGAATTCCTCTCTGTATAATCAATATACTCAAATGCTTCTTTTTCAATTTTATGTTCAGTGATGATCATACTGAGCTCAGTTTTGAAGTCAAAATAGGAATCTATCAGAGTTGTGCATGTCTGCAATCCTCCACAACATTGCCTTTGACTGGATAATTCTGTGTAAAAGAGAAGAAGTGCCAAGAGGCATTAAATGGACACACATTTTATTCCTTGCAGATCTGGACTTTATAGATGAACTTGCTTCACTATCACATACCCAATACCGTGTACAAGAAAAATCAACTAGACGCAACACCTGCAGCCAGCATTTTGGATGGAAAATCAACCACAGTAAGATAAATGTCATGACCGATAATATTGTCTCACCGTTGCTAGTACGTACGGGCTACGTCTACACGTGCATGCTACATCAAAATAGCTTATTTCGATGTAGCGACATCGAAAAAATAACGTCTACACGTCCTCCAGGGCTGGCAACGTCGACGTTCAACTTCGACGTTGGGCAGCACCACATCGAAATAGGCGCTGCAAGGGAACGTCTACACGCCAAAGTAGCACACATCGAAATAAGGGTGCCAGGAACAGCTGCAGACAGGGTCACAGGGTGGACTCAACAGCAAGCCGCTCCCTTAAAGGGCCCCTCCCAGACACAGTTGTACTAAACAACACAAGATCCACAGAGCCAACAACTGGTTGCAGACCCTGTGCATGCAGCATGGATCCCCAGCTGCAGCAGCAGCAGCCAGAAGCCCTGGGCTAAGGGCTGCTGCACACGGTGACCATAGAGCCCCTCAGGGGCTGGAGAGAGAGCGTCTCTCAACCCCTCAGCTGATGGCCGCCATGGCGGACCCCGCTATTTCGATGTTGCGGGATGCAGATCGTCTACAAGTGCCCTACTTCGACGTTCAACTTCGAAGTAGGGCGCTATTCCCATCCCCATCATGGGGTTAGCGACTTCGACATCTCGCCACCTAACGTTGATTTCAACTTCGAAATAGCGCCCAACAAGTGTAGCCGTGATAGGCGCTATTTCGAAGTTGGCGCCGCTACTTCGAAGTAGCGTGCACGTGTAGACGCGGCCATGGAGTCTTATATTCTCACCAATGTAGAAGCATACACATACTTGAGCAGCAGCATTATTCAGAATGGTGGAACAAGCCAGGACCTCCAGAACAAAAGCAAGAAAGTGAGGATCATCTTCATGAGCTTAAATACAGCCTAGAAATCATCAAAATACAACACCGTAGCCTAATTCAAGATTGTCAGTGCTGAGTACTTTCAACATTACTTTATAGTGCAGAATGAGAAAGTATGGCACACCCAAACTGTCTTCAATCCATACAACCTGCCTCAGGAAAATCTTCTGTACCTTTTGGCCCAGAACAATCTCAAACCAAAATAACAGTGCCTCCAGGAAGATATGAGCAACATCATTTCCAGGAGGCTTTGGAGATGGATTGGACCAGGTGCTTCAGATGGAAACTGGTTCCATAACCAGAGTAGCAATAAGATGGACATCTGAAGGCAAGCAAAAATGAGTCCACCTGAAAACAACATAGCAAGAGCTGTGCAAGCTGAACTGAAAAGTCTAGATTACAGCTGGGAAACTAGTGAAAGACCTGCCAGAAACAGGCAGGAATGGAGAAGCTTTGTTGCTGCCCTAAGCCCTAGAGGCGTAATGGGTTGGTACTGTAAAATCAAAAAAAGGTGACTCTGACTTCACTCTAGAGGTGCGTCTATACTAGAACGCAATGTTGAAGTCGCAAACCCAACTTCAAAATAGCGTGCGCTGCGTCTACACACGGCACATGCTACTTCAAAGTTGAAATTGAAGTTAGACAGCGAGACGACGAAATCACTATTCCAGTCGGAAGATGGGGATAGCACCCTACATCAGGTCTAACTTCGAAGTAGGATGTGTGTAGACGTTCCATGTCCTGCTACTTTGAAATAGTGGGGGTCTGCCATGGCGGCAATCACCTGTTAGGCAGAGACATGCTATTCAGCCCCTGGGGGCCCTATGATCTCTGAACCCAGTGGTTCTTACAGCCACACAGACCCGGAAATCCCGTAGCAGGAAGCTGAGACTGTGCAGGCAGCAGCCGTGCCACGAGACGCCCTTGCATGGCCCAGAGGGAGACCATGGCAGCCAGCCAGCCCCCTAAGTGCCCTCAGGGCTCCCCCCGGGCCATCCCAGGGGTCCCAGTCCTCCAGCCAGAGGGACAGGAAGTGGGACCCCTCCTGGACTGACTCCAAGCTCCGTGACCTGCTGGGGCTCTGGGGTGAGGAGGAGGTGCTCCATGTAATGGGGAGCAAGCAGCAGAATACAGAAGCATTCACCTTGCTGGCCGAGGGCCCTACCACCTGGGGTCTCCCTGCCTACACTCCTGTCCATGTTAGGAATAAGGGAAAGGAGTTGCGGCAGGGCCAGCCGGTTTGGGGATGCCCCCACCACTTGACCCTATTACTGGGAGCTTAGGGCCATCCTAGGCCCCGGGATACCTTCTCCCCTCTGACCCTCCTTGACACTACGGCTGAGGAGCCCCTGCAGGCCATGGAGATGGAGTCGGGTCCAGAGCTCAGATCTGCACCCCCAGGGCCAGAGCCGGGACCGTCCACCCCAGCCATGGAGTGGTCCAGTGAGGAGGGGGAGATGGTGCTGGACATCCCCTCCTGCAACTCCAGTCAGGCGTCTGCCTGACAGGCCTCCCCCGCTCATGGTGGTGGACTGTCGGGTATGTACCCCACAGGGCACACGCCCCCAGGGCATGGGGCAGGGATACCACATGTGACCAGGGGCCCCCCACATCCCCACCAGACCCCAGCCCACCAGGGCCCAGGCAGACCACATCCCTGGGAAGGTGCCATGGCCGCGAATGCCTGTCAGCACCCTCACCCAAAGACAACACTATGCCCTGTCCCCAGTAGGAGGTGGGAGGGGGCGGACCATGGGAGGGGGCTACCCACAGGGCCACTGCATGCACCAATGTGGGACAGAAGATGGGGACCAGAAACCTGTGGGGGGATGGGGGGTGTTGGCCATGGGGCAGGGCTTGGTACTCACGGCCTCTCTCTCTCCTCCCCCTCCGTTTCCACAGCCGCACCATCCAATGACCAGGACAGCATGGCACCTTCTGTGGTCCTGGACAGCCCCCCGATATCCCCGGACCATCACATCCCGGGGTCACTGCCAGCACCGGAACGGGTCCACCCCCACTGGGGCCAGAGGCCCTGTGAACCTGAAGGTGGCTGCTGCCCTCCAGCGCCAGGTGGACATCATGGAGCAGAGGCTCCACTTCAAGGAGCAGGAAGCCACCTGGCACCAGGAGGCCTGGTGGTACTTTATGGCCACCTTCAACCAGGTAGCTGTCACCTTTGAGTAGCTGGTGGCCCAGCTGCCCACCCATTGCCCTCCATGCTGCCCTTCCTGCCCCCCAGCCTGACGTCCTGCCTGCTGCCCCTCCTGCTGCCCAGCCTGATGTCCTGCCTGCCGTCCAACCTGACATCCTGCCTGCTGCCCTGCCTGCCCGCTCCGCAGGCCAGGAGCCCACTGGGGTCGATGACTGGGTCAAGGACCTACCCCAGCTGTACCTCCCTGTCCTCCTGACCCCCAGTTGGCCTCACTGGGGACCCTGGCTGAGTGGGGGATCAGCCACCTGGACATGGCAGGGGTCGCACCCGTCCACCCCTACCCCAGAATGATGGGCTGACAGCTGGACTGGCCATGTCCCCTCGTGTATATAGTTGTCCCCCTCCATGTACATAGTTATTTATGATGCTGTTTGTTATTAGTGTCATGTGCAGAGGCAAGTTTTTTTGTTATTTAACAAGGAAGCAGTTTTATTTTTCAAAAACCCCTGTGTTCTGTGTGCTTTCAGTGGGGGCAGTGTGTAGGTGGTAGGGGCAGTGTGCAGGGGGCCCACCAGGGATGGCCTGGGTGGCGCTCACTAGGCCCCCTGATCAAAGTACTCCCGCAGGACCTCCTAGACCCGGACCCCGTCCTCGTGGGCCTGGTGGCTAGGGGCAGCGGCCAGCTAGGGGGTAGCCCGTTCCAGCCTCCAGCACCCAGCCCTGCGTTAAGGCTTCCCCCTTGCTTTCCACCATGTTGTGGAGCATGCAGCAGTCACCCACAACCTGGGGGATGTTTGGGAGGACCACAGCCAGGAGGGCCAGGAGGCAGCACCACTGGCCCTTCAGGTGCCCAAAGGCCTGCTTGACCACTTGACGGGAGTGGTTCAGTCAGACCTTGTAGCGCTCCTGGCTGGCATTGAGGTGGCCTGGGTAGGGGCACATAAACCAGGGCTGGAGGTGGTAGGCCGCATCCACCATGAGGCATGGCGTTACTTCGACGTTCAACGTTAACGGTGCCGGGCCCGGAGGATGTGTAGACCCTACACGTCAACGTAGCATATTTCGATATTGCTACTTTGAAATATGCTACTTCGACGTAGCATGCTAGTGTAGACGTAGCCTAGGAGAAGATAGTATATAGCGATGTCATATTTAAACCACCTCCATCTCAACCACACCCAGGGCAAGGCCACATCCCAGATTTCATTAAGACCCTGTGTACCACCCTTGTGTTGTAGGAGCATAATTAAGTTTCTCTGACCAGGCAGCTGGCAGTTCCTTTGTCACATTGGGTGCACTGCAGGAGCAAGAGGCATGTCGACAGAACTCCGACTAGTGTAATGGGCTCTTGACACAACTCTGGACTGTACCAAGTGCCAAAGTGATCTAAAAACTGAGGGGGGAGGTTGCAAAAATTCATTTCTGTCTCCCTGTAAGATATTCACCCAGAGCAGCTTGGTTGGTCCCATGGGCTGCTGTTGAAAAACGGAAAATGATCATGGAGTAAATGACATTATCATTAATTATGTGTCTCTAAAACTTTGCCCCATTGCGTTGTGAGACTGCCAGTTTAAGGCATGGGCTTAGAAAAGCAAGGGGAGTCAGAGTATACAGTAAGAGTTGTTATAAGAACTCTTTGATCAGCTCAGAAGAGGAAATTAATCTTGCAGCATGAAAATTGCCTGAAAGCTTTTTTCAGATTCTAAAGGAAGGTAGTTATGAGTTATGTGAAGAACTAGCTTATGTTCAAACCTACATGAGGTTTTAGAAACATGTAACAAATGGGAAAAACTTGCCCTCTCCTTCAAAGGCTTTGAAGGCCCTGAAGCTCAGCAAAGCAGTGGGCAGTCTTGCCTGGCCTGGAGTCTAGCTTTCTTTGTGTGGTTATTTAGGGATTGTTGGAGTGGGTAGGTGAGCATGTGGCAGGAGGAGGTCAGGGCTGGATGATGCATAGTTCTGCTGATCCTCTAGCTTTCTAGGCCCCTGAGGCAGAGAACTAGCAACTGCAGAGGCTCCACTCCTGCCTTGGGGCAGGCCACACATTCCACTTCTCTGCCTGTACCTGAGCAGGTGCTCAGCCAAGTAAATCAGGCTCCATGCTGGGCACAGGATTTGAACCTAACAGCTAAATTTACATCCCAAGCCCATTTACCCCAGTTGATACCTGCAGATTTCAATAGGGCTGTGTAGGGTATAAATCAGAACAGAATCTGATCCGTGATACCACGCATTCTATACTGGAAAAACAGATCACACTTAGAAACTAAAGCTCCAAACTAACCTGGATTCAAGGCTCTCTTTTACATACTGCTTGGGCAACCACTGTTTTTTCCACACAGACAGTGTTCCAACTGTAGAACAAAGCATTTTGGAGTTACGTTTTTTCCCTACTTTTATATGCAGAAGAAAGCAAAAAGTGATGGGAGGTTAAATTCAGAAGCAGAGAGTTTTGTGTGGCTGGGGTCAGTGTACCAGTCAAACACTTAGACCTCTTCCTGTGCGGGATCCACAAAGGGACCTGGGTGTTGCAATGCTGAGCACTGCAGTGCCTAACTTTTAAGCACCCAAAAGAATTACAGGACTAAACACTGCAATCCACAAAAGAAAGCAAAAATGGGGTGAGGCAGGCACCTTAAAACATGATCCACTAAACCAGCATGCTAGGTCTGGAGCCCACTCTAGCAAGTGGGAGGTGCAGAACGTGTGTGTTAAGCCCATTTCCTTTTTCACAGGCAGGTGGTTGAGTTTGAGCTACTGGAGGGGCGGGGACACTCTTCTGTGTTGGTAATTCACAAACTAAGGGAAGAAAAGCTTACAGCTGCCTCAGTTATGTGCTGACAGGGATCACCAGGGGCTTCTGCCCCCCCCTTAGCTGTACACAGCTCTGTTGTGTCAGTGCAGGTGGCTGGACAGTTGGCCTGGAGATTGGACTCTTCTCTTTTCTTTTTTACAGGCATCTCAGAGAGTTCTGGAAGGCTTTTGCCTTTCCCCCATGAGCAATAACAGCATCTCAGCAAGCACTGCTGGGCAGAGAAGCTTGCCTTAGTAAAGTTTTACAAGCACACCACCTCCCGTCCACAGCAATTTGTGAAGTCTTTTGGACAGCAGTACGTAGGCCCACTAGGGCAGCAAGGAACAATTTCAGTGGAGTCAACCCTGGTGCTTTTCCTCACTGGGAGCAAGAGATTGTAGATGCAGAGAGGTGCAGCCATTCCCGCTCCCCTTCTTCTGCCATAGAATGGCTTCCTGCAGTGGTGGTGAACCATTCAGGGGCTTTCTTGGGGCATTTGTGGATGAATGAAGGTAGAGAGTAGCAAAGGATGCTGTTTAACATGGGTGAGCTGAGGACTTCAGCTTCCGTTAGCCTTGAGGTCTGGTTAAATGGTAGCTTAGGGTAAGGGTGGCTGGGTTCAGGCATGCTTTACTGGAAAGAGCACGTACTTCCTCTGGTATCGATTATTTCATGCCATTTTACATGCTATCTATTAGTAAAACCATGGCCTTTGTGCCAGAGTATTAATTATTTATGATATGTTTTTCTAGGTGCTTCCTTGACAAGTAAGCTGGGCTGTAACTTAAGAAAACCCGGTATAATGGTGCTTATTCTTGCTGTGCACATGGTGTGATTGGTGGCTAAGAGTCACCTGTGTTGACCTTTTCTGATTTTTGTTTGCAGCAATAATCTTGTTTCTTGAGCCCACCGCTGGAGGTGAAAAGGGCTCAGCTGCTCCCTATTTATTATTATTGCTGGTAGTTGGGGTAGGTGGCATTGTGATTTACAAATGCCAAGGCTATGATTATATGACAACATGTAAATATTCAATTACAGGAATTAGCCTTTTACTTACAAATGGGTGTCACTGTTCTCAAGAGGTTGCTAGGTAAGTCATATTGATTTTCTACCATATAGAGGGTGTACTACAGTCATTGAGTCAAATTCATTTCTGGAATGATTTCTCTGAAGCCAGTAGTCACATGAGAGGTGAATTTGGCCAATATAAATTGCATGGAGACAAGTCCAAGATGCAAAATTTCATCTGAATCTGGGTCCAAATTTCAATCCTCTACCCTCAGGGTATTTGGATTTAGGTTGAGATATTTATATACTGTCCTATGGGCCAGTGGGCACAGGAACCCATGGTAAGGAGAGGAATATGCCTGTGAGTCAATAAAGGCCCACACACAGAGCCCACCTGTCCCTACCAGGCACACTGGTACTGCTCCCTGTATTGAAATTCTGCCTCTGGTGGCTCTGCCCCTGCCCTCTACTCCCTAGTCAACCTCGAGATACACCACCACACCAGGAGGGAGAGAATGAGCACACGGGAAGAAGTTATGCAAATGTAATTGTTTTATTTAAAAGACAGCACATGAATCTAAAGGAGGATATAACAAACACAAATTTTAAAACTTAAGATCAATAACTAAACAGGGATTAAATTAACAAGCTTTGATTTTTTAAGAAATACTCACACTAATAAAGGCTGATGAAGCCATCCTCAATAAGTAGAACTATAGTCTTAAGGAAACCTTTTTAGGAAAGAGGCAACAGGGATCGATCTCTGGAAGGGAGATTATCCTGGGTAAGGAAGAGGTTTGCTAGACCTCTCCACTTTACCAAGGACGGTTTGCTAGGCCATCCCTTTTGTGGTCCAGACACCTACTGAAAGGTTTTTGAGGCCCTTCAGTGGGATTGGATAGGTGAGTGAATTCAGGTAATAGGGTAAATAGGGTACACAATTAAATAGATTCTATCATAACAATAACAATCAATGACGCTAACACTAAAATTACTATACTGACTATTATACTAACTTAACATTAACTACTTAGAAACATAAAGTCATTTCTTGTCAGTCTATAGGTAAGGAAACTAAATTGAGTTTATTAAGTGAAAGGTTAAAGTCATTGAACAGTACACGCAGTTTAAGCAGGAAGGATGTGACAGGTGACTGGGCTGCAATTTTTTTGCTGTGGCCTCAGTCCCTGTGCTGTAGACAGCTGGGGGCTCCACTACCACGCGCACCGGCTAGGGCGCAGTACCCCCAGAGGGGCCAGTTGACCACTAGCCAGGGGGCAGGAGCCAGCCGCTGGGAGTCACTTCAGGTTCTGCAGTCATTGTATGCTGCAGGGACTCTCGCCGGAGTTGCCGCTGCCACAGCGGGTGCACAGCTGGGCGACAGTCTTGCGCCTCTGGAAAGTCTTCTTGTAAATCAAGGTAAGGTGACAGTCTTGCGCCAGGTGTGTCTTTGGGTGCCGATCTCTGCCACCGAGGTCTTCAGGACTTGGGGCAAAGCCCCAGGACTGCGCTAGCTATTACCCTAATGGGGTTCACCAGCCGCTTCCCTCCAAGTCCACAGTGATTTCAGGTAGTGAGCTCTGAGCAGTGGAGTGGACAGTAAATGGTGGACAGTGAGCTGTGGAATGGCCCCAGAGTCCTGTGCGGGCTGTTCTTTCATAGAAGGTTCTCATGAATAATTCATGAGATCATTACCATGCAGGTTAAGTCCTCAGCTAGGTCCATACTCTGACGGAAAGTTCTGGAAGGCATCCAGGCTCACCCAATCAGATTGCCCCTATGCAAATCTGAATACCCCTGATTCATGAATATGGATGAGCACATGGAACAATTCAAATTCTCGGGGCAGTTAACGGTCAAAGTGAACTGTTTACAATGTATGCCAATAGGCAATGATAAAATACTTCAGGTTTCCTTAATGTTGCGATTCCCCCATCAATTCAGTCCTAAATAAACAGGACCGTGTTAAATCCCAGCCAACGGGGACAATAATGTCCATGCTAATGTTATCACACGAGATATACAATTAGGATTGTGGAATACGTGCCAAGTCTTTTCTCCTGGGGTTTGACAATAGTGAGTTTCAGATCTGCAATTTTATTTTTACCTCTCACTAGATGTAAATTAATATTCTTTACCAAGGTGGTTCTTCCTTTTCCCATACTTTAATTTGTTGGATGTCTCTGTAGGGCAAGACAGAATGATTGGTGTCTGAAAGTTCTTATCCTGTCTGGATCTATTACCCACCTACACTTCCCAGATGGGACTTTGCTAGCGGTCAGAAGGACAAGAAATCTGATTAGACAGCTTATGTCTCTACATGGAGAAAGAAGACCAAGAGGTGCGTGATGGCAATAGTCTGTAACCTCCTGAGTTGGAGAGTTGCTCCTTCAAACATGAGCATTGATGGAATGTGTTTGTGGTATATAATGGCATTTAAAGTATGAGGGCTTGGAGTAGAACTGGAAGTCTTGTAGGAGCTGCTGCTTTTCAGGAATTCTGGGAAAGTGAGCAGTTTGAGGAAAGCTGACCAGAAAGCTGAAGGGCAGAGTGCCCTGACACACTTATGCAGCAAACTCATAAATCAAACTTATCTCATACTGACCACACCAAGCACGCTTAGTTCACTGTTTTCAAGGTGAGTTACTTCAGCTGGTTAGTTTGTTTTTGTTGCATCCAATCAATTTAAGCATAGATTTTGGTCTGAGTATTATGTATTACCAAATGAAAACAAAACATCTCTTGCAGGCTCTAGAGGAAACTGAACACTTTCCATTTTATAAAATGATGGTGGAAGCAATACATTTTAAACACTGTTGCTCATAAGCTAACAGACACAACTATGGTATTTCAAAGTTTATTGCTCTGGAGGGGCTGGGATAAAAGGCCATATTTTCTAGTGTGGTCTCTTCAGACCAATAAATGTGATATTGGTTTGCTCATCCACATCTGAGAGTTTCAACTATATAATCATTTCCGTTTACTATGGAAACCTTAACACACCTTTATCCATGGAGATACTTGCTTTGTTTCTATAATGCTAATGTCTCTTTGCTTCTTGTAATATTTGAAGAGGTTGGCTGGAGCACTTCCTTTGAACGCCAAATTCTACTAAACCTTCTTAAATATTCTGCATTGGGTATTATTCATTTAGTTTTTAATTTTTAGCATTTATCTGTTTTTATATCTTTTTGCATATCACTCAGCTGTTCAAAAGAAGTATTCCCACACTGCTGGTCTGAAGAGCTTCTGTTTGAAGGCACAAGCAGCATGGGGAATCCTTCCATGAGCTGTTTGTAGCCAATCCAAATAGTTGGCAATCTGGCTACTGTCAGCATACATTAAACTCATATTATTTTGGAGTCTTTGTAATTGTGATCTTAAAATAATGAGCTCAGCAAGATGACTTCAGTGTCTTCCTAACAAATTATGTTCACTTTGCTCTTTCTGTCTGTTATTGTTCACAGTTTCTTTCTCCTCTCATTTGATTTTCCTTTCTTTACAGATTCACCCTTTGGTCATTTATGAACTGGCCATAAGTTATTTCCACGAGACAAAGGCTTTTGTGGGTGCGATGGCAGGGCTTGTCCTGTAGAGGCTGCTAGAGAAAAAGAGTGTAAAACACTTGAACTGCTTTGGTTGAATAATAGTCATTCAATAACTTTTTTGAGGAACTTTTTTTGCAGTATGTTTTCAAGTACATTGCTCAGAATTTCCTCTCCTCCCCTTTGTCTGCTTCCATTTCCACATCTTTTCAAGTGGGGTCAATATACATAAATTGGACAAAAAACAAACACGTGGGAATATTTTGTTCATTATTTAGCCCATTCTAGGTTTGAGCTGCAATTGTATTTTGGATGTTAGTTTTATCATTTCTGCACTGTGCACAGGCATCTTTAAATCACAGAAAACAAACCCTTTCCCTAGCCTCTATTTCTTCCCTTTAGCCGTTCACGCCATGCCCCTGTACAGCCACAACAGATCTTGCACTCTTTTAATGTGAAGATTTGTTTTGCTACTATTTTGTTTCCATTTTACTTGAGTAATCATTTTCTATGCAGAAAACTAAAATGTGTCATTTTTGCCCAGGGCATTGTGGCATTTTGTCCTACACAGAGATAGAAGCCAAGCTGCACCACTAGAGGACGAGGAGGAACACTGGAGAGATTTTGACTCAAGCAGAAACAATCACTCCCGACTTTGCTTCATAAACATGGGAGTATGCAGCCTGTTCCACTTCCACAGGTCTGTGGGTGGAGGGGTGGGGGGATGCAGAGCATAGCCATGGATAGTCACAACCAGTCCTCCTTTGGGTGAATTGTTCCCCGAGGCCGGGGACAACAGCTTGAGGCCCTGCACTCCCACAGGCAAAGGGAACCCACGGATGACTTTTGTAGAAGACCCTTGTGCAACATGCATAAAGACAATGTTCCTTGCATGATTTTCTTCCCCATCAGCCCGACAGATGTACATGTACCATCACAGTTTACAATATAATGACTGAGCACTCGTTGCAAAATATATGTAACAGGAAAATAAATGCAAACATGATTGCCAGAGTGAAAGAAAAATGTAGAAAGAGTATATTAGCTTTGAAGGGGGGGTTTAAAATTTGTACCCTCTCCACCTAATTTGTTTATAAGTGAAGTGGGTCACTGTGGAGAACCAAGTAGCTCAGGAGATTTACAATTGAACGTATAGCCTTACATTCCTGTAACCAATCTGGCCAAGATAATTGGTGGCCAAAAGTTTGTTAGTTCTGTGGCCTGTTGATTATAAGTTGTTGATCTCAGCATAGTTCTTAATTTAGTTACCTCCCACCCTCCCCTCTATCCTTTCTGTCTCATTAGGAAGAAGAGGTCACGAGATTGGACTTTTTACCTTAAGGAATTATTTCAGAGACATGGCTGAGTCAGCCTGGTAGTCCAGTGTGGGAAAGCCTGTTCTGCCGTGTATAATTAGAAGACTTCCGTCTTCTGAGTGCTGTCAGCCCCAGCTACTTTGGGCACTGCTGTAATTTCCCATAGGATGAATGTCACCCTCTCTTGTACAAAGGCAGACTTTGAACAGTGAATTAGTGAAGGTTGCCCTTAACTCATAAGGGTTTGCAGCATAATATGTTCACAACTGATAGCTACTACTGCTGACTTCCTATAACTTTTGAGGAGCTCTCAGATACAGTGGCCTTTTCTTTTTAGACTAACATCAAGCCAAGCTCAACGTCCCTTCTATGCCAGCCTATTCTGAATCAGTGCAGTCATTGGGGCACACGTGATAACACAAGCTGCTCCATTCATGCTGCAATTCCTCCTCCCTTTAAGTCAGAGGAGGGAAGCATAGGTTTATAAAAATCCTCTGAATTGAATACAATTCACCATTAATCTTACCTATTTTTAGAGCTGGCAAATTTAGGCTTTTCCATTCCAGAAAAAATTCTGACATTTCAAAGATTCCTGAAAATCAAAAACTCTGAAAAATTTCTTTGAGATGGTCATTTCGATCTTGCTGAAAATGTTTTATTTTGATTTTTTGCATTCTAGTATATCGATGCTGGAACAATAAAGCCAAAACTAAACCGTTGACCATATCAAACTGAAGAACTTCAGCATTCTTGAAATAAAAGATAACGGTGATTTTTGTTGAAAATTTAGACAAAATTGTTATGATCATGTGAAAGGTTTCAATTTTGTGGATTCAGCATTTTCAGATGGAAAGCTTTCAGAAAATTTTCAACCAGCTCCAGATTTTTGTGTGTTTGTTTGAAAGACAGCAGCTGGGCTTAATACTGTAGGTGTTCTTGCTTTCTTATGGCTAAAATTATCTGTGTGGCAGCAATAGCAACCCTTTATTAAACTATTTCACTTTTTATTTTACTGTATTTTATTTGGATCAGTTTCTAAAACATAAGCCTGGATATCTTAAACACTCAGGCCGTTTCTACACAGGCCACTTTCTTCGAAAGTGGCATGGTAATACACGGCCCGAAATATGCTAATGAGGCGCGGATGCAAATTCCTGATGCCTCATTAGCATACGGTCACATGATTTGGAGTCTGGAAGACTGTTTTTCCGGACTGCAAAACGCCGTGTAGAAGCACGGCCCTGGGGGAGCTTCCGGAAGGAAGTCCTTCTTCCGGATGCCCCTTCTTCCTGAAAATTTTTGGGAAGAAGGGGCCTCTGGAAGAAGGACTTCCTTCTGGAAGATGCCCAGGGGCTGCGCTTCTACACGGCATTTTGGAGTCCGGAAGAACGGTCTTCTGGACTCCAAATCATGTGACCGTATGCTAATGAGGCATGGGGAATTTGCATCCATGCCTCATTGGCATATTTCAGGCCATGTATTACCATGCCACTTTCAGAGAAAGTGGCCTGTGTAGAAACGGCCCCAATGTGTAAGATGATTATGAGGCTGCATTTAACCCACAAAGAAAACTGAAATATGAGACACAAGGGCTCTGTCTACACTAGCCCCAGAACTTTGAAAGGGGCATGATAATGAACCTAATCGAAAGCTGCTAATGAGATGTCATGAATATGCAGTACCTCATTAGCATAATGGCAGCTGTGGCACTTCAAAAGTGCTGCTTTTAACTGTGCGTGACTCGTCTACACAGGGTCCTTTTTGAAAGGACCCCACACACTTTGAAATCCCCTTATTCCTATACCTGAAGTCTGCGGGGTCCTTTCAAAAATGACCCCATGTAAATGAGCTGCACGATCGAAAGTGGCACTTTTGAAGTGCTGTGGCCACCATTATGCTAATGAGGTGCTGCATATTCATGGCTGCGCCTTATTAGCATCTTTCAGTTAGGTTCATTATCATGCCCCTTTTGAAGTTGTGGGGCTAGTGTAGACATAGCCAAGGACACAACTCTTGAAGAGAAATCACAGATCTTCATTAGACATTTACCATTGGGTTTGGTTGCACATTGTTTATCAAGTTTATGCTTGGGTATTTTTGTATATAATCTTAACATTTGTTTAACTGTGGTAAAAAGACACTGAAGTACACTATTTAACATATGCCAATAGAGAAGGATGAAAATGATCTGAAAAATAGTGGGTACTTCTGCCTTTTATGTCAGTAAATTAGTAGCATTTCTTTTGTCATAGTAACGACTCAGATTCCTTGACCATACTATTCATAATCCCCTTCCATTATTATTTTAATCTTCCTATGATATCTCAGCTGCCATTTCAGATGTTTTAAAACTTTTGGATAAATGACATTACTTCAGTGACGTTTCTTAAAAGAGAGAATTGAAAATCAAGTATGGCCATACTGGGTCAAGCAAATGTTCCATTTTGTCCATTAACTTGTGTTCCAACACAGACTAATGCCAGATGCTTCAGAGGGAATGAATAGAACAGGAACATCATCAAGTGATCCATCCCCTTTCACACATTCCCCAGCTTCTGGCTAACAATTCAGGAAAGATTGTGGAGTGCTTTGGTGTGTCATGAAGATAGCTATTGACTTCAATGAGATTATTCCTCTCAGATTTAAAGTTAAGTACATTATTAAGTGCTTTTCTTGATCAAAATTACCGTGTGTGAATTCAGGATCAGGCTCTTTGTATTTGGTGGTGACAAGAAGACATATTTCTCCCAAAAGATGCAAATAAGATTCAGTCAAGGAATATTCTGCCTCCAAATAGCCATGGTGCCTTTCCTGTTCTGATGGTGCCATACCGAGAGGAATCTCACTGGCCCCCTGGGGAAAGGACATCCATCTGTGCAACAAACACAACACCATGGAGAATAGGCAGCTCCCTTGAGCCACACGCTTTGGGAAGTAGGGAGTAGGGGGTCAGCCCACAGTACTGCATTGGCCAGGACCAGCATCACAATCCTATGGAGCCCTGTGTAGCAAGGGGGTAGTGAGGCTCATATTAGCATGGTGCAGGCACAAGGCTAGCCGGTCCCCCAAAATCTTTGCCACAGGGGGAAACTTCCCCTGGCAACAGCCAGCCCCAAAGTCTTTCCCGTCTTTGAAGCCTTCACTGCACACAGCCAGGACATGTGCTCTCTGGAAGCATGGACTGCACAGTGCAGCAGGCACATTTATTTCTTGAGTGGGAGGCTAGCCATGTGGTGTGGTTGGGTGCCTGTAAGGGAGGGGAGCTGCCCCTGTACAAATGTGACATGCAGAAAAGAAGTTTCTTGGCTTCTCATACACACATGAACCCCACCCGCCCTACCCCACCATACAAGCATGACACCAACAGCCAAGCCCCCACACGAAGTGTTGGGGTGGGGGCTAGCCTGCACGACAAAATGACTCCCTGCTTTCATGATGGCTCCATGCTGGAGCTCTGTAAAGTAGCCACATGTGATCACCACACTGATCGTAAACAAATTAATTCTAAATATATTAAATTCTAAATGGCTTCCTATTTCCTACTTCCTGTTCACCTGGAGCAATAACGTGAAATGACACCTCGAGGGGCGCTGTGGGACATTTCAAGGGCTAATCTATTTTAATCCTGGTTAATTGACACTGTTTTAGCTTGAGACTGCAAATTTGATTTTTCAAGTAATTTTGCCGGGAAGTCAGCAGTACAGAAGTCAGAGTTACAGCTACTTAGAATTGACTTATTGGCCGCTGGAGTGTAGACAGAGTTTATAAAATCGACTATAAAGTTTTAAATTCGACTTTATCTCCTAGTGTAGACCAGGCCTTAGGGAAAATCTTTGATGCACTTTTTGGCCACCACGGATATAGAGGCCCTTTACACCAATATCCCACATGAAGATGGACTCCAAGCTGTTGGGAACATTATCCCTGATGAGACCATGGCAAAAATGGTGGCAGAGCTTTGTAATTTTGTCCTCATCCACAACTATTTCAGGTTGGAGGACAAATTATACCTTCAAATCAGTGGCACTGCTATGGGCACCCACATGGACCCACCGTATGCCAACATTTTTATGGCTGACCTGGAACAACGCTTTCTCAGTTCTCGTCCCCTAGCACCTGCGCTACATTGATGACATCTTCATCATCTGGACCCATGGGATTGAGGCTCTTGAAGAGTTACACAGTGATTTCAACAGTTTCCACTCCACCATCAACCTTAGCCTGGACCAGTCCACAAAAGAGATTCACTTCCTGGGCACTACCATGCAGATAAGTGATGGTCAAATAAATACCACCCTATATCAAAAACCCACGAACCGCTATGCTTAACTACATGCTTCCAGCTTCCATCCAGGGCATAATACATGCTCTATTGTATACAGCCAGGCACTAAAGTACAACTGTATTTGCTCAGATCCATCAGACAGAGACAAACATCTACAAGACCTTTACCAAGCTTTCCTCAAACTACCATACCCACCTAAGGAAGTGAGGAAACAGACTGACAGAGCCAGACGGGTACCCAGAAGCCACCTGCTACAGGACAGGCCTCACAAGGAAAACAAGAGAACACCACTGACCATCACATGCAGCCCCCACCTAAGGCCTCTCCAACGCATCATCAGCGATCTGCAACCCATCCTGAACAATGATCTTTCACTCTCACAGACCTTGGGAGGCAGGCCTTTCCTGGCCTATAGACAGCCTGACAACCTTAAACAAATCCTCACCAGCCACTATAGATCACAAAACAGTAACTCTAAGTCTGGAACCAATCCCTGCAACAAACTGCGCTGCCAAGTCTGCTCACATATCTACACCGGTGATATCATAGGACCTAACATCAACCACACCATCAGGGGCTCCTTTACCTGCACATCTACTAATATAATACATGCCATTGTGTGTCAGCAGTGCCCCACTGCAATTTACATTGGCCAAACTGGACAGTCTCTACGTAAAAGAATAAATAGACATAAATCAGACAACAGGAACAGTAATATACAGAAGCCTGTGGGAGAGCACTTCAGTCTCCCTGGGCACTCAGTGGCAGATTTAAGGGTGGCAGTCCTGAAACAAAGAAATTTCAAAAATCAAATGGAGAGAGAAATCTCTAAGCTGCAATTTATTTGCAAATTTGACTCCATTAACCAAGGATTAAACAGAGGCTGGGAGTGGCTTGCACCTTACAAAAGGAGTTTCTCTGCCCTAGGTGTTAACATCTCCACATTAGATTGAAAATGGGCCATATCCCCCCTGTCTTATCAGACCTTTTTTTTTCCTCTCTTCATACATACTACTGATAATGGGCCTTTTCCACCCTGACTGAATAGACCTTGTCAGCTGTGGCCCTCCCTTTTACTGGGACCCTACTCTTTAAATACCCCTCTAAAACCACCCCCCAACTCAAGCAACTGATGAAGCGGGTCTTTGCCCACAAAAGCCTATGCTCTAAAATATCTGTTAGTCTATAAGGTGCCACAAGGCTTCTTCTTGTTCTCGAAGATACAGACTAACACGGCTACCTTTCTGATACTTTTCAAAGAACAACACAGTGATAGTTCCTGCTTTTTTTTACCATATTTCAAAGCCTAGTTTCCTTTTCCTCTCTCTATTAAAATATTTCCAACTTTCTATCATTGAATTCATGGCTGTACATGATATACCTTACAATACTCTTTTTCTATTAGTCTAAATACTCTTCTGCATATGGGAGTCCTTACAGCACAGTCTCAAGCAAGTGGAGGTTTCCATTGCTTCACGTGTCATGACAGATGTGCATAGTGAAAATGTCAATTACCTGTCAGTCATAGCATAGTCTAGGGAATCTTTGAGGGCCAGATGCTACACTGGGTGCTAGTGATTTCATAAACACTGAAACCCCACAGCCTTTTGTCCTTCAGTTAGCAAATTGTGACCTGCTAACGCCCCAGTGACCATGTTTTAGCGCCTGCATACAACATGGTTACTAAATATGATGATTTAACAATCTCCAGTCCAATTACCAGTTAGGTAATTTTTAAGTAGCAGTTTGGATGCTGAAGGCCAAATATGCAGATTTTTAGATGCCAAGTGAAAACGGATACTCAAGCACAAAGGACACTGGGAGATTAACTAGGATTTGGAATCTATATTACTTTAACCTGAAAAAGAGTTTAGTAACCAATGTGGTGAAAAAATTAGAAAGTGAAATACACCAACACACGGAAGAAAGAAAAAATATTTCTAAAGGGAACTAGTTCAAAAACATTTTATGTGCCTACTTAACTAACTAGAATTTGGAAATTCTGAAACGTGTGGTGCACACCATCAAATGGAATTTTTTTAGATTGCAAGTATATGCTAATTACTCATTTTATGATGTGACTTGTCTGAATCAGTAAATGGCCCAAGACTTTCTGTCTTAGTCAAGAGGGGAAAAAAAACCCTTGCTGCTTAGATGCTGGAGAGTGTTAGTCACCAATCAGGGATTTTCACTTTTCTAAACCCTGAATAAAAATGAATTCAATAAAAAAAGACATAACAATGGATTTATAAAAGTAACGTTCCTTTACGTAATGGAGTTTCTATTCTAATGTTTCTTTACTGTAATCTTTTAAAAATATAAAAAAAGTTATTATTTAAGTACTGGTAAAGAATTCATTTAAAGATTAATAGTTCTGGTTTACCAATTTGCTTGCCAGGTCACTTAATTATTTAGTTCATTAATTCTGTAAATGTCAAACTTACCATGAACTCCACTGATTTTTCATAAGTAAGGTTATATTTCTACTAGCAGTCACAGTCTCACAACTTCAAATAGGGTTTTTTGCATCATTTATACTCTTCAAATGCAATAAAATTTGTGTGTGTGTACACCAACAAAGGAAATCCAGCCACAGGCCAATTGTAACAGTTTAATCTAGATATTTGGCCTGTCCCAATCTCATGCATTTAAAAAGACTGTTGAGAGAAAGTGTAATGAAATAAAAAAATCTCCAATGGCAAGCAAGAAAATAGCTTCCAGATTAAGCAATATGAAGGACTCTTCTTCTGGGATCCTCACTTTCCATTTAAAAAAATTTCTATCATGAGGTGAATATCAGTTCTTTTACAACTGCATATTTTTTTATTTATTAAAAAATGTTACTGCAATAGCTTTGAGAGAAGCAACATCTCATGATCAAAAGATCCCAGTGCACAGCTGACAGCTCACAGAAAATGACTATAATTTACACCATGCTAATGTCCTCATGCTGATGACAAGTTTAATATATATGAATCTATACAATACAACAGGTATGTGATTAGATCTTACAGAGAAATTAGTCTAAGTAGCCATCAGCTGTTATTTAATCTCCACTAGTACTCGGCAGGGCAACATGCAGTACAATGTGACAAGATTAACCTTCTTTTTCATATGTGAAGTTTTCCATTTACTTAGTAAGCCTGACTGGAGAACATCAATAGCTGGTTATTATGCACCATGTAAAATAATTTGATGCCCTATGATGCATATAGGCTAAATAAGGTCATCTTAAATAATTGTTACTGTGGAATGGCTTTTTCCATTACAGACTGGATGCACTGTAAAGTGGCAGGGGGTATAGCCGTCACACAACAAGCATATACCCATGTAACTTGAGGCAGATAATGCTTTAGCGTGAAGATCAACTCCTTTCAGCAGCTGATCCTCCTGGGCATTTGTTTGAATGGTGCCTGTTTA
The DNA here is from genome assembly GCF_033958435.1 of Carettochelys insculpta. NCBI lineage: Eukaryota > Metazoa > Chordata > Testudines > Carettochelyidae > Carettochelys > Carettochelys insculpta. The sequence continues at coordinate 330,285,867 of NC_134137.1, forward strand.
AATACATGAGTGAGGCCTTATATCTAGGGCATACAGTAATCCCTTAAGGTGCGCAAGGGTTGCATTCCACACCGCTCTCGCTTACCTTGAATTTTGCGCAAGTTGGGGAGGGGTTGGGGCCCTGGCCAGGGGCAGGGGGTTAAGCCTGGGGTGGGTTAGGGTGGCAGGGGTGGTGGGAGGGTAGGGTTGAGCTGGGGCTTGCAGGGGGTTGGGGTGGGGGTTGAGCCTGGCCAGGGGTTTGGAGCTGGGACTGAGAGGGTGGTGGGTAGGGGGTTTGGAGCTGGAGCCCTGGGCACCAGGGTTTGGGAGCCCTGGGCACAGGTTTAAGTCAGAGCCCCACATGCTGGGGATGAGCTGGGGCCCTGGGGAATTGTGGGGCTTTGAACAGGGTGAACCAGCGCAGGGGGTTTGCTGACAGGGGGTAGAGCCTCATTCGTCTGCAGCAGCTGACAGCTGGAGCCTTGCGCACAATGGTGGCTGACAGCCCAGCGCATGCCGGGAACGAGGGGTGTCAGCTAGAGACAGGGGGGTTGAGCTGGGCTAAGGGGGAATTGAACAAGGGTGAACCGGGTGGGGGTGGGTTGAGCTGGCAGGAGGGATAGAACCCCTGTGTGCGGTGGTGGCAGCTGACAGCTGGAGCCCCAAGCACAGGGGTGGGGGTGAGCTGGGGCTGCAGCAGGGAGGGTTGAGCTGGGCAGGGGGTTGAACGGGGGTGCACTGGGGCATGATGGCTGAGTGGAGAGGGATTGAAGCCCCGCTGGGGGCTGGAAGCTGGAGCTCCAGGCATGGGTTAAAGTCAGAGCCCCATGCATAGGAGAATGAGCTCAGGCCATGGGTGGGATGGTTGAGCCAGGCGGGGGAGGGGTTGAACGGTGGAGCACTGGGGCAGGGTGCTTGAGTGGAAGGGGAGGGCAGGTTGGAGCCCTGCGCGTGCTGATCTGGGGCCACACTGGGGCTGGGGGGCTTGGGGCTGGGTCTGCAAGAGCTGGGGCTGGGGGGTGGAGGCCCAGGTGTTCAGGGGGGATTGGGGCATGGGGGTTGGAGCCGGGTCCGCAGGGGTTGGAGGGGAGCCCCAGGCATGTGGATGGAGCCCTCTGCTGGGGGAGATGAGCTGGGGCACACAGGGAATGTGAACTGCAGCCATGGGGCGGGGGAGTTGGCGGGGGTTGAGCTGGTGAGGGTTTAACAGGGGTGAACAGGCATGACTGTCAAGCAGTGCCACTCTGGGAAGTGGGGGGAATGGGCTCTTAGCCTGCCTAGCTGCCTGCAGGTGCAGGAAGCCAGGCAGATTGAGAACCCTGCAGCTTTGCATTGTGTGAATGTGAAGCCGCGAAAAGTGAGGGATTACTGTATGAATTGGCGGTCAGCCACATAAGAGGAGAGTCGCATACTCTGTATTCGCATACTCTGAGACCTTACTGTACACACAAAGTAATTATAGGTTTCTAGGGGTAGGTCTACACAGCACAGTTATTTCAAAATAACAGCCGTTATTTTGAAGTAACTAACCTTGTGTCTCCATGACACAACTGTTATTTCAGAATAAATTCAAAATAGTGGCCATTTTATTTTGAAATTTGTAAACCTCATTGCACAAGGAATACTTGCTGTTAAGACAGGTAATAATGCCTATTTCTAAATAAGCCATATTGGCTATGTCTACACTTGCCCAAAACTTCAAAATGGCAAATAGCCATTTTGAAGATTACTAATGAAGTGCTGAAATACATATTCAGCGCCTCATTAGCATGCCGGCAGCTGCGGCACTTCGAAATTGCCATGGCTTGCTGCTGCGTGGCTCATCCAGACAGGGCTCCTTTTCTAAAGGACCCTGCCAACTTTGAAATCCCCTTAGGAGCCCTGTTGTCGGGGTCCTTTTGAAAAGGACCCACATTTGGACGATCCGCGCGGCAGCAAGCTGAGGCAATTTCGAAGTGCTGCAGCCGCCGGCATGCTAATGAGGCGCTGAATATGCATTTCAGCGCTTCATTAGTAATCTTCGAAATGGCTATTTGCATGGCCATTTTGAAATTTTGGGCTAGTGTAGACACAGCCAGTGTGTTCAGTGCCTCTACTTCAAAATAAGTTCTCTAAGCTAAGTGCTATTTCAAAATGCATTTTTGCGGCTGTCTACATTGCCCCTCCCTTTCAGAAGGGGCATGTAAATGCAGCGGTTTGAAAATGCTAATTAGGTGCTGATATAAATATTTAGTGTTCATTTGCATAATGGTGGCCACTAGCCTTGTCAAAAGGAAGAAGGATGGTTTTGAAAGTGGGGCTTTTTTTCAAAGGAACCCCAATTAGACTCTGACAAAGGTTCACATCCCCATGTCTGATCTGACTTGTTTTTCCTCTTCTGATAAGTACTGTTGATACTGGGCCATTTCCACCTTGCTGAATACACCTTGTCAGCTCTGGCCCTCCACTCTTTAAATACCCCTCTGAAACCAACCCTCCCACCACTCATGCATCTGATGAATTGGGTCTTTGCCCACGAAAGCTTATGCTCCAAAATATCTGTTAGTCTATAAGGTGCCACAAGACTTCTTGTTGTTCTCTGTCTACACAGCTAGTTTGCTTTCCGAAAGCAGCACTTTTCACACAGTGAGTGACCATTATTATGCAAATGAGCAGATGAATATTCATATAAGTGCCTCATTAGCATTTTTGAACTGCTGTATTTACATGCCCCTTCTGAAAGACAAGACATGGACTGTGTGTAGCAGTCTTATTTCAAAATAAGCTCTTTTGGAATAGCTATTCTGGAATATCTTATTTCTGAATAAGGCTATGTGTAGACATACCCTAGATTTCTAAGCTGTTCAGGCCCAAGGAATCCCAAAATCTTTTGTGAGTATATCCATTAAGGGCAATTAGTCATGAAAGTACCATATGATCAGGACTTAAGCATATATTTTTTTCATGGTGTTTCTGACCATTGACTGAACAGAAATCAGTCTCAGGATGTGTTCCCTTACACAGTTATGGATACATATATGGTACAAGTTATACCTAAGAGTGGAGTGAAAGTACAGTGTATGGCAGGAGAAGTGGTGTGTGAGAAGCGCTGTAAATCAGTCTATGGTGCTCATTCATTTACATTCTTCTTCATTACACCTCTTCTAACAGTATGAGAAATTCAAAAAAGTTTTAATTAAATAAGGTTAAAGATGCCCTGTATCCCCCAAATAAGGGTAGGAATGCCCACTTTAAATATTAATTGTTACATGGGCTGGTCTAAGTGGTTATAACTAGATGTAAAAAGAGTCAAGTTAGTAGACTGTAAATTAACTTAAATCACTTTATATTGTCTCTGAACTTGGCCCAGAGTTTGTAGCTATTTAGCAATGTTTTTCAGGGGCTCATTGAAAAACCAAGGGGGGCAACAGAGTATGAATTAGTCCAGTTTTACTGGCGGCGAACAGAAGGTTAACTACTTCTCTAGCTGCCAAAGATCAATAGTTTTTCAAATGTTTTCAGTGACAACTAACTTTTAAAAAATGGGAAGGGAATTGCAAGGGAGCAATATATGTATTTTCAGATCACAGGCAAGGGTCTATTGGTGGTTGCCTCCTGGATCATGTACTGCAGATAAAAATCCTGTTAAGGTTCTGAGCAATTTGGTGGCACTCAGGAATTAGACACTTTGGGACATACACACAGGTAGAAGCTTAGGTTCCCTAGGTTCTATACCATACTACACTGTATCTCAGCCAGGGGTATGTGCACTCGTATGGGTACACTGAAGTCTTCCAGGGGTTACATCAACTCATCTAGATATTTGCCGACTTTTACAACAGGCTAAAAATGTTAGTAAAGTCAGTACAGTCTAAAAGTTCATTCAGACAATGACCTGTTTCTACTGCTTCACGTGCCTTATGGGCTATATATCTACACAATAGAGCTCTTTTGGAAGAAAAAAAGAAAAGCCCTTCTGGAAGAACTCTTCCAAGAGAGTGCATCCTCACACAAAAAACCAGATCAAAAGAGTGATCTGCTCTTTCAAAAGAGATCATCCAGACAGCTGCTGTTCTTTTGAAAGAATGGGACAGGGATCAAAAATGAGGGCTGGTCTTTCAAAAGAAGGGCCACACGGAGTGTCTACACATGTTTTCTTTCGAAAGGGGGCTCTCCTCCTGAAACCTGAAAGGAAGAAGTGGGTCTGTCTCATGAAAGCTCTCCACTTAATAAATTATTTTGTTAGTCTTTAAAGTGCTACTGGACTGCTTTTTCGTTTTGATGGAAGATAGACTAACACGGCTAGCCCTCTTACTATTTGAAAAGTGCACCACATTCTTTCGATTTACTTTCAAAAGAACACTTTTTGTGCGTGGACATTCCATGAGATCTTTTGAGAGAATTCTGGGGGTACTTATATATATTAAAGAGAGCTACTTTATTTATTTTTTTTTAAAAAGGTTGAGAAACACTGCCATATGAAACAGACACTCCAAGGTTAGGCTGCAGCTGAGTGGGAATTTTGATGTCCTCAGTGGTAACTAAATGTTGGACCTAGGTTCTGAAAGCGGCAATTAGACACTGAAGTATTTTGTGGGTCTCCCCTATTTCTTTTTTCTGTTCACTATTTGGAAAACAACACACGTAGTACACTTGTGCCACAGTATAAGTAATAATGAGAAAGACTCAGTACTGGAATGACACATCGCGATTGAGAGACCTATTTTTTTTTTGAACTAGAAAAAAATAACAAGCAAAAACGCCTATGGTTTGAAAAATATCTGAAATATTTCCAGTAAATCACAATTACAAACTAATGATCTCCTGTGAACAATTTGCAGCTAATTATCATCCCCAAAAGTGTTCAGATAACATGACATAAAAGAATGGGTAAGTCCTACGAGATAAACATGCAGTGTCCTGAAAGTCTTAAGTATAGTGTAGCTATTCTGCTCTGTCTATTCTCCATCTTTACGTGATTTAATCAAATACCATGTTACTAACTTGGATACTGTGAGACCTTTTACCAGCTTGCTTTGATGTTTTCCTGTCAAGGGTTGGCTAATAGTTTCAGATCTCCAAAGAACAACATAACAAAGATAAGGCAAATGCCAGGAAATGTATTCATTAAACGGTCAAGAGAATGCCAAGGATAAGCTCCCCGTACGGTGTGTTAGGAGAACATCGATATTTGAAAAAAGGCATATGCTGCTTGCGTCTAACATATTTGTGAAATCTGGAATAAGCATGTTTTAAGCAAGGCTTCTCTTTAATTATTGTCTGAGTTTCACATACAGTCTGCTTCATCAACTGGATAAATATTTGACTGCTGTTCAGTAAATTGTATTAGTTTACTTTAACTGTATGCTCAGCCTTATTCAGGCATCCTACATTAGGCAATGTAGTGTGTAATGCATCTCTGCAGGTGACCAGAGCTATTCTCTGTATGAGGTAAATTAAAACTCATATTTTAAAAATTAAACATTCTTGCACTTCATGATTTCAATATTTAATTATAACCTGTGTCAGGGCCTAATCTCTGACTGAGTCAGGCACGAAATTAATCAAAATTGAGGCAAAAGCTTAGCAATCCTTCAGCAGTGTGAAAATAATGTGATTTTTTTCAGGAATTGTGTGCTTCTCATTTCCGTTTTGTGATGCCAGTAACCAGGTAGTCAGGACTATGGTCCAAAGCTTTGTAAATCAAGAAAACAATAACATAAAGTGATGGTTACTTTGATGGAGAATTTAGAGATTCTGATTCTGGGACTTGAATGCTCTCATCACTTTGTATGATCATGTCCATAACATACAATATGGAAGCTCTCTGCATCTGTTTAAAACTTTTGGGAAACTACTGTAGGAAGAGATTGAAAATAAAGTAGCTGAGGATGTTTTTTATCAACTTCACAGAAGCTATGTCTAAACTGTTGGCTTCTGTTGGGAGACCAGAAGTTTGCCATTTTGGGAGTGTTCTGCTGACATCCCTGTCTTCCTCGTCCCATGAGGAAAAAAAAATGATGTTTTTTGGACATTTGGCTTCATGTGGACAGGCCAAATGTTGGGAAAACCTCTCCCAACAGAACTGTCAGCAGGAGATATGCAAATGCATTGTGCAATTTGTGTATCTTTAGCCAACAGTTCTCAGCAATCTAGACACAGCCTGAGAGAAAGATTAAGTTTTTTATGTACAGAAGAAGTGTATTATTAGTAACATTTCATACAAAAGTGAATAGGCTGCAAAATCCTGTTCTAGAAGCTTGCAACTACACTTTACTTGGCAATCTATGTCCAATCTTCTGAAAGTGTGCAAAATAATTTGCAATAAATAATTTAGTGGTAAAAGTTGTATTATGACTTGCTGGGGTAATGTCTTTGAAGCTGAAGGCTTTGTCTGTACCAGCACTTTTGTCAACCAAACTTTTGTCAGTCACAGTGTGAAAAAGCATCTTCCTGACTGACAAAAGTTTCACCGATGAAAGCAATGGTGTGGACAGCGCTATGTTGGTGGAAGAGCATCTCCCACCAGCCTGGCTATGCCTCCTAGTTGGGGTGGTTTAATTATGCCAGTGGGAGAGCTCTCTTCTGCCAGCATAGAACAGCTCTCAGGAGACCTTCCTGGATTTACCCCCCATGACCACATCCAAACTTTGTATGAAATTTAGATCAGGATCCAGTTTTGATCTCACAAACACTGTGTTATCTCTTCACTTACAATGAACTGGAATGCAAATTCAAAACAGACGTGAACTTTGAGTAAGTTTGGATTTAAGGCAAATATTGTAACTCAAGATCTTTTCTACCTTCGAAAGCAGGCAACATCAGTCTGAGGTGTTTTGGCTGCAGTTTACCCGTTCTTACTGTTGATGAGCATTGTATAATTTGAAATTGTATAATTTGTCAAAATAACTGAAAAAAAGTCATCAGAAATTATGCAAAGTATAACATACTTTGAATGACAAGATGATTTCCCATATTCATATTCCAGGCTGAATAAGTGGCAAGTAGGAATTGTTACAAGGTTGTATAAGATATTGAAAAATTGAACATTTTCACTCCCTTTTTACACACTTCAGTAATCAATACTTTTATTACCACCCTATTTACTGAGAAATTCATGTTTCCAATATTTTCATCTCTAATAATGGAGTAAGACAATTACAGTTTTAAGAGTTCTATAACCCTTATTGCTCTACTGGTTTTCTAAATATTTTCATTATGTGATAGAAAATGGCTTTCTGCTCAGTGTACCATATGGATCTGACCATGAAGTTACTTACTAGGGTAAGTGAAAGGTGTTGGTCTGTGCTTTTATTGCCCTATTTATGGAGTGATTGCTAAACCCAATGCTACCTTATAATCTCATGAATAAATCATGGAATCAGTCACTGTACTTATAAAAATGTGTGATTTTCAGTTTCCAATTTTCAGTTTCCAACATTTGAACTTCATTTGGTGACTAAAATATGTAATTATAAATGGCAAGCAAACACAGGAATCAGAGTTGGTCTTTCTGACCCACAATGATCACAACTAAGTGTTGCCTGAAAGTATAGGGAAAGATGGATCTTATATAAATATCAAAAGGTGAAGTTTTTAGTGCTTTTTCCAGAAGATTACTCGTGTTCCATGAAACTTACAGCTTTAAGAACCTCCGAGTAGATTTCCAGCCCAGTTCCCAACCATGGTATGTGTTTTGCTTTTGATGCTGCTGGTGGGTTATTGAAATCTCTGTCCATCACTGTGCAGCTTAATTAAATATTGCTGGCTAGTCTGCATTCCAGAGCTGAAGAAGTGGAGAAAACGACCAAAGCAAGAAGAAGCATCTGAATCCACATAAGAGGTGATATTGATCTAGTATCCTACAGACTCACAGCCTATTTAGGAGATACGGCCTTTGAAAGTTTCTTTTAAAACTTCTGTTGGGGCTTGTCTACACTACCTCCCTACTTTGAAGGGAGGATGGAAAGTAGGTTGTTGGGAGTTTATAAATGAAGTGCTGTGGTGCATATGTAGCACTTCATTAAGCAAATTCCCCCCCTCCCCCCGCAGCAACTCCAAAGTTTTAAACTTTGAAGTGCTGGCTTGTGTGTGGCCATGGCTAACCCGCCGATACTTTGAAGTGCCCAGAATACTTCAAAGTCCCTTTACTCCTCAAAATTTTGAGGAGTAAAGGGACTTTAAAGTTGCCCAGGCACTTCGAAGTACCAGTGGGTTAGCTGTGGCTACACGGGAGCCGGCACTTCAAAGTTTAACAGGGGTTGCCGCAGGGGGGAATTTGCTTAATGAAGTGCTACATATGCACCATAGCACTTCATTTATAAACTCCCAACAACCTACTTTCCATCCTCCCTTCGAAGTAGGTAGGTAGCGTAGACAAGCGCTTGGCTATGCATGAGTGGCAGCACAAACTAGTAGTCTATGCTTTAGTGCACCAGACTATTCTAGTGGTGACTGGAAGACCTCTCCCTCCCCTCCCCTCTTCCCACCCCCAACCCCCCATGCAGCATAAAATGAATCTGTAGCTCTGGGGGAACTCCAAAGAAATCATCTCCCTGGTTCTCCCTAAGGTTCATTAGAGTCTAGGAATGGGAGATGCTGGGGGCAATCTATTGATCCAACCCTGTCTAGGTGCATGTCAGTCTTATGGTGAACATTACAGCAGCCTAAGGGCTGCAGTAAATTATGGTAGCTGCCAGTACAAAAGCTAGGGATTGCCAGGGTGTGGGGAGGTCCTGACCAAACCTGCTTCACCTGCCACAGTCCCTAAAGTAGCTGCAGTGAGGGGAATAGCATAAGAGCTGTTGTGCTGCCTCTTTGCAGCAAAAGGATCCCCCTAAACAGGGGTTACCTTCCCATAGCTGGTTATGCTGGCTTTAGGGGTTCTTTGCACACCTGGATCAGATTCCGAAGGTCTTTTCTGTCTGCAGTGGTATGACCCCCTGAGAAACAGTTTACGTTTCTTAAAAGCAGGTCAAACTTTTGTTATGTAAGCTCTCCCCCCAAAAAGAAAAGGACAGCTCTTCACATTGTTTTTGAGTGCAAGCTGAGACAAATTCATATGGAAACATGAACTAGGCACTCCAAATAGGGAAATGTCAACTTCCATTTTTACTTTGTTAAAACTCAAGCTACTGATTGATCTTAGAGTATGTGTAAACATCTACATGGGAATAGGACCGTAAAAGGCCTATTTTAAAAGGATAAGAGAACATTCATTTCTTTGAACTTGAAAGACATGCACTCCAACAAACTCAGTGTTTTTGGCAGATGTTGCCTATTTCTCACAAATGATTTTGTTCCATTTCTAACCTGCCAAATACAATTCCTTATTCATCTCCCACTCCCATGCTTTCTGAATTGTTTCCAGATCAAATCCAATACTACTTTGGATTGATTTTAGTCTCTTAATATGGTCTATTGGGCATCTACTTTCAGGCACTTGAAGTGTACAATACAAAAAAAATTATCTTAGGAAACCTAACAGTGTATCTTCCTACCTGAATGTGATTAAGTCAGAAATAACAGGCAAGAAACTAAAAGTTGGGGGATAAGTTGCCAGTGTTTGCTTTTTTCCTCCTCCCCATTGCTTCTATTTCCATTAAGAAAAGCATCTACACTGTAGTAGGCATCCTTCAGTCTGCACAGACTATGGATCGCGCCCTTTAAAGTTTCAATTTAAGACTGCATTTACAGCATCTATTGTGACTATAAAGACCCACACGAGAGTGACAGTCCTTGCTGCATCTCTTGCAGATGTAGTGGGTGTCTGGCAAGTCCTTATTCTGCTTTCTGTGCGCTCGCTTCTCCTCTGCTAGCTGTCTGATCTTCAACTCGCCCTTCTGAAGGCCCTTGTGTAACCCCTGCCTCCATCTGCCGCGGTCGTCTGCTAGTTCTTCCCAGTTGTCCAGCTCGATGTCTACCTCTCTGAGGTCTCTCTTGCAGACATCTTTGTAACGCAACTGGGGGCATCCGGGGGGTCTTTTGCCAGAGGCTAGCTCACCATACATGATGTCTTTTGGAATCCTTCCATCATTCATCCTGTGGACGTGGCCAAGCCAGCGGAGCCGACGCTCCCTGAGGAGGGTGTGCATGGCTGGGATTCCAGCTTGCTCGAGGACGGCTGTGTTGGTCACTCTGTCCTTCCATGATATTCCAAGGATGCGCCTGAGGCAGCGCAAGTGGAAGACGTTCAGCCTCTTTTCCTGGCGGGCATACAGGGTCCAAGTCTCGCTGCCATAAAGGAGGGTGCTGAGGATGCAGGCTCTGTAGACTGATAGACAAGAGTTATATTCAATTTAAGTCTGCACATCATTGATTCACCTTTTTCCTTTCTGCAACTTCAATGCAAATTCTACTTGGTCAGAATGTGACTTCTGTTCCCTTCTGTACCTTGTGCTTGCCTTGTAACACCTTTAAAATCTGCCATTGAAAGACTGGTGCTATATGGACGAATAGTGTGGTCAATGCTGATATAATAGGAATATTTGCAAAACATGTTGTGCTTAGATCAGGAGTCATCAATCCGCAGCTCTTTGCTCAATGAGTGAGACTCCTTCTCAAGGGCACACACCTGGACTGCTCACTGCTGCTCTGCATACGTGCCCCAGTGCCTGGATGGAGAAACATGTGGCTGTGGCAGCTCCAGTGAGTCCCATGCATCTGGAGGAGGGGAGGGGATTGGGTTAAAGCAGGGGCTAGGGGTGCCTAGCTCTGGGGAAGGAAAGGGCATTGAGCCACATATGTATGTATTTTAATCTGTCTATCTGTCTATCTGTCTAACAGATATCTACAGTACACACTTTCATATCTGGCAGCCCCAGGACCAGGAGGTTGCCAGATATTCAAATATTCTGGATACTAGACAGTTATACCTAGCAATGCATAACAGTAAAGAAAAACAAAATTAGATATTAAGAAACAAATGAATGTATGCAGAGTACATTATTTACCAACTACAGTAGTCTTGTACACTGTAAACTCGTATGTGCTGTATTTATGTGTATTTACTTTCACTACATTGTACTTATGAAAAACACAGATAAAATGTACTTGTGGTTAAAATGCCAGTTATTTGAGAATTCCAGATGATATATAGATAGATAGATAGATAGATAGATCTTTTTACTCTATTCTCAGCTATTTTGGCTCATAGTCTCTAAATGGCCAGTCTGGCTTAGATGTAATATCTATTCACCAGTAAGAATGGGGGACTTGTAACTACTCTTTCTCAGGTAACTATAGCATGGTATATAGGGACACGTACCATTTTCTGTATAAATGGAGAAAATAAACCTGCTGGCAATCTCTAGCTATATCCTGGTAATTGGAAATCCATTTTAATTTAGATAATTTCAAATACATTTTAATATTACATTAATATTTGGAGGGGCAGGGCTAGCATGATCAGAAGGCAAATATATGTTTCTGGGGCTTCTTCAATGCTACTGAAACTTGTCTGATGTAAAATATTTGTTGACAAGGGGACTGGATGCCTTCATTGGGTTTGCTGATGTCTACAGTTTAGGTTCTCCTTTCATCCCCTTAAGAGCCGTAATGTAACTGGAAAAGATCTCATGGGCCCAGGTTTTTGCAATACTGCATTGCATTCTAAGAGGCAAACCAGAGGGTCCTTTTCAATTTTGTAAAATAACGAGATTGTTGAGACCCAGTAATGGGGTTTGTACACCACACGTGATGGGGTTTAAGGACAGGATTCTGATTCTTCCATGAACATAACAGTGAGACTGATTTTTCGCATAGCAGCAGGCAGCCAGTTGCAAAGACCTGATGTTGGATGAAAGAAGTAGGCTCTTAAGGATCCCCTGAAAGAAAGGAAAACGCACAAAGTGGCAGCAGCAGGTTACTAGGTCCTCCCAACAAGATAGTTTTGAGAGTGGGAGATCTGAATGTTTCACTTTATAATAGTCTAAAAATCATCTAAACTTTTGAGAGACTGGATGAAACATTTTATTTTTCATTTTCCTGTTGCAATTTGATGCACTGTAATATGCCTGCTTCTTTGGTAAATGACATCCGAGCTGATAAAATAGGTGATGAAAAGATAAGTCTTGTCTGACCACCTGTTATACCAAAAATTATTCCCCCTGCCCCCTTGAAACAATACATAATGTTATCCTGATGTCACATGGAGGGGCACAGCAGGTGGAATGTGATAAACATGGCTGAGATTGTGGCTAATTTCATTCTCTAATTTAGGTTTAGTTGCGACCCCTTATTGTGGAAACTGGCACACCCAGTGAGTAATCAGGGAAAGATGGTTTACCTTTCAGTTTGTATCAGTATGGCTTATGCTGAGTAAATGCTGGGTGTGTAGAGTATCGTCTAATTGTCTAGTTTTCCCCACAGGGGTCTATATCCCAGTTAGGCAAACTCTGCGCCAGGCCAGAAATGGTTTGAAGCTAACCTAGGGAATAAGTGCACATGAAATTGAGTAATTCCACAGAACCCAGAGCTTTTGACAATCAAATGGTTAACCCTTTCACAAATCTGTTTCTGCAGACTTAAATAAATGAAGGTATTATAATGTAAGGACATACATTGGCTGGAGGACATCATGAGAGAGATTAGAGGGGGAGTATTAGAGATGAAATTATAAAGTCTGAGTGAAAGATATTTATTTGAATTCAATGATAAATGACAATGAATGGATGAGAGGTATGTTTCCATGATGAGCTTTATTTCCCTACCAAAAATACTTGTGAGATCAGTTTTTTAAAGCAGGAATACTCTTTTTGTGTTGAAAAAGTTAGATTAGATCATTTTTAGAGCTTTGTTCTACTGAATATAATAAAAATTGACATGAAGTGTTTTAAATTTGTTGATAATTCCATAGTATTCTGACTCACTTTTTCTGGATATCTTAAAATTCAATTTCACTTGCAGAAGGTACTCACATATTATCCTGCAATATAGGCTACAAAAGGCTAGTAAATCCATAGATGTTCATGGCCACTCATGCAGAAATGAAACATTTAACTGCAAGGGTATCTTGTGTTTGGGAAGCTATTTGCTGACATTTCATTCTTTGATCCTTGTAGCTCATACAAAATTATTTGCACAGAAAAAATATTAGTAAATGCTTTACAAATTGACTTTTTGAATATTTTCTGAATACTACTAATAAATTTTATTTAATGCTGTCTTCTCCAAAATGTTTCAAATGTTGTTTTATCAAGTAAAACCACATTGCATTAACTAATCCTCTTAAAGGATTCCTCAGTTTTCCCTAACAAAAACAATAAGAGCATATGGGTGTACATTTTTGTAACATGACATTCAAAAGCTGAGGAGTATTAATTATAGCTATTAATTATAGCTATTAATTTAAGTTTTCTGAAAAGAAATATTAATTATATGCTGTAATTATGAAACAGCCCTCCATAACTTTAAGGATAAAAATTCAGAGAATAGTCATTGATTTTTATTTCGTTTCAGTGCTTATTAATATAATCTTGTTAATCTTTCTGCTTTAACATTTAGAACAAACAATAAGATGCCCATTTCACAGAGTAAAAATGAAGCCTCATGTCATTCTAAATCAGATAAAGAATCAGTCGAAGTTGGGAAGGGAGGGTGGATGTCGAACTGTCAGGTTTTAGGAAGAGTAGAAAATCTTGATAGCAGATTTTCAGCTGACAAATTCAGATGGAAGAATTTAATCAGCCACTTTCCATGTGCTTCATTGACTATCAGAAGTTCTGTCTGTCGTGTAGATGTGGATGTGAATGTTTGATGTGTGTTTCCCAACTCTACCTAATTGGAAAACTATGGCACTAGTATTACAATAGACAGGAGTCAGAACTGTACACTAGACAACAATCAAGCTTGTGACTGGAAGATGTATATATATAAAAGCACATTTTCTATGTCAACACAAAGGTAAATATAGCCCTAAAATGGTCAAACAACTGGATTGCGTTGTACTGGTAAGGTTTGTAACCATATCTCTTGTGTTTTGGATTATCTGTGGTACAAACAATGTGGGTTCTGTTTGAAAAGCATATAATCGTCCCATCTATCAAAGTAGCCCCTGGTTTGATTATATGAACCCTAAAGTGAATAACAAATGGCTCTGAGAAAACTTGAAAGAAGTTACTCTGACTGTCTGAAAGATAATGTTTATAATGGAGGCGGGGCTAAATTTTGTTTTCAGTTACACCCTAGCAATACACAAGGGAGTATATTTAGTGACTTTCACAGATTGGAAATGAGATCATTGCAAATGTTACCATCATAAAACACCTGCTGAGCCTCCCTCAGGTATGTTATATGGCCTATGACACCATCCATTTGGCACCACATTGGTGTTAACTACACATGCAATATTATTAGCATCACAGGCTGTGGCTGCACTACATTCCCTCTTTCAGAAGGGGAATGCAAATACAGCCAATCAGAATGCAAATGAGGCACTGATTTACATATCATGTGCCTCATTTGCATAATAGGAGCCATTCACTGTTCTGAAAGTGCTGCTTTCAGAAAAAAAAATCCTGTACTGCTTTAGACTTGGCTATTTGTTATGTTGCCTCTCTCTCCAAGTCATAATGCCAAAACTGCAATCTTTAGAAGCACTTACACTGAAGCCCCTTGATACAAAAAAGGGAACTAACTATTAGGTGTTCTCCAGAAGGGCCTGAACTGATTGACCATGAGGGCATGCTGCAAGACTAGGAGAAGGTGAGATGCAACGTGGGATGGTGCTTGTTAGAGTGGTGGAGTAGTGTTAAGGTGCATGGATTCGTTATCGTTGGTTCAATATTTTCTGCTTAGGAGGAAACAGCTAAGGGGTTCTGTTTTGTTTTGCTCTGTTGTCATGTAGATTTAAATACATGCCAAAGGCAGATGTTCCCAGATAGATATTCCTCCTTCCCCTCTTTCAGTTGTAAATACAAAGAAATTCTCTAGAAATCGGTAACATTCTAGACTGGTAACTGTAATGCCACTGGATGAGAATTAGGTGCACCACATCTAAGATTAGTGTCAGTGATAATGCACAGTATCACTGTACGGTGATACTGTACAATGGAGGTTTGCAGGCCTACCAGAACAGAGGTATATTTAGTCTACATAATAACTGAAATATATTCCCCCCCGCTGCAGTACCTTTGAAATGCTTTTCTCTTTGGTAAACATATCCTCAGCCTCTACCAGGTTATAACAATTTTAAGATTTCTCACATCTGGAAGCCAAAGTTGGTTTGAATATACTAATAGTATATTTAATA
Source organism: Carettochelys insculpta (assembly GCF_033958435.1). Taxonomy (NCBI): domain Eukaryota; kingdom Metazoa; phylum Chordata; order Testudines; family Carettochelyidae; genus Carettochelys; species Carettochelys insculpta. The sequence goes on from NC_134137.1 coordinate 330,301,075, forward strand.
TCATACCCACCATGAGGATACAGCAATGCTAGAAGGTTTGGATTTTATAGTCAACTTTTTTAAATTAAAAGAAGTGTTTAATGCCATTTTAATCATGCCTGACAGTAGTTTGGATTTAGTCACTACTAGTCACTAGCAAATAGTGAATTACCTTCTGCAGAAGTGTGCCAAAAACAGCAACCCATTTTGTATGTCTTCCTGAAATTCAAATTCTGGAATGGCAATTGAAAACTGTAAAATAGAAAGGTGTGGAAGGGCCATATACAATAATATAGAAACACACCTACATTGCTAGGACAGAAAGGTTTAAGCTTAGTTTGACAGGGGGAGTGAAGAACTCAAGATGAAACTTAGTTAGAAAAGGAGATACTGTCGCACTGAAATTCTTCTCCTAGAAAACACCTTTAGACATTTTAATTAAGGAGAAAGTAGCACAAATACTAGAGTACTTGAATCACTTTATATTTGCAGATGACATTGTCATTTCTGCTGAAAGCCTTAAAGATTTTGAAGCCATGAAAAAAGAAAACTGAGCATAAAAAAAACAAAGATTCATGATAAATATGCAGAAGGTCAAAACTGGTTTAGTAGATAACTTAAAAAGGAGGAAAAACAGAAATAATGTAGTTACATCTACATACTATATGTACCTCATTATTGGCATAGTTAGTAGCATTGCTAATTACTAAAACTGTGTGACATTTCCCACTACAAGATGTTATTTTCATTTGCTTATCACTTTTCCGAATATTAACCATCTGGACTTAAAATTTTCCATGCTGGTTGTCAGCCTCAGGCTGAATTTTTTGGAAAATTTTGAAATAATTCAACCATTTCTGAGAATAATGCTAGAGTCTATGATTTCTCCATATTAAACAATTCTAGTGACTTTTTAATGAAGTTCTAGCACCCCCATGTTTTAAAGGAGGGACTTGAAATTTGGTATTGCTTTTATGTCCAGCATGTGCCTTTCACTGTTCCTGTGGCCAAATTATAAACCTCTGAAAAATCAGTTTGCACATGCTCAGTAGAGACTTGGTAGAGTTATGTAGCTAAATAGGTTCCATGCACACTAGGCATGATCCAGCTGAAACTAAACGGAGCTTTCCCAGTAAGTGCGCCCCTGGGCTTCTTCAGGTGAAACCAGCACCAGCCTTTTGAACTCTGAATAGGAAGCCTAACACTCCTGTGTTTTCATATCCCCCCCATTCTGGGCTTACATTACATGGAGGAAGAAGATGCCAGATTCTAATGCAGAAGGGGCTACAGCAGGAACTTTTGGTTTGCCAGGGGATGTGGGGAGATGTAGGCTGGGAGATGAAGTCAGGAGTGACCTGTGCAACCTAAAATTGACCTCTTTGTGCAATATATTATGATAGTCTCTAATTACATGCAAGGCGACCTTAATTCTGGCAGCTCCTAACTTAGGAGTGCTTAATCTGTTGTGCGTGCAATTACTTAGGTTTTTTAAAATGCAACTTAACCAAAAAAAGCTCCAGCATGTGGCATCATATTGGCATCCTTCTGGGTCAGAAGGCTTTAATCCTTTAGTTCCACTGCACAGACCTTTGCCACTCGAGCCAACACAGTAACTCAGCAATGGACAGCCTAGGCAAGTGTGGGGGCTGCATACGTGGCCCTCCTTCATCTCAGTGGACCACAAGATAGTCATTATATTCTTCTGGGATGGAGTAATTTTGCTAACTGCTTGTGTATCTAGAATTTGCCAGCTGTGATGATTGAACTGTAAAAGGACTTTGATTGGATGCAAGGGAGCTCCAGCATGTGGCAGCATAAAGGGAGCGCACAAGTCTCACAGATATTGTGCACAATCAGCACACATCTCACTTCACTTCCTTCCTTTATGTTCCTTGATTCTCCCTTCCTTGTTTCATGTTTGTGTCATGTTAGAAATATTGGGTAGGAACAAAAATATGAGAACAGAAACCACCAGAATCTGGCAACCTGGCACATGGGCCATGGTAAACAAAATGTCTTGTGGGCCATATAGAGAACCCTGATGGACTGCAGGTTGTCCACCACTGCAGTAACTGCTGGTAATAGCAGGTTGCCATCTCTGCGCAGACCAGCATTGCGAAAGGTTGTGACTCATGCTTTGCCATTGCTTGTTACAAAACATTGTGGACAGAAGAGGAATGGTGAGACTCGGGAATGTGGTCATCCATTTTTGGCTGGAAAGGGAGAATGTTCTGGAGATAACAGACCCTTCTAGCCATTCTCTACAATCTGCCTTTGGTCAAATCCTATCTCCTGTCCATTCTAGCTCCTCATCTCAAGTAAAGTCTTGTCACATAGCCAGAGTAGCCTTGGTTACATGTGAGGCTACTTGGACTACTCACCTGAGTTTGGACCTACCCTTGTGTGTTCACCTAGGAGGGCTAGCCTGAGATCCTGCCTGTGCTACCCAGTTAGGTACACTAGCTGAAGTAGAGCTAGCAAAGGTATACGTATGTGAGTTGAGAGCCATCTTTTAGAGATCAAATACAGACCTACCATTTTGCCTTCTAGGAGAGTACCTGACCAGATGGCTAGCTGGTTTCTTTCTATCTCTCCTACTGACACAGTGGGTGCATCTACACCAGCTGGCTACTTTGAAGTAGCTGGCACATCATCAAAATAGTACACGTGGCGTCTACACGTGCTGTGAGCTATTTGATGTTGAAATCGACGTTAGGCGGCGAGACGTCGAAATTGCTATTCCTATCCGAAGATGGGAATAGCGCCCTACTTCGATGTTCAACATCGAAGTAGGGCGTGTGTAGATGATCCGTGTCCCACTACGTTGAAATAGCGGTGTCCTCCATGGAGGCCATCAGCTGAGGGGTTGAGAGACGCTCTGTCCAGCCCCTGAGGGGCTCTATGGTTGCCACGTACAGCAGCCCTTATCCCAGGGCTTCTGGCTGCTGCTGCTGCTGCTCCTGCAGCTGTGGGTCCATGCTGCGTGTATGGGGTCTGCAACTGGTTGTTGGCTCTGTGGATCTCGTGCTGTACAGGCTGAGTGTGTCTGGGAGGGCCCTTTAAGGCAGCAGCTTGGGGCTTTGCTGGCCCCTTATTTCGATGGGGAGCGCTTGTGTGTGTGGACGCTCCGCTTTTCCTTCCGGGATGGCTCCTTTTGACATTCCCCGTCGCTACTTTGATGTTGAATGTTGAAGGCACCAGCCCTGGAGGATGCGTAGATGATACGCATCAAAGTAACCTATTTCGACGTAGTGTGCTAGTGTAGAAGTAGCCAGTTTGTATAAATAATTAAATGTTCATTGGGCCAGAGAGAAATAGAGTGATTCTGTATTTTAGTGGTTAGTGCACTCTCCTAGGAGATGGGAGAGCTAAATTCAAACCCCATGCCACATCAGGCAGAGAAGGATTTAGACGTGACTGAGTGCTCAAACCACCAGGTTAACAGATTGCCTTGAAAGAATGGCTGTAAAGGGTTAAACCCAGAGAGAGTGGGTTCTCTGTTGGCAAGCAGCCAGGTAAGCTAATGGAAAGAGAGAGAGGTATTTTGAATTGAAACAGTTACCTGCTGAGGGGGTCTTTCTTTCATCTGGCTGGAGGAGAGAAACAGATATTTTAAGCTTAAACAAGGCTTAATGAATTCAGTAAATATTCAGGGCACAACACAATCTGGGCATACAGATAAACATACAGGAGAAACAAAATATTTAGTCAGATGTGATTAGGTTATTTTTTATTTCGGATTCAGTGCAGGACTACTGAGGCAGGCTGATGTACAACCCCTCTTCCAGTACACTGTAACTTCTAAACTGAATCCCAGGGTAGTAATTCTCTGTGCTTTTGTCTACCTTTTTTTAAAGTTGCTCTGTAATACCTAGCAACCAAGTATGCTTTACTACTTTCTTTGTATACTCTATCTTTTGTTTTGTTAACGTCACCTTTTTTTTTGTTTGTTTTAAAGGCAATAATTTGATTCTTGTTTCCTATAGAAGGGTCTGTGTATTTCCATGCCTAACTCTGAGGTTACATCTACACTACGAACTAAAGTTGACAAATTCGACTTTGTAACACTTGGTTTTATAGTGTCAAAGTTGTTTCCGCACCTCCCCATACAGTCAACTTAATGAGTATCCATTAAGTTGCCCAAGTGTGACTGTTGCAGCAGTGCATTGTAGGAACCTATCCCACAGTTCCCTCAGTCCCATAGCATTCTGGGTTGTTTTGCTAGTGCATTATGGGGGAAAAATGCCCCACAAGTATTTGTGGGTGTGTGATGTCATCTTACCACACTTCATTGCCCTCATTCCTCCCCACTGAAAACAAACAGCCGTTTTTGAGAAGCCTCTTTCCCCACTCAGAAAAATAGTTTGAGTCATCTGTATTATGGACCTTTTAACCAAATATGTCCTGAGAACACCCATTGTCATCTTTCCAGACTGCATTGCCCTCATTCTCCTCTCACTGAAAGCAAATGACCATTTTTCAGAAGGAAAAAAGGAAAAGCAGGGAATCCTACACAAAAGAAAACCAAACAGGTGGGCTTGTGAAGGTGAAGCATGTCAGGGAACTGTTAATTCCACATACTACAATGGATTTGTTCTGGAAGCACCCAGCTGACTGTGCCATGTCAACGGTTGCTCAGCTGGTTCTCACCCAGTGAAAGAACACCAAACAGTGGAAGAATCTGGATCCATGTGAACAGGAAAAGACGTTATTCACGAAGAAGGAAAATAGGGAATCCCAAGGGAAAGAAAGCTAAACAGGGGATGGGCTTCAGAAGCTGAAGCCGCCTCTGCAAAGGTGCTCTGGAAGCACCCACCTGACTGTGCCATGTCAACAGTTTGCTCAGCTACTTTTCCCCCAGTGAAAGAACACTTTTAATTCTAAGGCAGCACATTAGGGAACTGTCATTCCTTACCTACTACAATGTATATACTCTGGGAGCACCTAGTTGACTGTGCTACGTCAACAGGTTGTTCAGCTCCTTTTCCCCCGATGAAAATAAATACGGAAGCAGGCCACTGAGGAGACTGTGGCTCCTCCAAGCCACAAACTTTGGGAAGGGGGAGTACTGGGGCAGGGCCCAGGTGCCAGCCTCCCAACAAAACTCAGCTGGTAGGGGCCTTCTGAAATTGCTTCTTCCAAAATAACACTGCTGTGTAGACATCACTACAGTGTATTAGGTGGAAGCTGAAAAGGGGCTTGAAAGAGTTTTTGATGCCTACTTATTGGACTTGTGCGCCTGAAGTGGCACGTAGGTGCCTAAATCGCTCTTTTGAATTACACACCCATTGTAGAAAAGCCAAGAATTGAACCTTGTGCCCGGATCATCCAAATTCAAATATATCATCTTAATCCCAAAACCACCTATCTTTTTATAAAGCAATGTGAATGTGGGTGCCATAAGGAAATGAGGTGTACTAAAAGTGTGGAAAATTACATTATTCAAACTCCTAATAACTTTGCATTTAGACCAATATACTTTTATCATTTTAACATCCTGTTATTCACATAAAGATTGAGGAGGGTAATCAGCAGAAAATATTAGTTGTAGTGGGTTGCAAGTCATCAAGACTTGGTCATTTGTATCCTAAGAAGCAATGTAGGAAAATTTGTATAATTTATTTCTTTGCACATATTTCATTATTATGACTAACCATAAATAAGTTGCATTTTAACGATACGGGGTTGGAGAAAATAGTCTGACAGCATATAACAGAGTTGTACAATCATCGGGCTCTTATTTTTACGAAGAATAAGTTACAGCTAGAGACTATAGTTCATTTATCCAGATCCCTTTAGATTTTACTCTGCATAAAACTGGAGATAGACCTAAGGTTAGAAAACGGGATCCAACCTCCTCAGCTTGGGGGAAATCTGTATCCCAAGCTCAGCTTCACACTTTGGGTCCCTCTTCGCATGTATTTGTATGTGCACTATTTAAAATGCTTGTAATGCAAACAGCTTTCTTTAGAGGAACTGTTGTACATTCAACCTTGCACAACAAAGTTCTTCATAAAAGCTGTTCCTTTCAAGCTTGATAGATAAAGCACAACATGAATTGGTTTTCACCATAGGAACTCACTGAGGCAGATAAATCTCAGCTTAGTATCTTAGAAAGAGCAGTCTCTTAGAAAGGTGTGTTCCCTTAGCTCCCCTCAGAAGCAATTAACTGGTTGCAGTACACCTGGAGCTTATTAATTCTGGAGAGGCCTTAAAGCTACAGTTCACATTTCACTCTAGTATGGTGAGAAATCAAATAAAAGGGTGATTTTAAAAGTCAGGCAATGCTTATTCCATATTTCTGGCAAGCGAAATATTCTGTAGAAGTTGCTTGCTTCCCTTGGCTAGAAAAACACAATTTACAGGCTGTGAGCCTTCATATCAGATGAATATTTCATTTCCCTTCATTTAACTGAGTGAAACTGAGCAACATGTGCAGTATGTGATATATTTAAAGGTTCTCTCCATTACATGATCTACGCGCTGGCCTGCTGAGGCAGGGGGAGGGGAACAAATCGGGCCATTGCTCCAGGGCCCAGTGATATGAAAGGGCCTCAGGCTCCCATCTGCCACTGCTGCTACAGCATTAGTGGCCAGAGAGCAGGGCCCTTTAAACTGCCATCAGAATGCTATGTCACGTGCTATGTATGGCTCTGAGTGCTGGTGGGAGGGACAGCAAGGGACACCTTCAGGTGGTGCAGAGGGCTGGATGCCCCTGGCCCCACCTCTTACACTCAAAGCTCTGCTCCTTGCCAGCTTGCAGAGCCAGGCCCCCCACACTTTGTCTGGGAGCCTGCAGAAGCTGTTGGCCCCTTGTCTATACAGCCATGTAAAGATCTATGGCTTCTCTTCACAGACATGTCCTACGTGTAGATCACATCATTCAGGTAATGAGGATTCTGTGGTGGGTGAATTCTAGCACCGCTGAAGAATGAAACGTGATAATTGTATCTGATGAGTCACATTCATTAAAACTGAGCAATGCTTGTAGCCTACTCTAAATATTGTCCTTTTTAGCTGCCACATTTCAGTCCAAGGATAATTTGGGGGAAAGCAAACTAAAATTCTGTTAAATAATTGGTATGTGATAAATTATGGTGCTGATATGATGTAAACCTCAGCTGGGGTGCTGGGCTTTTTGGTTTTTTGTTTTTGTTTGCACCTGATTATACACCTCAGTCCGCAAGTCAAGGGGCTTTCTGCATGTGGATCTCCTGTCCGACATAAAGAAATGTGGCTCAAGAACTTCTGTGGCCCTCTTCACATCATGGCGGGGGTGCAAGTGGGAGGGCAGAAAGATTTCTGAGTAGTTCCAGGTCCATGTGCACAATGAGCAGTAAGGGAAGGAGGGAGTTCACACCTGCCAAGACACAGAAGATCTTACGTGACTCTCTTATGCTCGGCAGCCTGCCATGCCTGCTCCTGTCACAGCTAAAAATCTCTCTCAAAAGCAACAACAACAAAAATGAAGGTATGTGAGTGAGTCCAAATACCATTTGGCCTAGGGTAAGGAACTATGGGATAGGAGCCAGGAAACCAAGGGTTTTGATTTCATCTTTTTTACTGGCTGCTGTTGAACTTTTCTGTGCAGCTCACACTTTATTACTGACCAAGACTTCACATCTTTTCCCAACCAGGCAGGTGGCAGTGACTTATTTCACAAATGAGGTGACTAAGAATGAGCAAAAACTCACATAAGACAGAGCTGGAAATAGAACCCAGGTTTCTAATTATGACGGAGCCAAGTCTCATAAACTTAGTTAGTCTGACTTCCAAAATGAATGTGCCAAATCTACATACTTCACTGCATTATCTGTAACCACTAGACACACTGCCTTCTTAGAGCAAGGAAGAGCCTCAGTGAATTTTAGTTTTTCTTATGCTTTTTGAACTTCCAGTACTTTGTGTGTGTGTATTTGAGAGAGAGAGAGAGAGAGAGAGATGCTACGTCTACACTTGGCTAAAACTTCAAAATGGCTGTGTTAATGGCCAAATCGGAGAATACTAATGAGGCACTGAAATGAATATTCAGCGCCTCATTAGCACGCTGCTGGCCATAGCACTTCAAAAGTGCCAAGTTTCACTCATATGTAGCTCATCTACATGGGGGTCCTTTTCGAAAGGACCCTGCAAACATCGAAATCCCCTCATTCAAAAAGGACTCCCATGTAGCGGAGCTGCATGGGAGTGAAATGTGGTGCTTTCGAAGTGCTGCAGACAGCCGCATGCTAATGAGGTACTGACTATTCATTTCAGTGCCTCATTAGGCCATTCTCCTATCTGGCCATTTGCATTCTCCTATTTGGCCATTAGCATGGCCATTTCGAAGTTTTGGCCAAGTGTAGACACGGCCAGAGAAAGAGAGAGAATTAGCATTGCCTCCTCCTCCAAATATATTGGATAAAGTGAGAATTGGCCACTGCTTCAGGAACTCTCATCCCCACTTCTGCCCATTCCCTGCCTGGCAAGGAAACTGGTCCCCTACTACTCTGTTCAAGCCCCTTTGTCCTCAGCTCTGCTCCTCCCAACTCCTATCAGCCTCACCTCTGTTCCTTCTGGGGTTCTTACCTCCAGGCTCTCCCAGGGCTGGGGTGGGGAGTAGAGGGCTGCAGGGGTTTCCTTCTCCTCCACCTAGTCCAAAATATCTCCAGGCTCCTTGAGGAGGGGCAGCTTCATGGACTCTACACTCCCTGGTATCCCTTCCCTGGACAGGTGCTTCAGCGAGGTGTCAGAGAAGAACCCAGGCACTGTCCTATATTTTTCTAGCAGGAGCTACCCACCCTTGAGAATGGCAAATAGAAGGGAGAGAGACTGCTGCATTCTGGTGGAGCTGGACTATGTGTGAAAATGAGTAAGACCTGGCATCATCGACATATGGCTATATTTAGAGTATTGTGCAATGCAGCACCTACCGTAGTTTATAGAACTATAAATAAAATGAGGTCTAATTTGGTAACTTTAGGGCATTTTCTGACTGAGGTCATACTTGGACCTAAGTAGAAAAATTCTGAGGCGGAAGTAGGCCAGTATAGAGTTATTATCAAGTCAAAAGGAAACACCCACCATTCATTATAGTACTTCAGTGTCTAATGATTTTTAGACACAGTGCAGTTAAAAAGGCTTGTTTGTATTTTTATATTTCTTTAGAATTTGATCCTTTGCACACTGAAATCAATGGGAGTCTTTCTTCTACATTCAGTGCGGTTTGGATCAGGTCCCTTATTGATTTTTTTTTTCAAAATGTAGAGATAAATGGTACAGTGATAAGAGATGTTCCCAATCTGGACTATAAAATGCAATCCATGCATCTATATCACTTAATAAACAGCTATGTAAAGGCTCCAGTCGTGCAGTTTAGATCTTTACGAGCATACTCTTGTGCCTTCTTGGAGTAGACATATTGATTAGGGGGCCAAACTTCTGAGAAGTGAGTACACCAAACATATCAGATCAGTTGTTGTTAGGGAAAAAATACTATTTTTTCAATGTTCACAGATTTACAGATAACAACTATAAAAGAAAACTGAATATACTGTAACTATTTTGAGTCTGCAAGCACCTTAACTATTATATGGAAACTAATGCTCTGCAAGGTTAAATGGGATCTTTCTTCACATTATTTCTGAGTGATAAACAAATCAGAAACAAAGAGCTTTTGTATTTCAAGTTAATATTACAGACTTTTTGTATTTATGCTTGCAGCTTTGAACTGTGCTTTATTTTTAAGAAGTAATCAGTTTCCATTCTTACAAATGAATTTTGAAAAAAAAAAAGTAAATTCAAGATTTTCAGTCCCATTACAAATAACTAACTCCATATTTTCTACTATAGCACTTTTGTTTATGAACTATTCTGGCCAGCTTCTCCCTTACCCCCTCAAAAATGTTCTCAATCCTTGTGTCTTATGCAGCCTTTGGTAGGATATAAGAAAGGAACTCTGGCTCTAGGAAAGCTATTTAATGCAGTAAGAAGTTCTCTTTTTGTTTGTATTTGAGGGCTCACACCTGGGCTACGTCTACACGTGCAGCCAACATCGAAATAGCTTATTTCAATGTTGCGACATCGAAATAGTCTATTTCGATGCATAACGTCTACACGTCCTCCAGGGCCGGCAACGTCGATGTTCAACTTCGACGTTGCTCAGCCCAACATCAAAATAGGCACAGCGAGGGAACGTCTACACGTCAAAGTAGCACACATCGAAATAGGGATGCCAGGCACAGCTGCAGACAGGGTCACAGGGCGGACTCAACAGCAAGCCGCTCCCTTAAAGGGCCCCTCCCAGACACAGTTGCACTAAACAACACAAGATCCACAGAGCTGACAACTGGTTGCAGACCCTGTGCCTGCAGCATAGATCCCCAGCTGCCGCAGAAGCAGCCAGAAGCCCTGGGCTAAGGGCTGCTGCCCACGGTGACCATAGAGCCCCGCAGGGGCTGGAGAGAGAGAGCATCTCTCAACCCCCCAGCTGATGGCTGCCATGGAGGACCCAGCAATTTTGACGTTGCGGGACGCGGATGGTCTACACGGTCCCTACTTCGACGTTGAACGTCGAAGTAGGGCGCTATTCCTATCTCCTCATGAGGTTAGCGACTTCAACGTCTCGCCGCCTAACGTCGAAGTTAACTTCGAAATAGCGCCCGACGCGTGTAGACGTGAAGGGCGCTATTTCGAAGTTGGTGCCGCTACTTCGAAGTAGCGTGCACGTGTAGACGCAGCCCTGGTGAGCAAAGCATGTGGTGGTAGGCTTTGAAGATTATTGCTTCCATTCTTAGTGCTTCATGCAATGCTTTGGCATTGTTTAAGTAACATTGTGTCTACACGTGCACGCTACTTCGAAGTAGCGGCACTAACTTCGAAATAGCGCCCGTCGCGGCTACACGCCCCTTAAAGGTCCCCTCCCCCTCCCTGCCTCTGCAGGAAGCTGAGGGAACGTGCAGGCTCCAGCCTGCACACGCGGCCAGCCTGCACCACCCTCAGCCCCAGAGAGCTGCGATGGCCGCCCGGCAGCCCCCCCAGTGCCCCCAGGGGACCCCCCCCCAAGGGGAGCCAGGGCAGCCAGCCCAGCCAGAGGGGCAGCCAGGCTGGGAAGTGGCAGCGGGGCCCCTCCTGGACGGAGGCCGAGCTGCGGGACCTGCTGGGGCTCTGGAGCGAGGACGAGGTGCTCCAGGTAATGGGGAGCAAGAGGCGGAACGCGGATGCGTTCGCTCAGCTGGCCGACGGCCTGGCTGCCCGGGGTCACCCTGCCCGCACTCCTGACCACGTTAGGAGTAAGGTGAAGGAGCTGCGGCAGGGTTACTCCCGGGCCCGGGATGCGGCCAGCCGATCTGGGGCCGCCCCTGTCACTTGCCCCTTTTACAGGGAGCTCAGGGACATCCTGGGCTCCCGGCATACCTCCTCCCCTCCGGCCACCCTTGACACCTCGGCTGATGAGCCCCAGCAGGCCCTGCAGCCGGAGTCCGCCCCGGAGGCAAGCCCCACACCCCGGGGGCCCTCCCCGGAGGCCACCCCCGGGACATCGCGCAGGAGGAGGAGGAGGGGGGCTCCTCCTCCGCAGAATCCAGCCTGCAGATCCTCCTCCTGCCATCCCGGAGCAGCAGCAGGGCCTCCGACCCCCGGGGATCTCTGGACCGTGGGAGCGGACCGACAGGTAGGTACCCCTCTCTGGTGGACACCCCTGGGCTTGAGGGGCGGGGGTAAGAGATATGTGTCCTGGGCGCCCCACATGCTCACATGGCCATGGCCCCAAGGACACCAGGGCCATGGCCCTCACAGCACTGCAGCCATCAGCCCGTGCCCCCCCCCCCGACCCTGCATGACAGTGCCATACCCCATCCCCGGGCCGGGGGGAGCGGAACCTCGAGGGGCCCCCGGGAGGAGGGGGTGGGACACCCCGCAGCAGCAGCATGTGATGGAGTGGGGGGAGTGCCAAAGGGAGACTCAGGCTACATATGAGGCACAAGAGCCGAAGAGCTCCCAGGGCCAAAGGAGGATCCTGGCGCTACAGCTGGCAGGTGACACCTCTGCCCTGAACAAACAGGAGGGAGGAGCCGAGCTGGCTTGGAACTGGGGGGCGAGGGCGGGGGCCACAGGTAGAGGCTAGGGGAAGGGAGAGCTGATAGGCAGCCAGCCTGAGGAGGGGGAAAGCTGCATCCCAGAGGGGCCCCCCTTGGGGTCTTCTCCCCATGACGGGTTGGAAGGACTGTCTCTTCCGACAGCTGGTGCTGTCACTCCTGCCAGAAACTGGCCATCTGTGGCCTAAGAAACCTCTTCTGCTCTCAGACCCTCCTGGGTGAAGTGAGAGTCGCTCCCACCAGGGGACGGGGTGCAGGGCAGGGGAACCCCTGAACCCCATCCATCACAGCAGCATCTCCCGGGGATGGGGATGGGGAACCTGCAGCACAGGGCTGGGGGGACAAAGGCCACGGCTCGGGGCCCACACTAACGCCTGTCTCCATTCTTCTTCCCCCCCTCCTCTCCTGTGTCCTGCACCTGCACCATCAGAAGGACCGGAAAAGAGCGCCGGCGAGGCATCAGTCATCCCGGAGAGCCCTCCGGGACCATCGCTCCAGGGCAGCCCCTCGGCCGAGGACCAACCGGCCCCACGGCAGGCTAGATGGCGGACCCCGCGCCTACAACCGCCGCTGGCGACGGACCCCCAGCTGCTGGCCATCCTCCGTCGGCAGCTGGAGGTCGCGGAGCAGCACCTCCAGTTGCAGAAGCGGGCGCTGGCCTGGCGCCAGGAGGCATGGGGGGCCTACATGCAGACATTTAACCGCCTGGTGGACTACCTGGCCCCCCCATGCCGCGCCGGCCAACCCATCGCCCGCCCTGCCCGCTCCTGCAGCCCCACCACCAGCTGCTCTGCCCGTCGCCGGCCCGTCCGCCGTCGCCCCGCCACCCACCCGCGAGGGCCAGAGTGCCGAGGGACCCCTGGAGCCACCTGAAACTCTCTGGCCCCCATATCTTCTGGTCCAGCCCGCTCCCACCCAGCCACGGACCAGGCTGCAAGCGCGGCGTGGCTCTCGGCCGGCCACGCCCAGTGCCGGGCTATAGGGGCGAGGGGCCCGGGACGTGGCCCCCCCCCAGTTGTATATAGTTGGACCCTGTTTTTTTGGTCCCCCCATTTGCCCCGCCCCCCCCATGTAAATAGTTCTCCCCTTTATCCTCCCTGGTTTTCTTTTTATTATTTATGGCACACAGTTGTTTCTTTGGATTGTTTTATTTTTGTACGTATTGCTTTTGTTGAACGTTTGTACCTAGTTTTCTGTTTGTGGTTCACATATTTATTTACATCCAAAAAAAAAAAGGTTCGGAAAGAAAAAAAAAAATTTACGTTCAGGCACAAGTGCGTGCTGTCATTTGTCCAGGACAAGTGGGCGGGGGGGGGCAGTGGGGTGCTCCATGGTGTGGGCGTTGGGGCAGGAGTGTGCGGGAGGAAGGGGCGGGCAGTAGGGGGCCTGGGCAGAGTTCACCCCGCGGCCTGTTTGTCGAAGTGGGCCGACTGGGGGCAGCAGGTGGCTGGACGTGTGCCCCGCCGGCCTATGCAGCCCAGCCCTGGACAAAGGCCTCCCCCTTGCTCTCAACCAAATTGTGCAGGGCGCAGCAGGCACCCACAATCTGGGGGATGTTGTTGGGGCCCGCATCCAGGAGGGTCAGGAGACATCTCCAGCGTCCCTTCAGGCGGCCAAATGAGCGCTCCACCACCTGGCGCGCACGGTTCAGGCGCTCGTTGAAGCGCTCCTGGCTAGCGGAGAGATGGCCCGTGTAGGGGTGCATGAGCCACGGCCGGAGGGGGTAGGCCGCATCTGCGATGACGCAGAAGGGCATGGTGGTGTCCCCCAGAGGGATCTCCCGCTGGGGGATGTAGGTCCCCGCCTCCAGCCGGCGGCACAGGCCCGAGTTCTGGAAAACCCGGGCGTCGTGGGTGCTGCCAGGCCAGCCCACGTAAATGTCCTGGAAACGTCCCCGGCTGTCCACCAAGGCCTGCAGGACGACAGAATGGTAGCCCTTGCGATTGAGGTATCGTCCGCCACTGTGATGCGGGGTGCGGATGGGGATGTGAGTCCCATCCAGAGCCCCGAAGCAGTTGGGGAAGCCCAGGGTGGCAAAGGCTGCGATAGTGGCATCTGGGTCCCCCAGCCTCACAAGCCTGTGCAGGAGCATGGCGTTGATGGCACGCACAACCTGCAGAGAAAGCACATGGGACAGCACCAATGAGGGGTGAGCAGGGTGTGCGTGGCCCTGCCCTGCCCTGCCCTGCTCTGGCCCCCCTGCCCTGCCCTGCCCTGCCCTGCCCTGCCCTGCTCTGGCCTTGCCCTGCCCTGCCCTGCTCTGGCCCCCCTGCCCTGGCCTCCCCCCGTGGGTTCGCTTACCTCCATGAAGACAGCCCCGACGGTGGCCTTTCTGACACCAAACTGCTGTCCCACGGATCGGTAGCTGTCCGGAGTGGCCAGCTTCCAGACAGCGATGCCGACCCGTTTCTGCACTGTGAGGGCACGCCGCATGACAGTGTCCTGGTGCCTGAGTGCAGGGGTGAGCCACTGGCACAGCTCCAGGAATGTCTGGCGGGTCATCCTGAAGTTCCTGAGCCAGTGGTCGTCGTCCCACTCCCCAAGCACCAGCCGCTCCCACCAGTCGGTGCTGGTGGGGTAGCTCCACAGCCGCCGGCGTGTGAGGCGGGGGGTGGAGCGGGGTGCTGCAGGGGTAGGGGTTGAGCCCTGCTGCCCTGGGGGCATCTCCTCCCCTGGGGCAAGGAGGTGCTCAGCTGCCTCCCACATGGCATGGGTCAGGGCAAGCCCTGCTCCTGCCGGGAGGGCTGGGTGGACCTCTAGCTGCTGCTGCTGCTGCTGCTGGGGGTCCATGACTGCGGCGCCCGGGGTCTGTGTGCCTATGGCTCCTCAGACCGTGTGCTGTGCAGGCTGAGTGTGTCTGGGAGGGGCCCTTTAAGGGAGCGGCTAGCTGTTGCCCCGGAAGCGCTAGTCCGCCCTGTGACCCTGTGTGCAGCTGTGCCTGGCAGCCCTATTTCGATGTGTGTTACTTTGGCGTGTAGACGTTCCCTCGCTGCGCCTATTTTGATGTTGGGCTGTGCAACGTCGAAGTTGAACATCGACGTTGCCGGCCCTGGGGGACGTGTAGACGCTATTCATCGAAATAGCCTATTTCGATGTCGCAACATCGAAATAAGCTATTTTGATGTAGGCTTCACGTGTAGACGTAGCCACAGTGAGCATGTGTCTCAAGCAAATGGATTTTTTGTCAGTACCAAGTTTTAAAGTCTGAGGAACCCTCTTTTCCAGAAAGGTCATTTATAGTCACTTCAACTGAACTAACCTATAAAACTGCATGAAAACATGTATCGGATGAATCAGAAAGGGCACAGTAGATGAACAAGCCAACCCAATAGTTATTTACAGTTTCCCATTAAGACCAGGAGATTATTTGAAGATCAGAGAAAAGGGAATCTGGTAATATTTATTTATTATTCTCCCCTGTGGCAACTTAGAAGTGGCAAACTTCAAAGTGCAGGCTTGTGTGTAGCTGCGGCTAACCCGTGGGTACTTCAAAGTGCCTTTATTCCTCAAAAGTTTGCTCCTTTGAAGTGTCTGTGGGTGAGAATTAGCTTAATGAAGTGCTGCATATGCACCGCAGCACTTCCTTAGTAATCTCCCAACACCCTACTTACCATGCTCCTTTCAAAGCTGGAAGCTAGTGTAGACACAGCCATAGTAAGGGAATTGTTCTATAAACATCTAAATTACCATAAATTCAGGAACACTGGGAACTACTTAATTTTGAAAGATGAGACCATCACATTAGTTTTGCCACACATATGCAAAAGTTTAAAAAAGCGACAAACTAACCCTTCTCCCCCCAAGTTCCTAAGGCTTTGTCTACACTTGCATTTGTCTTTCGAAAAAGGCATACAAATGAGTGAAATTGAAAATGCAAATGAGGTGCAGATTTACAAATCTGCCTCATTTGTGTAGTCTTCTGACATAATTTATTTGGGTCTTCATGTGAGATAAAGTTTGTCAACTGTTGTAACTATTTTGGGATAGTAACCATGTATTTTATAACAAATGTGCTTGGATTTTTACAATAATAAATAATTGTTGTCTGATATGTCTTTTTGTAGTTTTGATAATAAACACATTTTCCATATCTAGATAACAGCGTCAAGCACCTCCAGCAAAATTTCTGGTATTTAGTATATGTCAATAATTGCTGTAATATTAATTGCTAGCACAAGCTTTGCAATTTACTGGTGCTTTTACCACCAACTAATATTTATTTCTCATTCCTTCCACCTACATTCCATGGTAACATTTATTTATCTCAAAGGCTTTTTCCCTTTAAGACTTGCCATGACCAATAAACTTGTATAGAGATTTAAGAAGGATATGAAGGAATGCTTCCATTAGAGCTTGCTGGAACAGGAGTGAAACCCTGGATGAATGTATGTAAATACAGTTTGCTCAGATCTGCTAGATATTCAACTGATACAGTGGTGTTTTGCCTATTGTAAACAATTTGGTTGTTGTGGGACCACATGTTATGTTAATACTAAACACAGGAGTTGAGAAAAGTGATCACCCATGCTTGCAAATATTGTGGGAATACAGAAAACCCAGACTCTGTTTAACCTGTTTTTTCACAGGGAGAGAGACACTGTGAGTTTAAACCAGGGGTCAGTAACCTTTCTGAGGTAGAGTGTCAAAATTTGACCTTTTGACCTCTATGTATGGTGTGAATGCTGGTGATACTTTTTACAGGCACTAACAGTCATGCTTACAACAGCTGAATTAATAAATACATTAAACTGCAGAGCTTTACCATTTAGGTGGTCATTGGTGGCATTAGCTGGTCTTTTGTTAATCCACTGGCGACATGGCTTTGAGCAAGCTCCTGGCTGTATGCGGGGCGGAGGGGTGAGCCTCACCTGCCGATGAAAATTGGCTCACATGCCACTTTTGGCACACATGCCAGGGGTTGCTGATCCCTGGTTTAAACAAGCTTGGGAGGATGAGTGACCCTTGCTTGAATTCTGTGAAACTAGAAGGGAAGGGAAGGGAAGGGCTCCCAGCCAGCAGGCTCCAGGTGTAAGCTGCAAGACTGGTTCAGCCTGTTTCTCCCCACTGTTCGATGACAGAGCTAAAACAGGTTCCCTGAGGACTCTTTTTCATTATTTTAAATTTACTCTTTTGGATGCTGGAGACTTCGTGTGGCTGGACTGTGCTTTTGACCAAGACCTGACATCACTGAGTCTTGAAATCACTGAGCTTTGCCCAGAGCACAAAGTTAGTGGAAGTAGTCAACAGTTGCCCAGTCAGAGCAGCAGCATTGCTGGTGGGAGCAGCACTGCAATGGTGATCCTGTGAACACCCAGCAGGGTGGTGGTGGAGAGCAGTGAGCAGGTGAATGGTGAGTGACAGTGGAGTGAGGGAGAGGCTGCTTTACCTCCCCTGCTCAGGATGGGAGGTGAACCCTGAAAAGGCAGCCCTGAACTCTGAAGAGAAGGGTGCAGAGAAAGGTTGGGCGTGTGAAGTGGACATTTGGGTTGCTGGACTTAAGAACCTGCGAGTAAGAGGACACTGCCCAACCTATGTGGGGAGGGACTTTTACTTATCGTTTTGTTTATGAACTCTGTATTGTTTTCCCAAATTAATGCCAATTGACTTTCCTCCCTTTTATTAAAAGTTTTGTGTCTACGGTCAGGCTGTGCTTGTGAGTTGGGAAGCATTGCCTCAGAAGCACCCATGGGTGGTGAACGGAATTCCTAGGTTATTGGGTGGGGGTATAGACTTATAATACATAATGTAGACATACACACACACCCCTCCTAGGGCTGGAAGGGACCTTGGGAGGTCAGCTAGTCCAGTCCCCTGCCCTCTTGGCAGGACCAGGCATCATCCATTTGCTCCAATGGCCTCCTTGAGGATCAAACTCACAATCCTGGATTTAGCGGGCCAATGCTCAAACCACTGAGCTGTAAATTCTTGCTATACTAGTATAGACTCTGTTAAGATGTTCTGCCTGGGAACATATACATTCTTTATTACTCTGTTCACTCTGAAATATGTTAAATTGTAATAAGTTTTGATATATGTTCCCTGTTACTCTGTTAGGATACACATTCTTTCTTTGTGCCATGCTGCAATTATGTAAATGTGTGCCTGGGTGTGTGAATGAGAGGAAGAATGGACATGAAAGCACCTTCAATACCTAGAGATCAGAGGTGGAGACCAGGAATTGGAACAAACCCAAACAAGGCAGATTGGCTACCTCAAAGTTGGAGACAGGCACCTGGTTTTGATGAGGACTGGATAAGGACTTTCACAAGAGACCAACATCTTCGGACCATCAGCAAGCAAGGGAACACCCAGTTGAGGTCCCACCCAGCATGACTGCTGGAAATGCTGGGAACTGTTTGACTGTTTGAAATGCTGGCTGCTGTTTGAAATGCTGAGTGATTAAGGCCTGACAAAGTGAAACACGTGGACTTGTATGAAGGAAAAAACCTTGTAAAGAATTGGGTGTCTTGTCGTAGTCTTTTTGTTCCATCCTGCTACAATTTGGAACATCAGTCTTGACACAAAGAACTTGGCTAACTGCCCCCGCATTCCTGATCTATCTGGCCAGTAGATCAGGGTTGGCAACAGACTGGTAACTATAACATCAGCAGGATGATGTATGTGTGTGTGTCTGAAAGCATACGCTGCTTTGCCTGCATTGTTTAATAAGTGTGGCATGGTAGTTTTTCCCACTGAAAGAGATCCTGTGTGCTTCTTTTAAGTGTAACGGGGGCTCCAGCCAGTTCTTTGTTGTATGGATGGAGAGGAATCCCTAGAAACTGAACCTGGCCCTAGCTCCTGATGGCTTTACTCGCAGAAAAGTTACAGATAAATTCCTAGGATGAAATCCTAACTCACTGAAGTCACTGAAACTCTTACTGACATTTGTGATATCAGGATTTCACCTTTAGACTGTTCGCTTCTCCCAGATTCAATAAACTTAAATATTAGAATAAATAATAATATTAGAATAAATATCTGTTGACTTAATCAAACATGCTACGTAATAGCAATTTCAGAAAGCAGGGTGTGTGAGTGTGTGTGTGTATAGATAGATGGATCTCTGTCGATAAATGAATACATGAAAGGAAGTTATCTGTCACAAGTGGGATCAATTAATTAAGCAAATTAACCTGGATATGTGACTGACATTCATAAGTACAGAGGTAAAAAAAATTGCTATAAAACTGACAAATTAAGTACATAGGACTGAAGGAGGGGGTTGTGGGGGGAGGGGATGTTAAGTGTCCTGCCTGAGATAATTATGAGCATCAAAGGAAGGGAAGCAGTCTTTGTAATGTGTGAGGTAATTAGTGTCTCTGTTCATACCAAGTGTTCAGGTGTCAAATTTGAATATGAATTCCAGTTCAGAACTTTCTCTGTGTAACATGTTTTTAAAGGCTCTTTGCTCTAAGGCACAAATTCTCAGGTCTTTAACAGAATGACCCACTCCATTGAAGTGTTCACTGATGGGCTTATGTGTATTGAAATTCCTGATGTCTGCTCTGTGTCCATTCCTTTTTTGGCAAAGATTTTGCCCAGTCTGTCCAATGTACATTGTATTGTTGGCACATAATGACATATATAATGTTGGTCGAAATACACGAGAATGTGCCCTTGATCTTGTAACTAACATGGTTAGGTCCAGTGATGGTATTCCCAGAATAAATATGTGGACAAAGTTGGCAGCGGGGTTTGTTGCAAGGAAAAGTTCCAGGATTAATATTACTGTGGTGTAGCCTGTGATTGCTAGTGAGAACCTTTCTTAGGTTAGGAGGTTATTTACAGGAGAGGACAGACCTGTCACGTAGGGCCTTCCGGAGTATAGCACCATGATCTTGACTAGGTTGTAGGTTTTTAATGATGTGTTGGAGGGATTTGAGTTGGGGGCTATAGGTGATGACAAGTGGTATTCTGTTATTGATCTTTTTGGGCTTATCTTGAAGTAGCTGGTTTCTGGGTATTCATCTGGCCTTTTCAACCTGTTTTTGAATTCTGCCTGTGAGTAATTAAGTTTTATAAATGCTTGGTAGAGGTCTTGAAGTTTTTGGTCTCTGTCAGTAGCATCAAAGCAGATGTGATTATATCTAAGGGCTTGACTATAAATGATGGATCATGTGGTGTGTGCTGGATGGAAGCTGGAAGCATGTAGGTAAGTGTAGCAGTCAGTGGGTTTCCGGTAGAGAGTGGTGTCGATGTGGCCATCAGTGATTTGTACTGTGGTTTCCAGGAAATGTATTTCTTATGTGGAACAGTCAAGGCTGAGATTGACGGTAGGATGCAGTTTGTTAAAATCTTCGTGGAATTCTTCCAGAGTCTCTTTACTGTGGGTCCGAATGATAAAGATGTCATTGATGTAGCTTAAGTAAAGGAGGGGTAACGGGACAAGAGCTAAGGAATTGTTGTTCTAAGTTGGCCTTAAATATGTTAGCATACTGTGGGGCCATGAGAGTGCCGTTAATCTGAAAGGCCGTGTCTACGCTAGTCAAAAACTTTGAAATGGACATGCAAATGGCCATTTAGAAGTTTACTAATGAAGCGCTGAAATACATATTCAGTGCCTCATTAGCATGCGGGAGGCTGCGGCACTTCAAAATCTGCTCATAGGAATAAGGGGACTTCGAAGTAGCTGGGGTCCTTTCGAAAAGGAGCCCCGTCTGGATGAGCTGTGCGGCGGCGAGCTGCATCAATTTTGAAGTGCTGTGTCTGCCCGCATGCTAATGAGGCGCTGAATACGTATTTCAGCGCTTCATTAGTAAACTTCAAAATGGCCATTTGCATGGCCATTTCAAAGTTTTTGGCTAGTGTAGACATAGTGTAGACAACCATGGTCTCATTGCCCATTGGTGTCTGATGCCTCACTCACTATTTCCTTCCCTCTTTCCCTGTCCAGTGTGGACTAGCTTTGCACCAATCTACTATATCATTTACCCACTCTCTGTGAGGTCTGCCTCTCCTATTTGGACCATCCATTATGCTGAATACCAGAGTCTTGACTTTTCATTTGTCGTTCCCTCTGCAAATATGCCCAAAGAGCTGCAACTTGCGTTGTATAACCTTCTGCAGTAGGTTCTCATTGGCTAGTGTAGACATAGCCAATGAGAACCTACTGCAGAAGGTTATACAACGCAAGTTGCAGCTCTTTGGGCATATTTGCAGAGGGAACGACAAATGAAAAGTCAAGACTCTGGTATTCAGCATAATGGATGGTCCAAATAGGAGAGGCAGACCTCACAGAGAGTGGGTAAATGATATAGTAGATTGGTGCAAAGCTAGTCCACAGAAACTAAGCCACTCCACACTGGACAGGGAAAGAGGGAAGGAAATAGTGAGTGAGGCATCAGACACCAATGGGCAATGAGACCATGGTTGTTGATGACAATGTGATTCCTTCCCCATTCAGAAAGGGTCACAAATTTTTTCTGACCTTCCTGTTGCTAACATACCTGTAGAAATCTTTCTTGTTATCCTTCACATCCCTTTCTAGCTGCAACTTCAATTGCACTTGGCCTTCCAGATTATACCTCTGCATGTTTAAGCAATGTTTTTATATTCCTCCCTAGTCATCTGTCCCAATTTCTATTTCTTGTAAACCTCTTTTTTGTGTTTAAACTCACTGAAGATTTCTCTGTTAAACCAAGCAGGTCTCCTGCTATATTTTCTATTATTTCTGCACTTTGGGATGATTTGTTCCTGCACCCACAATAATGCTTTTCGTAAACACCACCAGCTCTCCTGGACTTGTTGCCCTCTCATTATAGCCTCCTAGGAGATCCTGCCCATCAGTCCCCTGAAGGAATCAAATTATTTTTTTCTGAATTTCAGGGTTCATATTCTGCTGCTGTCCTTTCTTCCTTTTCTCCAGGTAGTCACTGCTGCCCAGGCTGCTGTCTACTTCTTCTTCCCCTCTCAGTTCTTCCCTCTTTGTGAACAGTAGGTCGAGAAGAGTATAACCACTCGTTGGGTCCTTCATCACTTGCACCAGGAAGTAGTTCTCAACACTCTCCAGAAACTTCTTAGATTGTCTGTGCACCGCTGTATTGCTCTCCCAGCGGATGTCAGAGTGATTGAAGTCCCCCCATGAGAACCAGGGTCTGTGATCTGGAAACATCTTTTAATTATACAAAAATCCCTGAACTTCCTGATCTGGTGGCATATAGCTGATGCCTGCCATGACTTCTCTCTTGTTGTTGACTCTAATCTTAACCCAGTTACTCAACAGGCCTTTGTGCAGTTTCATACTGGAGCACTAAGCAATCATACTGCTCTCTTACACACAGTGCAACTCCTACACTTTTTCTCCCTTGCCTGTTCTTCTTGAACATTATATACCTATCCAGGACAGTGCTCCACTCATGTAAGTGTCCTCCAAGTATCTGTTATGCCATCACATCATAGTTCCTTGACTTCCAATTCTTCTTGCTTGTTCCCAGGTTTCTTGCATTTGTGTCCAGGTATCTAAGATAACTAGCCAATTGTTTGACTTTCTCCAGGTGAATCAGGAGGCTTCCCCTGTTGGTCTCTTCTCCTTGTGCTTCCTCCTGGTATCCCTCTTCCCCAGTTACTTCATGGCTTAAGTTACCATCACCCAGAGAACCTACTTTAAAGCCCTCATAGAACAATAGAATCATAGAACAATAGAGCTGGAAGAGACCTAAAAAAGCCATCGAGTCCAGCCCCCTGCTCTAAGCAGGACCAAACCCATCAGATCAGCCCCGCCAGGGCTTTGTTGAGACAAGACTTAAATACCTCCAGGGATGGAGACTCCACTGCTTCCCTGGATAGACCATTCCAATGCTTCACCACCCTCCTAGTGAAAAAGTTTTTCCTAATGTTCAACCTGGACCTTCCCATCTGCAACTTGAGACCATTGTTCTGTGTTCTGCCATCCGTGATCACTGTGAACAGCCTCTCTCCAGCCTCTTTGCAACCTCCCTTCAGTAAGTTGAAGGCTGTTATCAAGTCCGCCCTCAGTCTTCTCTTCTGCAAACTAAATAGTCCCAATTCCCTCAAGTTTCTTCATAAGTCATGTGCTCTAGCCCTCTAATTATTTTGGTTGCCCTCCGCTGGACCCTCTCCAGTGTATCCACATCATTCCTATAATTGGGGGCCCAGAACTGGACACAGTACTCCAGATGCAGACTCACCAAAGCCAAATAAAGAGGAATAAACACTTCACTGGATCTACTGGCAATGCTCCTCTTGATGCAACCTAATATGCCATTAGCTTTCTTGGCTACAACGGCACACTGTTGACTCATGTCCAGTTTCTCGTCCACTACAACTCCCAGGTCCTTTTCTGCAAAACTACTACCGAGCCAGTCGGACCCCAGCCTGTAACAATGCTTGGGATTCTTCTGGCCCAAGTGCAGGACTCTGCACTTGTCCTTATCGAACCTCATCAGATTTCTTGAAGCCCAGTCTTCCAATTTGTCTAAGTCAGTCTGGACCCTGTCCCTACCCTCCAGCGTGTCTACCTCTCCCCCTAGCTTCGTGTCATCCCTCCTCACTAGGTTAGCAAGCTTGCCTGTGAAGATACTCTTCTCTCTCTTCGTTAGGATCCCGTCTCTTGCTAGAGATCTTTGCTCTTGGAACTACATCCCAAGGTCAGAGAATCCAAAGCCTCCTCTCTGGCACCACCTGTGCAAACATGCATTTACCTCCACAATTCGATAGTACCTACCTGGGCTTGTTCCTTCAAGAGGGAGAATGGATGGGAACATTCTTTTTGCCCATAGCCACTTAGTCCTCAGCGAATAAGCAATATTAACATAACATTAATCAGAGGATACTAATTGTATGAAGATTTCACGTATTGAAAGACAATCATCTGCTGTCCACACATGGGGCTGGGGACTTACATCAGCATAGCTACATCAGCTACACTGTGGCTTTGCCTCTGTAGGGGTTTAACTGTAGACATACCCAGGGACACTGAAAAGCATTTGAAGGAGCAGTGAGGTTTAAGTGACATTCATGTAGTTCTTTTGGATTCTATGGGAGAAGCACAAGTGGCTGACTGAGGCTTCAAATGCTGCAGGAACGTGGATCAGCCACTGAGGCTATGTCTAGATGGCACGGTTTTATTGACAGAAGAGCAATGTTGTCAACAAAACCCACAGAGCATCCAGACTGCGAAGTGTGTTCTGTTGACAGTAAATTGACAGGACACAGTGCTTTTACTGACAGCTGTACCCTACTTGGCATGAGGAAGAATGTCGCTGTCGACAGAGATTTGTCAACAAAATGCCGGTCTGGATGTTCTGGAGGGGTGGGCCTTCTGTCAACAGAAAATACCTCCGGTATGCTGCGCGGGTGCTCCGGCAGGCACCCTGTCCACAGCAAGCAGTGCTCTATGATTCCTCCCTCCAGCCCTTCTTAAAGCTGCCAGGAGCCCCAGAAACTCCATGGCAGGAAGCTGAGAGGGTGTGAGCAGCAGAGCTACCATCTGCGGTCCCACACGCCCTTATAGCGGCACCTTGGTGAGATCACTGCAGATGGCAGAATGCCAGGTACCCCGAGGCCTCCCTGGGCTTTCAAGGGAGCAGCCTGAGGGTTTCCAGGATCCACCCCAGGGCTCCAAGAGCCAGGCACCCTCTTGGAGTGGGGCTGAGATTCAGGCCCTTTGGACTTGTGGAGGGATGAGGAAACCTTCCAGGACACCAAAGCCAGGCATTGTAATGCTGAATTATACAGCAGAATGGCCACCACCCTGGCCGAATGGGGCCACCCCACTGCACCCTGGAGTAGGACAGGGTGAAGGTGAAAGATCTGAGGCAGGGCTACGTTTAGGCCTGGGATGCTGCCCAATGCTCCGGGGTAGGACGAGCAACGTACCCATATTACTGGAAGCTGAACCGCATCCTGGGGTGGGGACATATTACCCCTGCACCTTATCATTGACCAGCGCTTGAAACCCCCCCACCACAGTGGGAGTTCCCCGCAGAAGGAGGAGGAGGAGGCATCTCAGCTGCAACCCACACTGGAGCTGGACTCAAAGACCAGCAGCCTCGTGCTGGTGTTGGGCCCAGTCCCCGGCAGCCAGACCACCGCTTGGGCATTGTCAGAACTGACAGAGGGTCCCTCTGGTGAGTGCCCTGCACATCACACTCCCCAGGGCATGGGAGATGAGTGCAGATGGGGCTTGCTGCAAGCGTCACTTGGCCGGCCCGGGCGGGATCTCACGCTGCAGTCCCAGCACATGGAGCCACATGCAGCTGTCCTGTTCGCCACCTGGACCCAGCAGACAGCCCCCAAGCACAGGCAGCATGCTTCTGTGAGGCTCATGGGAGGCTGGACGAGCCTCAGACCCTGGGGGGAAGGGGAGCTCTCACAGCACCTGCCATGGCTGGAAGCAGGCTAGCCACAAGGTCACTGGCCTGACCCCAGACACACCGAGGAGTGTGGCACTCTGAACAAGGGCATACGCACAGGCGAGAGACAGCACCCACTCCTGCAGGCCATGCCGCGAGCTGCAGGTGTGTGTGTGGGCCCCAGGGAGGGCAACGCTGCTCCCAGTTCACCTGCCACCCCTCTGTGGCTGGACACCCCCCTTGGCCACTAGCTAACTGAGTGTGTGTGGGGGTGTGCAGTGGTCTGCACAGTCCTGGAGCCACCATGGAGCCTCATTGCAGCAGGGCCCGCTGTGCAGGTCACACATGGCTTTGTTCCTGGAACATCCCCGTCCCCTGGCCTGAGAGGTGTTGGTTGGTGCTTGTGGTGAGGGCCAGGGCCTTAGGGGCTGCAACGCATGAATGACTCACCATGTCTCCTCCTTGTCTTCCTTACAGCTTGGACTTGCACTGTCCAAGATCCTGGTAACTCTCACCTCACCACCAGCCCGAACCCACAGCTGGAGAGGCCATTGGAGGGTGTACGTGGACCTCCAGCAGGACTACAAAGCTGCCCAGTGGGCCACCAAGTGCACAATGGAGTGCCAGCTCAGGGCCAACACAATGGAGTTGTGGGCATGGCACCAACCCATATCCTGCTTTCATGCTGTCACCAGTGTGTGGCAGGACATACTGTCAAAGCCAGCTGTGTCCACCCCCACCCCACTCCACCTGCCGGCCCTCCTTCATGATATCCTGGACCCCCCCGCCTCATTCTCTGGACAATGGCCTTGGCCCCTCCCCAGGGCTCCCTGTCCAACCAGACCCAACTGCAGCCCCTGCTCACACAGACCCCACTGCAGCCCCTCACCTCCCATACCTACACCTAGCCCCAGCCCCAACCCCAGCCCAGCCCCAACAGGGGCCCCAAACCCATAGCAGGAGGGGGATCCCAAGGCTGAAGCTGCTCAGGGTCCTGCTCCCCCTTGGGTTCATGGCTCCCACCCCTTCCATGTTCTGAGGCCGCCACCCTGTGTCCCAAGCCCCCCATAGTAAATACTTCCTTACACTTCATTTTTATTGTACATAGTTTATTATTACAGTTTATTTAGCACAAGTTTTTTTTTATTCCACACATGTCATGAACTGAGGGAGGGAGTCCCTGGGGCCTTGGTGGGTCCCCATCCCCTTCCACCCACGCTTTCCTGCAGTCCCTGCCTCCATGAGGCTGCCCCCACCAGCAGCAGGACTGTGTGAGTGTGGGATGGAGTGGTCTTCTGGGGATGGGGCTTCCCCTCCACCCCAACCTGACCCCTGACCCCGCTTCCCAAGGGTCCTATTGCAGGCAGGGATGGCAGCCTGAGAGAGTGTTACCTCCATAAGGAGGGTCCCAATGGTGGACTAACTCACTAACCTGTAGCTGCCGGGGTTGGCAAGCTTCCACATGGTGATTGTGACCTTCTTCTCCATGTGGATAGTGGGCCACACTTGGGGGGTCAGTGCAGGTGTGAGAGTCCTGCAGCCAGGGTGCCATCCCAGAAGGTGGTCTCAGGCTCACACTTGGTGAAGAAAAGGAGGATAGTTACTAGAAAGTTCAGCAGCTGCTGCAGCATCTTGGTGTGAGGCCACTGCAAGCCCAAGGGCAGCTCCTGCAGCATGGCTCCCAGGGACCAGATGTGTCTCCCACAAAGACATGAAGCCCTGCGCTAACTGTGCTGTTCTTCAAGGAAGTAGGCACGCCTGTAGCAGAGGCAGGAAGCGGGTGTCTGGGGGAGTGTCACTTTAACTGCACGTCTCAGCAGGGCTCCCAGAAGGAACTGGTAACCTGCAACCCTGTCTGACGTGCTTGTGAGTGGCTGTTTTGCTGACAGAGCAGCTGGGCAGTCGACAGAGTGGATCGTTCTTTCAATGCATCTTGCTGTCTGGATGCAATCTCTTGACAGAAATTTTGTCACAAGACATCTTCTGACACAAATTTCTGCTTAAAAACCTTGCAATGTAGAGATAGCCTGAGAATATATTGTTGCAAGTCTGGCTAGGTTCTTTCAGCTTCTAAGCCAAATGTTAAACACACTCTCAGTGATTGACTTAACACTGAACTGTTCTCTGGCAGTTCTCCAAAACAGAGAGAACCATTACTCCTGTGAGTGCTTAAAGCCATCAGATTATCTAAACTTCTGCTTTCAGCATCTGTGTTACCCAATTAAATACAAAATTGGGTATCTTTACGTCTACATAGTCACTACCATACAATATACTGGAGGGTTATAATTCACCCCTTTTATTACTGTACTTAACATCTTTCTGATTATTTGCTATCATGTTTAACATAATTTTGTTACATAGGCTGTGTCTACACTAGAGAGTTTTGTTGATAGAAGGGGCCTTCTGTCAACATAACTAACGGAGCGTCCACACACACAAAGCGTTCTGTTGACAGACTCTCGAGAGAACTCTGTAGTTGTCTCAACAGTGTTATCCCTCAAAAATTTGAGGAATAACACTCTGTCAATGGAGTTCTGTTGATAGAAGTGCAGTGTAGACACTTCTGTTGACAGAGAGGGCTTCTGGTTCACCAGGCAGCCCTGTTTGCAGAGCTTCCAGTTTGCTGTTCTATTGACAGAAGGCAGGGAAGTCTGGCTGCTCTGCGCTGACAGAGCAGATTGCTTTGTTGATCTGCTTTTGTGTGTAGATGCACTCTGTCGACAGACGTTACTGGTAATAGATGCTTCTAGTGTAGATGTAGCCATAGTGTTATTTCAGCCTTCTTTCTGTAATGTCCCATCCTACTTCATTGCCTGTGATCTTCAGTATCTTGTTCTCTGTGTGTCACATTCTTTATTTCTCTCTGGTAATGTGAAGCAAGAGATCTGAGATTCAGAGAGCTCTTCGTTCCTGTTTAAGTCAGTAGAGCTGAGAGTGCTCTAGCAATTAATGGGTTCAGACCTTTATTGCATTACAACTTTTCCTTCTTAAAATACCCCATTTTCTCCTGTCTAATATGCAGTACAAATCTAACTGCTTCACTATTTGTTGTGCTTCTGGGATGAGAATCTGGTTCTTAGCAGTCACTGAGCACTTTTTCATGTTTCAAAACTTTACAGGATAGTTAATTTTCCCAGCTTTCCTGTGATGTAGGTGAGTATTATTATCATCTCTGTTCAAAAAACAAAAAACAAAAAAAAAAAAAACCAGTTCATAGACAGAAGTGAGTAAGTGATTCAGGTGAGGAGGTGTCAGACCTGGGAGTAGAACTCAGTCATTCTTCCCAGTCTGCTATGAAGGTCACCACTTTCTTTGACTCACTGTGTAAAATGCATTGTTAACACCTACACAGACTTCCCCACTGGACTGGGAATATCTAAGGCAGGCTAAGCATAACATATCTGACAGAGTTTCTTAAATGTGATAAAAGTCATAGGTCAGTCAGTAGCTTTGTTTTTAGTTCGTTCTGGGTGTTTGCAATCTCTAGCCTGTCTTTTTCTGTTTAGCTTTATTTACTTAATTACATATATCTTTTGCCAAAGTTCATAAAAAGAGAGTGTGTTTTAAAATCTGCATTGTATAATCATAAATATTTCAAGATGTCTGCAGACCTGGGTTAATGACCATCATGTCTGAAGAAAGTAAAAATGTGGCTGTCTACCAACTACATTTAAATAAAGTACAATATAATCAGGTTAGATGCACATTTTTAGCTTATATTGTCCCTTCCTTTCACAATTTTATTTACCTTAATAATAAGAAATGAAAATAAATAATAGATGGAAGAAGAAGAAAAATGGCACAGTTCTACCAGATGCTAAAATCTAAGCCAAATACAAAAAAATTGAATTGTTTTAATACCTATTAGTACATGATTATTAAATTACCATTTTATGAAAGTACTACAGATACAAATGTAGTCTTTATACATTTTATAGGATCTGATATTTGGGAATACTATGTGAGTGGATATTAGCTGCCTGTTAGAAAGTGAATAAAATAGCATGTTTTATGCTGAAGCACTCTGATACATGTTTAGAAAAGCTGTTACTTCGATGTGAAGAAAGTCAGTCACATAATACTCTTTCAGCATTCTTCTCAAGAGTCTCAATGCAAACAAATGTACTGCCTCAAAGAAGCAATGTGTATGTCAAGAAGAATAAACACTCAGTAAACCAGACATGCATTTTATCAACACTCTAAACACTGAGAATGCATAAAGCAAAATACTGGGAAAAGGTATCACAGTAAACTTAATAACAATTACATTTTAAGTAAAGAAGGGTCTCCTATGAAGCTGTATCCTCTGACTCTAGCATAAATATTAATAGCACCAGCTACATCGTGCTATTCCTGAGACAATACCATTCTCAGAAAAAAGATGATTTTATAAAAGCACACCTGACTGTAAGCATTCATTATTGCAATATCTGTAATTGAAGGGTTTACCTGTTATTGCATATGCAAGAACATACCTGTATTGTTCCTTTGCATGCTTAATAACTATGGATTTCTTACAGTTGTTCTGGCATCAGATTTAGTGAAAGCAAGAGCGAGTTTGAAAGTGACAGAAAAGCAAAGTGATTAGCTTAGGAACAAAGCTGAACATCTTGAAAATGTGTGTATTCACCAGCGTGTTGTCTGGATGTGAGACATAGGTGATAACGAAAGATTTGAAGAGAAGGATATTGGCATTCAAGAGAGGTTGCTACAAAAAGAGCCTGAAAATAGGATCAAAACAATAAGCAGTCCATATAGTATATAGACTAGCACTGCTATCTCTCTGTTACTGAAAATAGGATGGATGCAGAAGTTCACCAGTGAGGAATTATATAGGAACATACAGCCGAAAGAGAACCTGCTGCAGAATGTTATACAACACAAGTTACAGCTATTCGGGCATATCTGAAGAATGAACAATGAACAAAAAATCAAGACCCTGGTACTGGGCATAATGGACGATTCAAATAGGAGAGGCAGACCCCCTAGAGAATGGGTGGACGATATGGTAGATTGATGCAGAGCTAGTCTGCAGAAGCTAAGCCACTCCATACTGGACAGGGAAAGACGGAAGGAAATACTGAGGGAGGCATCAGACACCAATGGATGCTGTGCCCATGGTTGTTGTTGATGATGATGATGATGGTGATGATGATGATGATTTCGTAAAGATGTGTTATCACAGCCTAAATAAATCTGTTGCTATATAAATGCAAAGTGCTGTGATATTATTGCCAAGCTTAAATTATTGAGGCCATCAAATTATCCTATTTTATAATAATATATTCAAATTACCTTACGCGTTTTTTCTCTTCTGCATTGACAGGAACTCTGGCTAAATATTGTATTCATTTGTTCCCTTCCCCTTCTCCTCTACCTATGCTGGAGGTCAGACATCTTTGCACCTCTGCTTCATATTTCTTTGCTCTTGCACTTCCTCCACATGGGGCTGATAGCCTTTTTTGACAGCACAAACTGTGAAAAGTACTGTATGAAATACAGTCAACTATGGGCAGCAGGTTTAGCAAACAGTTCTGCAGAGGATACATTACATATCATATGAGACAATATTTTTAAGCACGATCTGCCATAAAGGAGGAGCTATTTTGTTGTGGGAGGCCCTTATCTCGACTCCATATCTTTCTTATTTGGTGTACTAGCAGTTAAACCAGGAAGTCATAAAGGGAACCTGCCTGAGGACCAACACAGACTGCCTGCCTGTTTCTGCTCTGGACCCTGGTTGTGGTAGAACTTAGATTCAGGTTTGTCCTGGACTTTGCTGTCTGTAACCTGGTTCTCAACCCTGACTTCCTAGTACCCTGACTCTGCTCACTTCCTGAATCTTGATGCTCAGGCCTGGTCTGCACTAGGAGGTTAGGTTGAACTTAGCTGACTTAGGTCAATTTTCTAAGGAATCAGTCCACACTATAAGGTCCATTCTGCCAATTTTAAGAGCTCGTATTGTCGATTTTGGTACTCTTGCTTTTTAGGGGGAATAACACCAAATTCGACCTTGCATGGTGAACTTTAGGGTAGCGCTGTTCGAGTGTTGTGAAATTTAACATTCTTGGCTTCCTCTAGGTGCCCCACAGTGTCCCAATGTGACCATTCTAGACACCACTTTCAGCTCTGCTGCTCTCCAGGTCTGCAGGAAACAGCTTGGGAAAGTTTGAATTTCATTGTCTGTTTGGCTAACGTAGCGAGCAGAGCAGGCAGCACACCTGAGCAGCACATCTCACCATGAATTCCCAGGGTTGCAGATTAGCTCCAGCATGGAGCAACCTGGAGATCCAGGACCTTACTGCTGTGTGGGGGGATGAAGCTGTGCAGGGAGAACTGTGAAGCAGCAAAAGAAACACAGAAGTCTATGCCAAGATCTCACAGGCCATGGTGGAAAAGGGATACACCAGGGGCACCCAGCTGTGCTGTGAGAAAATGAGGCAGACATACCAGAAGACAAAGAAAGCAAATGGATGTTCTGGGTCATTGCCACAAGCATGCTGCTTCTATGAGCAGCTGTATGGGGTCCTAGGTGAGAGCCAACCACTGTCCCCTAGGAGTCCATGGATATCTACCAAGAGGTTCCTCAGACAGCCTCTGGAAAGAGCAGGGAAGGCACGTTGGATGAGGAAGACGAGAATGACAACTAAGGACAGCAGACAAATGGAGCAGCTGATCTCACCTATGGCCAAGAATTATTTTAACTTTGGATCTCATCCCCTCCTTCCAGGATGTTTTGCATCCAGACACTAGTAAGTTCTCATTTTTTATCATGCCACAAATAGTTTACGGTAATTGGGTGGTCTGTGACAGGTGCTGTACCCACAGGTACATAAAATCTTGCTCTCTATGTCATATCTTAGGCAACAACTGTGTCATAGAACCTTCAAAAGTTCACGTGTCTAGAAAACTATCTTTTTCTCCCTTATATTGTTTGTTAAATTTAATTTGGCTTTATTGATTCATAGGAATATTATTTATGGGGTCATACTATTCTAGCAATAAATAGCTCTTGGGCTTACCAATAACTTAGGACCACCTCACCATAAATTGCTTCATATATGCCACCACCAGGAATATATCCCTTAATCAAAGGGGATTAATACATTTTAGAGATTTTTCATATTTATATATGAACTTCGATGAGTCATGAGGGTGCTGAGCCAGACGTAGTGGTGATGTAAATGTTGGAGTAAGACACGCATCAGTAAGTAGGTTTAAGTTGCTGACTCTTATGAGAAACTAAGAGGAATGACAGACTTGTCTCTAGAAAAAAATATCAATAGGATTGTTCAAGTTATGTGTATCTAAAATGACCATTTAAATTTGACCTAATATATTTATTCTGATTCAGCATTTAATTTTTGACACAAATAAAAGCTACAGGAAAACTTGAGTCTTTTTAAGTTCGGACTTTCTTCTGCCTCATAGTTATCTGTACTTTATATCAAGTTAAGCAGAAGTTATACGTTTAATGCAGGAATTAATGGTAACATGCTATATTCTGTGTTACGCAGTTGCTGCAGTATACAATCACTTTTGATTTTCACATTTATGAATCTGTTAATTTTGTTAGTGTGTTTTATTTATTCAGAAGTAAAAAAATGAACAGAAGAAGATACTTACAGTGGTGCTCTTACACGCACACATCTCATAGAACTGGAAGGGCCCTTGGAAGGTCATCAAGTCCAATCCCCTGCCCGGACCAAGCATCATCGCCCCCTTTTTTTAATCTATTTATCCCAGATCCCTAAATGGCTCCCCTCCAAGGATTGAGCTCAAACCCTTGCATTTAGCACACTAATGCTCAAGCCACTGAGCTATCTTGCTAGTAATTATATAACATTAAATACAAAAAATCATTGTAATTCAAATATGGACACAAGCCTTTCCCCACTTCCCTGCCATACAACATAGTACTACTCGTGAAATTTATTTAAAACCCAAAATTACTTACTTCATCTTACTTGAAGTACACCGCCCTAGGGCTATGTCTGCACTATGAGCATCTGTCTACAGAAGCTGCTGTCATAAGAGATTTTCTGGCAAAACTTCTGTCGATAGATCGCATCTACACATAAAAGTGGATTGATCTTTTGACCCTCGCTGTTGACAAAAGGCCTCCCCGGAGCACCTACGTGACTTTTTTATCAACAGTTTCTGTTGACAAAATGCGTTTTGTGAATTAGATGCTCCACAAATTTTGTCAACAAAACCCCAGTTTTGTCTACAACACTCTCTACTGTGGATGTAGCCTAGTTGTCTGAGCCATACCCAAATACCTGATAACCAAACAAGCTCTTCAGTGTATCCGGAAGGTCAAAAGACTTTGGCAGTTTTGAAACAACGTAGCTGAGGAGCAGGGTTTGAATTCCAATGCTGAGGAGCACATAGAGATATCCTGTGTGAATACATCTTTCAGATAGGCACCCGGGTGTATCAAGGGCTTTTGCTGATCACAGCTGTATTAGTAAGGCTCAGGACATACTAATTTACACTGGTGACTAGTGCAACACTGCTCACAAACAGAAAGCAAAAAGGTTGTTTTTTTTTTTTTCTGTTGCAGTCGGTGTTTGTGAAAGATGCTGGGGGGAACTGAAATGAAGTTTTTGTGCAGAACATAACATAAACAGTAGCAATACAACCATACTACCTGACCCAAATTCCTCCACCTGAATCTGCTAAACATGCCTTTCCCAAAGTAATGATTTACAAACATTAGTAATTTTATATTTGTATATTTGAATGTATAAAAACTATGCAAACTTCTAACATGTAACCAAAAGCCAATTAAGAGAACAATCAACCTTCTTTTCCCCATTGGTAGAATGAAAAGAATCTGGTGACAAATTATTTAATTTTTTTTATCTTACCTCATCTTTAAAAATGTGAACACTGAACAATACAATCAAGACTATAATTCTCTTGGCCACCATGTTATTTTCATTCTGTCAACCTTTACTTGATATTTTCACATGTTTACAGTGGTTTTAGCTCCTGTCCTCAGAACTGTTATCTGTCATATCAGTGAAGGTAGGTCACAATTACAGTTCTTTGATACTTTGGGGTTGAAATAAATAACACAGAACTATCTAACTATTGTGTAATATGAAGTCCAATTCTTCAGCTGCTTTTTTCCCTTCAAAAGCATTTTCCTTTTTTTTCAGTATGTTGGTTTGCCTTACTGCTACCCTGTCTCGCCTAATAAATATTGATGAGGATAAAATACATTATCCTTTACCACCCATGAGTTATAGGAATTCACCTTCAAAAATGAGGATAAATGTATATAGTCATGGTCTCCTGTCACACAACCTTCACATATGCAGACTATGAGTTTATCTAAAAATAGATGTCCAGACAGATATTTAAATAAACATTTATTTATATATGCTATTCTATGGAAAATCAACCTGAAGTCCCTATGAGCTCCATGCTACTCCCAAACGTGTACGAATGAGGAGGGTTGGTCAGATGTGTGTCGATGCGCTGACCATCAAACAACAATATGAATGAAATCTGATGCCAGTACAACTACATGATAAAAGATGCCGGCTCAGACGTCGCCCGGATAAACAAGGCTCACAATACCAATCGAGCGATCAGGGTTGCGTCGATAAGTTGGCAACCGAAAGAAAATTATAACTAACACATACGCTATCCATTGGAACATGGAATGTCTGAACTCTATGGGCAACTGGAAAATTAGAGCTGCTTCGGAAGGAGATGGAGAGATACCGATGCGATATACTTGGACTGGCAGGGATGTGTTGAACAGCATCAAGAGAGATATGCGGTTGTGAAGTCATTTGGTCAGGAAACGAAATGAAGCATGAAGCAGGAGTTGGATTCCTTCTTAGCAAAACAGCTAGAAGAGCATTATTAGGATACAAACCGGTGAGTGCAAGAATGATGGTAGCGAGATTCGAAGCAAAACTGTTCAACATCTCAGTCATTCAGGTATATGCACCCATGTCGGACAGTATGGAGGAAGAGATTGGGCTATTCTGTGATGACTTGACAAAGACAGTGGAGGAGATACTGAAGACAGCTGTGTTGAATATCAGAGGAGATTGGAATGTGAAGGTTGTAACAGATAACGAAGGTTAGGATTGAGTCATGGGAAGGTTTGGATATGGAGAAAGAAACGAACGAGGTGAGAAGCTACTAGAGTTTGCTACAAAGCATGAGATGGTGATCTGCAACACAAGACTCCATCAAAAGGCCTGTAGGAAGTGGACATGGCAATCAAATGACAGGAAGTCCAAGAATATGATAGATATGATTTTGATAAGAAGAAGATGGATAACACCAGTACAGAAGTGCTGAAATTTCCAAGGAGTGGATATAGACTCAGACCACAGTCTAGTGATTGCAAACATCAAGATAAAAAGAAAATGTAAGACACAGTTTAAGAAAAGAAGAGATGTGGTGAGGCTATGTGAGGAAGAAATAGGGAATGCATACAGAGCAATGCTTGAAGAGAAGTTTAAGAATATTGCCACAGAGAAAGACCTAGATAAGCGAGTCGCAGGGATAGCCATCGCTATAGAAGAAGCAATTGAGCAGACTGTTCCAGAAGAAGAAAATATCAGTCAATAAGAAGTGGATTACCCAGGAGACACTGAAGTTGGTTCAAGAGAAGAGAGCATTTGAAGATCAGAAGAGATGTTTCTGAGATGTCAGAACAGCAGCATAGGGTGAAATACAATGAGATAAGCAAAGCAGCCAGAAAGGATAAGGAAAAATGGTTAGAGGAGTAATGTGAAGATATAGAGAGGTATTCTGGTGAATGTAAGACCAAGGAGGTTTATAAAACAATTAGGAATATTAATAGGAGATGGCAACCAAAGCAGATTGCGATCAAAGATGAGAATGAAGAAGTGCTCATGAACAGGGAGAAGATTGTGCAGCAATGGACGAGATATTACACCAATCTATACAAAGCACAGTTGGACCCGAGTGTCTCAGAGGGACTGATTGAAGAACTGAAAGAGATATCTTCACCGAGCATCAAGCGCGAGACTGATATTTCGAAGGAGGAAGTAGAGAAAAGCAGTGACATGACTAAAGAACAACAAGAGCCCTGAAAATGGTAAGATCACAGGAGAGATGCTCAAATACGGCAGAGAAAGCGTGATTCAGGAAATATACCATCTATGTAATATAGCATGGAAGGAAGGGAAGGCACCTAAGGAATGGACAAGATCTGTGCTAGCGACAATACCCAAGAAAGGAAGTACACTGGAGTGCAAGAACTATGGAACGACTGCCCTAACGAGTCATCTAGAAAAGGTGCTGCTGATGAGGATACTGACTGAGAGACTAAGATTGCAGAGAGAAGAACATATAGCAGATGAGCAAGCAGGATTCAGAAAAGATAGAAGTACCACACAGCAGATATTGGCACTAAGACTGACAGTGGAAAAAGCTTGACAAAAGAACAAGAATGTACACACTTGCTTTGTTGATTTTCAAAAGGCATTTGACAATATAGATCAGAAAGTGACTTTGGCAGTGTTGGAGTCATACGGAGTGGATAGCAGACTGATACGGTTGTTGAAGGATATCAATGACAATGCAGAGGTAGTGGTGAGAACATGCGGGGAGTAGGAAAGTTGGTTTAAAACAAGTAGAGGTACGAGACAAGGAGATCCAATATCGCCAAGCATCTTCATTGCACATCTGGAGAGAGCAATAGACAAGATCAAGGAAGAGATGGAAAGGGATATTTGTGCACGGGAAAAGAATTAATAACTTGAGGTTTGCGGATGATATAGTTATAATTGAGGAAGATGAGGAGAAGCTAGCAAAAATGGTGCAGGCGTTAAACAAAGAAGGGAAGCGATATGGGCTGATTATGAACATAGATAAAACAAAAACCATGGTATTTGGAGATAAGGAAATAGGAAGGAAGATCAGTGTCAATGGTATTGAACTAGAAAATGTAGAGAAGTTCACATATCTGGGGGGCAAGATAATGTATGATCTAGACTGTAGGAAGGAAATAGCGACTGGAATAGCAAAAGCAAGAGTGAGTTTGAAGGCGATGGAAAAGCAAAGTGATTAGTTTAAGAATGAAGCTGTGTCTTGAAAATGTGTGTATTCAGCAGCATGTGGTATGGATGTGAGACATGGATGATAATGAAAGATTCGAAGAAAAGAATATTGGTGTTTGAAAGGAGTTGTTATAGAAAGATTCTGAGAATAGGATGGATGCAGAAGGTCACCAATGAGGAATTATATAGAAAGATACAGCCGAAAGAGAACCTGCTGCAGAAGGTTATAAAATGGAAGCTACAGCTATTTGGGCATATTTGCAGAATCAACAATGAACAAAAAATCAAGACCCTGGTATTCGGCATAATGGAAAGTTCAAATAGGAGAAGCAGACGCCATGGAGAATGGATAAATGATATAGTAGATTTGTGCAGGGCTAGTCTACAGAAACTAAGCCACTCTGCACTGGACAGGGAAAGATAGAAGAAAATAGTGAGAGAGGCACCAGACACCAGCAGGCGCTGAGCCCACGGTTGTTGATGATGATGATGTATTCTATAGAGTATTTCCAGGTCCTTTGTTTTAATTGACCAGATTCCACAAAATTACTCTGTGTGTATGTGTATATATAATTTTACAAAAATGCCATGCAAAATAAATACAATATTTCAAATATTGGTTAGTGTTTCCTCTAATTTTTCCCATCTATAGGCAGAATAAATTTGGTTATGTGCACCAAGATATGTGCAGATTTGCACCCCCAATAGAAACACATGTTGCTTGCTGTGAGCAGCTACAAGTGCTCTGTTAATCAGGTGTGCGGCACCTAAATCACTCCTGGCACTCAGCTTACAGGAACACTGATCACAGTTAAAGATTCTCATCTCATTTTTGCCACTGAGAAGCCAAATAACTTTAGCTTCAGGACTGGTGCAAATTAGGTCAGGATTTGTTCTGTAATTTAAAAAAAAATTAATACACATCCTTCATTGCTACTGATATCTTCTGGAGATGACCATTGTCCAGGTCCTCATCAGTGGGTGTCAAAGGAAAGAGGCATTGAAACAATTGCTTTCTTAGGGGTAGACATATTCCTGCAATTTTTATGGGTGGAGTGAGAGAGAGGGTGATGCAGGATGGAGTCAGGGCCAAAAATTTTCCTTCTCCCTTGTAAAATAAAAATCTGTTACAATATATTAAGTCTTATCATGTGAAAATATTGTAACTACCAGAAAATGCTAAAGAACTTGACCTGGTTAAAGTTTCTTCTCTAATCTGTAAAAATATTGGGTCATATGATTGAACCATCCTCGTGTGTTGTTTTAGAACAACTTTTATATTACTGACTCAGGCCACCTCGGTTAACTGTCATCAGCTTTGTAGTATCCTTATTTCCTATGGATTTGCAATTGGTAAGGAAAACATAAGAAAGGTAATTTGGAGTCACAAAAAGAGACTAGATATTTTGGTACAGAAATTCACATTTTTATGCTTAAAAATCTGTACAAAATTACAATCCAGATGTTTTCAGGTAATGTTGACAAATACATGCTTTTTGCTTTTGATTATGCTTGTTGTTTCTTTTAACTATAGAGGTACAAAAAGAAAATCTGATTTTTGATAATCTAGATTCTGCAGAATATTTGATTTGTGTGCAAATTCTTCCCGAACTTAAATAAGATTTTTTATTACCTCTATGGGTCAATTTTGCATGCCTTCAGACAAAATTTATTATTTTTCACTTTCTATTTGATGTGGATGCTTTATATCAATTATTTCTTTTTCATTTTAATTGATGTGCAATGCTGAAAATATAAACAAAATGAAAAGATTGCAGATTTTAGAGGCTGTCTTGATGGCTTTACCCCTCTTTCTTTACTCTCTTTCCCGAGTCCCTTAGGGCAGTTTTTCTTTGTTTTTGATTAGGGATGTACACTATGGATATTTGTGTTGAAGCAGAGGATGTGACTTAATTAGTCCATGTTAGCACAGTGCATTAAAAATTTAAACTCTGTTTAAATGCTTGTTATTATTTTTATTTCTGAAGTACTGAATACAGGATGAATCAGACTGGGGAACATGCCATTATAATAGTTGCACCTGCCACTCACTGTGACCAACATTTTGTGACCCATGAGCTCTACCTTTTCTCCCACTAATTCCTGATAGCTTCTCAAATATATTATGGCAAGGAGGATGAAAAACAGACACTTTTTAAAATGTTAGTCTGTTGTTTTTCTGTGAATTCATTAATAGAGATAGTTGCGGGTTAAGAAGAGTAGCTATTGCTTTCTTGGGTCAAAGTGTATCTCTGGTACATAATTAGAACACAAAAAGCAGTCAAGTAGCACTTTAAAGACTAGCAAAATGGTTTATTAGGTGAGCTTTCGTGGGACAGACCCACTTCTTCAAACCATAGCCAGACCAGAACAGACTCAATATTTAAGGCACAGAGAACTAAAAGAGTAAGCAAGGAGGACAAATCAGAAAAAGATAATCAAGGTGAGCAAATCAGAGTTTGCTCCCATTTAAGTTGAGGGTTAAACTCCCATTGCCTTCAGTGGGAAGAAGATAATGTATTTTATTTCTAACTTGAATTCTGACTGTACTCTGGAACTCCAGGCTTTTGCATAACTATGCAAACACTACTACTGGGAGACATGGTTCACAGATGTCTTATCTGTACACCAGGAGTGAAGTTTCTAGGCAGAAATTGGCTCTTTAGTTGCGGAACACGCAACGCCAGTACACTCTGCTTTTTGAAT
Source organism: Carettochelys insculpta (assembly GCF_033958435.1). Lineage (NCBI taxonomy): Eukaryota > Metazoa > Chordata > Testudines > Carettochelyidae > Carettochelys > Carettochelys insculpta. Next base: position 330,341,209 of record NC_134137.1, read on the forward strand.
AGATCCCCATTGTCTTCTTTCAAATTGTGGTCCAAAAGGCCAATCTCCTTGATACTAGTTATAGTGGGATTGCTCCACAAATAATTTTGACAAAACATAGTCCTCTAGTTCTTGTATAGAAACATCTGCAAATGATTTATTTTCTATTGTGTTTATGTGTAAACTTAACAGACCCAAATTTATACTACTCTGAGGCTGTGTCTACACTACAAAAACAACTTTGAAGTTGCTTACTTCAAAGTACAACTTTGAAGCAAGCAATTTTGCAGTAGAACGCCTACAGACACCCTACTTCACAGTTAAACTTCAAAGTAGGGCACTACTCCATTCCCAGGAATGGAGTAAGTACTTCGAAGTTGGGCTTCCTACTGCAAAATTAATTTCGAAGTAAGGGAAAATGTGTGTAGACTCTCTGCTGGCTGTAGTGCTTAATGTAGTGCTTAACTTTGAAGTTAAGTTTGAAGTTAGTTTCTGGTGTAGACGCACCCTGACTCTGCTATCTGAGCACCTGCCAAAGTTAGGAAATTAAACCGAAAGGCTATCTGTCTACAGGAGGTGTGCTGTAACTCCAATGTCTGAACTGCCTGAAGCAAGAGTGGGAAGACTTTTCAGCCATTTGCTTTTTGTCCAAGGGACCATAGAATCATAGAATTGTAGAACACTAGACTGGAAGGACCTTAAGAGGTCATCAAGTCCAGTCCCTTGCCCTTGCAGGACCAATCACCGTCCAGAGCATCGCTGAAAGATGTCTATCTAACCTGCTCTTAAATATAACCAGTGATGGAGATCCCACAACCTCCCTGGGCAATTTATTCCTGTGTTTAACAACCCTGAACAGTTAGGAAGTTTTTCCTAATGTCCAACCTAAACTTCTCTTGCTGCTTCTCATTAAACCCCATTACTGCTTCTCATATTTTCAGAGGCCAAGGAGAACAAATTTTCTCCCTCCTCCTTGTAACTCTCTTTTAGGTACTTGAAAACTGCTATCATGTCCCCTCTAAGTCTTTCTTTTTCTAAACTAAACAAGGCCAGTTATTTAGTCTTGCCTCATAGGTTATGTCCTCTAGACCTTTAATCATTCTTGTTGCTCTTCTCTGGACTTTCTCCAATTTTTCCACATCTTTATCTTGAAATGTGGTGCACAGAACTGGACATAGTACTCTCTATTCTCACAGCTGTATTGTCAGGTAGAAATGCAAAAATTCAGAAGCTTAAGTTATCCCCAACTTCTTAGGGAAGCAATATAATAGATTTCATTGTCTAGGCAGTAGGTGTGGATACCATTTCTAACAGGCTTATCTTCATTCCTAAAAAAAAACACAAAAAAACAATTTTAATGTTGGGTTAACTAAACCATACAATACCCTCTTCATTTGTTGATTTCAGCAAATTTTCCTCACAGGAAAACTAAAGTGCCTGCTATCCACCATGTCTTTACCTCCAGATAACTTGTGTGAAATAGTATCGGAGGGGTAGCCGTGTTAGTCTGGATCTGTAACAGCAATGAAGGGTCCTGTGGCACCTTATAGACCAACAGAAAAGTTTTGAGCATGAGCTTTCACGAAAGCTCATGCTCAAAACTTTTCTGTTGGTCTATAAGGTGCCACAGGACCCTTCGTTGCTTCTGTGAAATAGTTATCCTAAAGTATAAAAATTCACTTTTTTAAGTAGTGAAGACCATAGATGGTACATGACAGAATTTTTAGAACCAGGCCATATTGGCTGGCATAATTAGGTTACACATCAGTTTTCTGCCCTGTGCTTGGCTGTAGATTTTGTTCTGGAGACCTTTATTTTTATTAGCATCAAATAATCAAGAATTTAAAATCAAAATACTCCTGCAGGAATTTTGCATAGATATTTTTAAAGATCAACCCTGGAAGGCCACAAAGGAGTATTTTTTTTGGTTGCTTATAATTAAGGTAAGCTACAGACTTGGAATTTTAAGCATAAGGTGTCCTTTAAAACAATGAGAAACAGTAGCTGTGTTGTTGGATTGTCACTAAGTAGTCAGATAGTCTTTTTAATTGTTAATGTATGCCTATTTAAAAAAGCCCACCTCAACCCCCAAAATAGATGCTTATACAAGTTTACATAAAGATGTTTATAAGGCGTGATAACATAAAGTTAAATTAAATTATACCTTAACATTACAACTTCTACAGCATTACCACTAATGCTTCAAAAGTGGTAAGAATAAAATATGGTAGAAATAGAGAGAAATAAATGACTTGTACAATGTAATAACCTTATCCACTACACTATAATGGTAACCATTTATTTTCTAAAGAGAAAACACTAAAATTTCACTGTTTTTTCTCCACTGTAACATTGATAAATAATGATGTCAAGACATTTACTTGACTGTTATTTTAGGCAGGATTACCCTCTTCTCCATAATTTAATTTCAATGTTCCTGCTCTATCTGGGGGACCTTCTTGGTCCTAGTCTATATTATGACCTCTTAATTTTCCAGATGGAGCATTATTACATTTATGTGTGATGTTATAAACCTCTTGGGTTTTTAAGTATCATGTTAGTCTGTAAGTGTAAAAATAACAAGAAGTCCTATGGCACCTTATAGACTAACAGATTTATTGGAGCATAAGTTTTCGTGGGCAAAGACCCACTTTGTCTGATGTGTGTCAGATGCATGCATCTGAGGAAGTGGCTCTTTGCCCATGAAAGCTTATGCTCCGATAAATCTGTTATTCTGTAAGGTGCCACAGGACTTCCCATTATCTTGGATTGCTGACATTTGATACTTTCTATCAACCACTTGTTGGAATGTTAAAATATAGGGAAGATACTGTCTCCAAAGTAATATTAGGATTATACAATAGCTTTAAGACTATATTTGAAATACTTCTTAACAGTAATGCTTATCAAAGTTATACATCTGAACATATTTTGAAACTTGTGCTTATCAGTGAGATCAAAATAATTGTTAACACAATCAATAAATATACAATTGAAACTGATTTATTGTTTATTTTACCTTTCTATTTCATTTACCTTTATTTATTTTACCTTATCATAAGCATTTCCTTTTATTATCACCATGGTTGGGAAGGGTGACATACACATCTATTTTGAGCAGTTTCCATAAACATGTTTTGATCCAGCTTTTGAGCTTCTGGGAGCATTGCACAGATGGTTTTGTGTACTTTATTATATCACTGTCGTCTTGGACCTCCATCCAGCTTCCCATTGGTCCCTTCCACTGCATGGGCTGGGGAAGCCCCAAGCCCCTCTGGCCAGATCAAGGCAAACCAGCGGCCTGATCCAGCCTCTAGAGTATAAGTTCTCCATCCCTGGTTTAAGGAGTACAGTGGTATTCAATATGATTAATGGTAGAAGAATAAAACTTTATTTCCTATGTTTGAGGTCTGGTCTCTCTACCCATTTCTCCCATGACTAGTTAGTCATGTGTCCCTGGAATCCCTCAATGCCAACTGCCAGAGGGCACAGAGGGCATTACTCACATAGGCTTGATATATTCATTGTCCTAACTCACTAACTCGCTATTGCATAGTCCATATTAGTAACAGAGATGTAGCCATGTTAGTCTGTATCTTAACAAAACAAACCAGCAGCCATGTAGTACTTTAAAGACTAACAAAATAATTTATTAGGTGATGAGCTTTCATGAGGCAGACACACTTCTTCAGATCTGGAGATAGTGCTGTACTGGAAACAGTCTGTATGGTAAAGTATTATATGCAAACTGCTAACATGTTGTTGCGAGATGTATGTATGGAGTGAATAAAAAGAGTTATAAATGTGCTCTGACAATATGTTCTAAAAATTTATTTGGCAGGCAGTGTGTGAAGCCCAGCCCAGCTTCTATACAGACAAAGCTTGTCTGACCAGCTTGATTGCAGTGGAAAGTGAAAAGGACCTTTACATCTATCTTAAATAAAGCCATCAAACTGGTCTTTGGGGGAGATTGTTATTCTTATAAGAAGCACATGGAATCTTTTTCAAGGTGGTACGGCAATGTCTTTTGTTAAGAATATAATTTAGGCATTAAAATCATTATTTACTTCTATTCTCTCTCTCTCTCTCTCTCTCTCTCTCTCTCTTCTTCTCTCTCTCTCTCACACACGTACACACACACACACTCAAAGGATCTTATAGTACCGGTCCTTAGACTCCGTCAGCTTCAGTGGCCAGTTGAAGCTGCAACAGGAGGCGGGGTAGGTATGGGCTCTGTCCAACACCTTCAATGCTCTGATGGTTTTGCAGAATGAGCCTGAAGTTGCATGGTAATACATTGCTTTATCGTAGTGATAAGTTCCCCTTCAAGCCTATGGGGCCTTGTTGTGTCACACTGGAGTTATTAATCACAAAGTAGTCAAAGTTGCCCACAATCAGCATTATTTTGCATTGTTTCTGGGAGTTTTCTGGGAGTTTTCACAGCACAGTTCTTATGTTGCCTCTTCAGTTCCGTTTTTATTTCATCTTCAGGAAGGTAGGGGAGTGGGAGGAGGGTCTGCCTTTACTTCAGAGTCATCACTCTGCCCTTCTCCAGCCATCTGAATGACCCTGACAGTTTGGTCGGCCTCTCTTGAATCTTTGCTCCCCCTTGATCAACCTGCTCATCTGGTGCCTTCTATCCCTTATCTCTTAGCATACCGTACATTCTTTACCTCACACAGAACAGTAAATCATTTAAAAACAAAGACTTCTTGCAGATCTAGAACAGGTTTCTTACAGGACAAACAGAGCTAAGCAAACACTAAACAATCCTTATTAAAACAGCTTTCTCCAGTAGGCTTCTGGGCCTACAAAATGACCCCTTAAAGATCACAATGAAACCATGTACTCTGTACTCACAGGAAGTTTTCCTGGATCTTTTAACAGAAACTATTAACTCTGGAGAAATATAAAAGAGGAGAAGAGCTATCTGACTCATCTGTCACCTGAGGATAATGGAAGCAGCACTGTCTGAGTTCACAAAGTCAATAGTTGGAAACTGACTACAAGTAAAAAAACTGTTTAGACAAAGATCGTAATATAAAATTTTTAGTCACTAAAAAGTGTGTTTTATTTTGTTTTACTTGTAACTACCCCATTTCTTTTATTCATACCTGTTATCACTAAAATCTCTCTTCTTTGTTAACAAACTTATTCTTGTTTTATTACAAAACCATATCAGTGGATGTGTATTAGAATAGAGAGTGAGTTCTCTGCAAACCCAGCAAACTGATGTACATATTGTCGCTCTGGAGATAGTGAACTTAATCAATAATCTCTGTGAATGTGCCATGAGACAGGACACTGCAGAGACATGTGTCTGGAGAACTTGTGTTCACTGGTAATTATCTGCAAGGCAAGGTTTGAACTGGCAGTAGAATTTGCTGTCAAGTCAGACAGATGGTAGTGTCAGGAAGTTAATGCAGGGCCTACCAACAGCTACAAAGCTCTCATTTGCTGAGGCTGAGAGGGGTAACAGTCACCTACAATTCTGAGTACCCCAAGAAAAGCATGACAGTACACCAGCTGATTCCAGTGTTACTTTGCATGCAAGTAAATGCTCAACAATGGAGAAATAAGTTCACTAAAATGTACACACAAAGCTCTGCCAGCTGAACACTCTTGGATCTGTACAAGAAGCTAAAGATGTTGTGAGTTTTCACTCTGTTTACATAGAGACATCTATGCTAATTAAATCGAACCTTTAGAGGAATGGTGCATAGCCATGGTGGGGAGGAACTGAGGCCCATGAAATCACAACTCCTCATGTTCCATGAGTGTTGTTGTTTGAAAGGATGCAGCTTCCTTCCCACCTCATGTCTGATTGGTTATGCTGGCCAATCACTGGTGGAAAGAATCAAGGCTACATGTCCTATGTATTTACTCCCTGGAGGGGAGAGGACCATCCATAGTGCATGGGGCTGTGCTTTGCTCCAAACCTGGATTCAACATTCAACCTGGATTCTAGGTAGGTCATACTTATCTGAGTAAGTTGAGTAGACAGACCATAATTGTTGGGAGTACCATGTATTATTTGCATAAATTCATCATGTTGCTAATATATTAGTATAGTAATATGAATATGCTATTGATCAAAATATTGTATTAGTGTCATACAATTTTGTGTGGTAAGGGATGACTTTCACTCCAGTGGCAGCGATATGGTAGGAATGCAAAGTGAGAGTTTGTAGGTAGAGGAAAAAATGATGGTGGAAAATGTTAAGTATTTTTGCAAATAATTATGAAATAAAAACTTATTACTTTCAAAATTTTCTGGTTTCATGGGTTTTTTATTGGTTGGCTTTTTATGTATTTACAAAAAATGTTTTGAGCTCTACTTATATATAACTTTAATGTGGGTCCTATGGGTGCTCTGCTGTGTACTTTACTTTTGAGGATCAGGACACAGGTGCTGAAATATAAATTCAGAAACGTAATTTGAGGCATCCATTTTTAAAATTTTGGTCATAGTTATCCCTGTGTGTGAGAGAGATGACTTTCTGATATATCTAGCAGTAAGAAGATAGTTAATTGAAATGCTACAATTCAGAACTGGTTTTCCTCAATAATTGTAAGGACAAAAGTGAGAAACAACCACACAAATTGGCAGAGGTGTTTGACTGAGAAGCATGAGTGGACAGCTTCTGTGTGTATGTCTAGCAAGTACTTTTATAAAAGATTTTTCTATGTATTCAATATTATGGACTCATAATATGCAAATCATAGAATCACAGAATCATAGAATGCTAGGACTGGAAGCGACCTTGAGAGGTCATCGAGTCCAGCCCCCTGCCCTCATGGCAGGACCAAGTACTGTCTAGAGCATCCCTGATAGACATTTATCTAACCTGTTCTTAAATATCTCGAGATGGAGATTCCACAACCTCCCCAGGCAATTTATTTCAGTGTTTGACCACCCTGACAGTTAGAGGAACTTTTTCCTAATGTCCAAACTAAGCCTTTCTTGCTGCAGTTTAAGTCCATTGCTTCTTGTTCTATCCTCAGAGGCCAAGAAGAAGTTTTCTCCCTCCTCCTTATGACACCTTTTTAGATACCTGAAAACTGCTGTCATGTCTCCCCTTAATCTTCTTTTCTCCAAACTAAACAAGCCCAATTCTTTCAGCCTTTCTTCATACGTCATGTTCTCTAGACCTTTGATCATTCTTGTTGCTCTTTTCTGGACCCTTACCAATTTCTCCACATCCTTCTTGAAATGCGGAGCCCAGAACTGGACACAATACTCTACCTGAGGCCTAACCAGCGCACAGTACAGCGGAAGAATGACTTCTAGTGTCTTGTTCACAACGTACCTGTTAATGCATCCCAGAATCATGTTTCCTTTTTTTGCAACAGCATCACACTATTGACTCATATCTAACTTGTGGTCCACTAGAACCCCTAGATCCCTTTCTGCCATACTCTTTCCTAGACAGTCACTTCCCATTCTGTACGTGTGATACTGATTGTTCCTTCCTAAGTGGAGCACTTTGCATTTGTCTTTATTAAACTTCATCCTGTTTACTTCAGACCATTTCTCCAGATCATTTTGAACTTTGACCCTACCCTCCAAAGCAGTTGCAATTCCTCCTAGCATGGTATCATCTGCCAAATTAATATGTGTACTGTCTATGGCAATATCTAAATTGCTGATGAAGATATTGAACGGAACCAGTCCCAATACAGACCCCCTGTGGAACTCCACTTGTTATACCTTTTCAGCAGGATTGAGAACCATTAATAACTACTCTCTGAGTATGGTTATCCAGACAGTTTTGCACCCACCTTATAGTAGCACCATCTAAGTTGTATTTGCCTAGTTTATTGATAAGAATATCATGCGAGACCATATCAAATGCCTTACTAAAATCTAGGTATACCACATCCACAGCTTCTCCCTTATCCACATGGCTCGTTATCCTATCAAAGAAAGCTATCAGATTGGTTTGACATGACTTGTTCTTTTCAAATCCATGCTGGCTGTTCCCTATCAGCTTATCACCTTCCACGTGTTTGCAGATGACTTCCTTAATTACTTGTTTCATGATCTTTCCTGGCACAGAAGTTAAACTGACCGGTCTGTAATTTCCTGCATTGTTCTTATTCCCCTTTTCATAGATGTGCACTATAATTGCCTTTTTCCAAATTCTTCTGGAATCTCTCCTGTCAATGCATTCTACTGTTAATGCTTATTCAGAGCATACACATTAATGATTTCAAAGGAGATTTTACAAGATATGCTCTGAATATGTATTAGGAATAATACACAATATGTAACTAAGAGTATTCTCTATTATGAATCTATAATACTGAATGCATAGTATTGTTAATATCCATTCCTAGCATACACTATAATAGTTCAGAAGGAGATATTAAGGTGTATGATATGAATGCATACTAAGAATAACACACAAAAAACTTGACTAAACCTTTATGGGTCCCTTGATGTGATATCCTGATGTAACATAGTAATATATGGTACCCTATTCTGTTACAATGCATTATTTACTCTATTCGTATAATAGGGATACGTTTCGTATTTTTCATTTTAGTATTTTGAAAGGGTTAGCAAAGCCTTTTTATATGCAAACCTTTTATGTGTGGGACAGTGTGTGTATGTGTAATTCTGTGTATTGTATTCTTACTAGTTACTTGATGGTGATGAATTAGTATGATACCATTGCGGAACTGTAACGTAAGTACTCATTAAAATTACATTCAATGTGCGTAAAATATAACTAGTGAATGACATAGCATCCAAACATATTTTGAGTTACAAAAGACAGAGTAAAAGAGCAGAAATGTAGCACTTTAAAGACGAACAAAATGATTTATTTGGTGATGAGCTTTTGTGGGACAGACCCACTTCATCAGTTCAATCTCATTTCCAATACAGACTGACATTTATAAGTACAAAGGACCAAAAAAAAAAAAACTGCAATGAAAACTTACAAATCAAATACACAGGAGGGAGATGAGGGGTGGAGGGATGTTAATTGTCCTGCCTGAGCTAATTATGATCATCAAAGGAAGGGAAGCTGTCCTTGTAATGTGTGAGGTAATTGGTGTCTCTGTTCATACCGGCTACGTCTACACTAGCCTCAGACTTTGAAATGGCCACGCAAATGGCCATTTCAAAGTTTACTAATGAAGCGCTGAAATGCATATTCAGTGCTTCATTAGCATGCGTGCAGCCGCGGCACTTCGAAATTGACGTGCCTTGCTGCCACGCGGCTCGTCCCAATGGGGCTCCTTTTTGAAAGGACCCTGCCTACTTCGAAGTCCCCTTATTCCCATGAGCTGATGGGAATAAGGGGACTTCGAAGTAGGTGGGGTCCTTTCGAAAAGGAATCCCGTCGGGACGAGCCGCGCAGCGGTGAGGTGCGTCAATTTCGAAGTGCCGCGGCCGCCCGCATGCTAATGAAGCACTGAATATGCATTTCAGCGCTTCTTTAGTAAACTTCGAAATGGCCATTTTCGTGGCCATTTCGAAGTTTGGGGCTAGTGTAGACATGGCCACCAAGTGTTAATGTGTCGAATTTGAATATGAATTCCAACTCACAAATTTCTCACTCTAATCTGTTTTTAATTTTTTTTATGCTCCAGGACACAAATTCTCAGGTCTCTATCAGAATGGTCCACTTGTTTGAACTGTTCACTGACGGACTTATGTGTATTGAATTTCCTGATATCTGCTCTGTGTCCATTGGGAGCAGGGAAAGACCAGTAGGAAAGATAGTTTAGGTCTCTCACCATTCTTCACAGCTGTATCAATTGACATCAGGACTGAATTCATTGGCTAATTCAATGAAAGTAAAGAATAAGGAATTACAACCCCAGAGCAACACTAATGAGTTCACAGTTGTTTTTTTTTTTTTTTTGCCTAAGACTAGTGGGCAGGATAATGGAATAAAATATGGGTGCCATCACAAGTGGGCCTACATAGTCTCCTGACCTTATCACAAGTACAGCTAAGACCAAATGCCTTAATTAAATGGAACATATATGATTAAACAGCACTTGTAGCAGTGAAAGGACTTTATGTTTCTTCAGCTTCATTTCTGACATCCAGGGCTTGACTAAATTTGCTTTGAATCATTCTGGAGCATGGCAAGTTAGGGCAAAGAAACTTTTAAACAAGTCTTAGAAGATTTTCAGATAATTTGTGGGGGAAAAATAATTAAAAGAGAACCAAAAGGCTGTGTTGTGCAAACTCGGCTGTGAATGCCAAGAGCATCCTACTCTCACTGTAGCAACCATTCGTACCTGCCTTCAAATACCTTTTCAATATCTACTTTTATGCTGCTTTTTTACTGTTGATCTCCACCTATGTGCTGTATCCTCTTTACCTCACACTAAACTGAAACAAATACAACATCACAATTTGTGAACTTAAATTACATCATATCCTTTATAACATTATTAACTCTCATCTGTCTCCCTCTCTCTTTCTCACTGTCCCACCATAACATTCTTTTGCTACATTGGGTGGTAGGTACTTTATAAAGTTGCCAAGGTAGAGACTACATCCTTATTCTGTTTCTAAAAAGTGACTGAAAGGGAATTTGTATGTAAAGTTTGAGTGTTCTATGAATATTAAGGAAAAATATTCAAAACTGTGAACCAGATTTTCAGAGTCAGTGCATCTTCAAGTAATCCCTTCTATCTAAAACCCACCTGGTCTTAAATGGAAAAACTTATACCGAATATTCTTGTCCTCTTTTGCACAAAAGGCCTAATAATTTGAGGTTCTGAGAACCCCACAGGGGTGCTAATTATTATTATTGGCATGAGGAATTTTATAAAAATTTGGGTGGAGTCAGCTCAATCAGGCAACTGGTGATAGTCCTCTAGAGCTTCTCTGCAATGGACAAAGAGTACTTTTAAATCTGAAATTACATTTTGTTCTGTTATATTTGAAACCAACGAGGGTACACATATACATAAATTTTGCTACCAAAATCAATCTTTCAAAAAACAAACTAATATCCATTAAGTCTGAATAGCTAGAAGTTGAAGCTCAGCAGTCAAATTAAGAATAAGGTACAATTTTTAACAACATAGGCAATTAATCATTAGAACAACTTAATATGAGATATAATGGATTTACTTGAAATCAACACAGAATGTCTTTTTAAAAGATGTGTTCCTGTTTAACCACACACTACTGGGCTTGCTACAATGGTGATTCTGTAGGCTATATTATGCAGGAAGTTCGATTTAATTTATCATAGTGGTCCAATCTTAAAATCTTTGAACAACAAAAACAAATTCTATATTTTTTACCATTTTCACAGAAAAAGGAAATTAATGAAACTCATTCAATGCCTCAAAAATTGCCTGTTTATCCAAATTCATCATCTTGATATTAGAGATAGACACTTTTATACTAGCTCTGTGTTAGACCTGGGCCACCGTCCCTGTAATATTCCCCCCTCCTCTGCCAACCTTCCAGCAGCTGTCTTGATCTGAAGTATGATCTTGCCCAAATTACACCTAATTTTTGAAAGCATTTTAAACTTCCCTTCCTACCCAAGTCACAGACCGTTATTATGGGTTTAGATTCTATTATTGCATAACGAAAGGAATTATTGAATATATATATATATATATATATATATAGGCAACAGCCCAGAGCTAAAGGTGCTGTGGCAACAGCAATGGAATGGAGGACTTTGTCATATCTCTATGTCCCATACCACATGTGATGCGTCGTATGGTCAGGAAGGTTAAAGTTAAAATATAAACTGAGAACTTCCTGATTATGGAATACTGAAAATTCCCAATTATACTATTTTAGAACTATTTCTGACTCTGCCCTCTTTTTTAATTTAAATGAATAATATAATAGAAGAATTATAATGTAATGTTAGTGAATAGTTTCATTCCCCTTGTGCTTCTTGCAGTGCCTTTATTATAGTTGATATATCTCATTAATGATGGTCACAGCTGAATCCATTAGGATTCAGTATATAGAACTGTTTATCTTTGTTGTTGTTGTTGTTGCACCTTATTGAATGAAACAGGAACTATTTTGTACCTTTGAATTCAAGCCATCTTATCAGGCACATTTCCTAAAGCAGTATCAGAGCTCAATGGACTACAATCTGGCAATCACAATTCAGAATGTTTTTTGCATTTATTCATTTGTTTTAAACTGTTGTAATGGATTAGTGTTTGCACATCCAATCTAAAATATGTGTACTCCCTGCAGCTTTGCAATTTCGTGGAGCAGACTCATACTATCATCCATGAAGTTTACTGTGTGCGCCTCACAGGCAAGAGTTGAAAAATTGAGATGTCTGCTCTGCAGTAACAGTTAGATCAATGTCCTATTTTGGAGAAGCAGGACTTTGCCACAGCATATTTGGCTAAAATTTTGCTCCTCTTTATCTTATAATGTGCATTCTGGAAGAATGTACACGAATTAGGAGTCAAGAAGCTCTATGTTTTAATTCCTCTTTGCCATTGACTTGCTCTGGGGCCTTACCTAGGTCATGTTACTTTTCTGTCTCAATTTCCTTATCTGTACTTTGCAGGAGTGTGCTGAGTAATATTTCTACATGATGCTGTACAGATATGAAGTTATATATACTATGCACCAATTGGCTTGTATCCACTTTCTAGCAGCTGAAAGAAAGCATAAAAAATGGCTTCGCCTGTTTGTTAGAATTCAGGCACTATCCATGCCAGAGCTTACGTTAGCACAATTTACCTTACTCAAGGGTGTGGCTTTTCCAAGCCACTGACTAACTCAAGGTACACCCAGGTGAGTCGTGATGTATACCAGTCTTAAGCCTGACAAGAATTTTTTTTTCTATACGGATAAAAACATCTGCAAGTGAAAGGTGCATGGTACTACTGAAGAGGTGCTGGTGGAAGCAAGGAAGTGGTTTAGCTCTCTAGGTATCTGCTCTGTAAAATCTTTTCTTTTTCTTTCTCTGTTGCCTGTGGATCTTTTGACTAGTTTTGTATAAAAGCTTTAGATGATTAAAGACGATATATACCAATGGAAACAGAGAAGTAGGTGTGTTAGTCTGTACTCCAATGAAACAAAACAGCAGAAATATAGCACTTTAAAGACTAACAATGATTTATTTGGTGATGAGCTTTTGTGGGACAGTCCCACTTCATCAGATCAATCTCATTTCCAGTACAGACTGACATTTATAAGTAGAGAGGACCAAAAAAAAAAAATTACAATAAAAACTGACAAATCAAGTACATACCTAGGGAGCGAAATCTCTCTCATAGAACTGGAAGAGACCATGAGAGGTCATTTGAGTCCCATCCCCTACACTCACAGCAGGACCTGTCACCAGCCCTGACAGATTTGTTTTAAATCTATTTGCCCCAGATCCCAAAATGGTCCCCTCAAGGACTGACCTCACAACCCTGACTTTAGCAGGCCATTGCTCAGTATGTGTGCAATAGTGTGGCAGTATTCCACTGATTTTAGCTCTGCTGGTGATGGAAGGCTTTGGGCCTAATGTGTCTCTGAGGCTCACAGATGGGTCAAGTTGCTACTTGTAAGCTGGCTGAACCCGAACAGTAGCCTAAGTTTTTCAATCCCCAATGGATAATATGGGAGTCAGAGATCAGCCCTGTAGAAAGGGCTGCCCGCTCCCAGCCCCATGCTACAGCTGCAGAGTCTGCTCAAGCAAGCAGCCCTCGTTCTGCCTCCCCCCATGCCACATTGCTTGCTCAGGGCACTTGCGGGGTTAGGCACGCCCCTCCTGTCCCCCCCAGCCGCATGGGTAGGAGGATGCTCCCCGTTTGGGGCTGAGGCCCATGACCTCTGGAGCACCGGTCGAGGCAGCGGGACGTGGGGAGCCACCGCCCCCAAGCCTCGCTCGCGGCCACAGAGCTGGATGTGTTCAGGCTCCGGAAATGATGAAAAAAGAAGCGGGGAGGGGACGAAAAAGTCCCCGCTTTGGTGCGCGCTGGCTGGAGAGGGCGAGAGCCCGCGCAACGGCGGGGCGGGGTGCCAGGTGCTGCAGCTGCAGGAGCCCGGGGCCGCGCGGGAGGGAGGCGGCGGCGGCGGCGGCGGCAGCGGCAGGCGCAGCTGGAGAGAGGAGGCGGAGAGGCGGCCGCACGGGCAGGGGAGATGCCGCTGCTGCGTGGGGAGTCTCAGTAAGTTTTCCGCGCCGGGCGAGGGGCGGCTCCCTGCCGCAGGACGCGAGCGTGCGGGGGCCGAGCAGCCCAGGCCGGGCGGTGGTTTGGCTGGGGGAGGGTGCAGCGCCCCCCGAGCCCTGGGGACCCTCGCCCCAGCTCAGGAGCCCCGAGGCTCTGGGCGCGCCTGCTCTGCAGCGGCAAAGTTGTAGTGGCTTCTGCCAGTCCGGCCGGCCCCTCCCCAAGCCCTGGCCCCGGGGCGCTCCTAAGGCCTCTCGTTTGTTTGTTCCCGCAGGGCGGCGTGTTAGGCCGGTCGGGGTGGGAGCTCCTAGGACGAGGGGAGAGAGCTGGCAGATGTCCCGAGCGAGAGAGCCTCTTCCTCCGGGGCCTGAAGGGCCGGCGCCTGCCTCCCCCACCGAGCGCAGCCTTCTGAACTCCTTCCTTCGAGGTGAGTTGCGAAAGTTTCTCGCCAGTTGCTGCGCCTCTTAGTGCACTTGTGTGTGTTTGGCCCTGGTCTTTGGTGTTCCCCTCGCCTTGTTACTGTAAATGTGTCTCTGTGCAGCGAGCCGGGGAGAAAGAGTAGGTGGGTCTCACCAGGCAAGTTCCCTCTTACTGAAACAGCGTGTTCGGAGAGACACATGCTACACCACGTTAAACGCGCCCTTCCTTCCTTCCTTTCCTTCCCAGCTTGGTGTTTGTAAGCACTTCTCTGCAGTGCCTCTCAGATTCCCAACGTGTCCCCCCAGCAGGCTGAGGAAGGCAGCAGGTCTGTGACCATGACTTGTTCAGGTTGGGGGTCACTTGGTTTTCCTGTTTGGGCTACGCTGACATACTGCTGATAAACCCACTTGGCGCTTTATTAACTCATTTTTAACCCAGGGATGTCTATACTTTGTTTTCACGTTCACAGGACCCTGTCATAATAAAATGTGATTTTATTTTTTGTTTGTCACCCAAAGGAGTTGATTCCTTGAAACTTCAAGCTAATTTACATGAATGTTATCTTCTGAAGATAACATATAGGATGCGGTCATTTACTGTACATACTTAAGGTCTGTGGTAATCAGGCTTTATCTTTTTCATTTACAGCTGCCAATTTTGATTTGAAAATTCTGATAGTGATATAAAGTAAATCTCTGAGGAATAGAAAGGAAGAAGCTAATTTAAAATTGCTTCTGTTCCCAGCTACGTATAAAGTTACAGAGCATGGTAACACAGTGGTACAACTGTATGATACAGCCACATTCTCTTCTTAGGTAACATCTTTAAATCAATAGCTACATGAAATCAAAGTTCAAAACTCAGTTGAGAAATCAGAAAGTATCCGTAGCTAAATAAAAATGTTCTGGCTCAGAGAAATGTTAAATTGGCTTATACTGATTATATTGTTTTCTTGTCCTAGAGATGACTCATAACTTCTAAACAGCAAAAGTTTAAAAAAAATTACAGATCAGCCACACAGAACAGAACTGTTAGAGTCATGTTTTTCTTTACATGTAGGCCATATATAGAAATCACTGAGGTTTGGTCATTGAAATAATTGATTTAGGAAAATGACTGTTTCTGGGATATGTGGTTTTGAATTAGGTTTTTGTATTTTAATATGAAATAAAATCATTTAGCTTCCAAAATATTAAGCTTTTTATTTCATGACCTCGGACACAATGGCACTGGTTTGGCCTTGGGAAAACTGTGTAAGAATAAATCTGAAGGACATCTGTTATATGTAGCTGTCATTTTATAGGATTAGGTGATCATATTCTGAAGAGCTAACAGATCACAAGTGTAAGTACTTTCATTTAAATTTGTTCACTAGTTGGGGCTTGTCACACTGTCTGAAGTGGTTGACAACTGTAAGTGCAAGCCTCAGGCCACACACCTGTAACTGATTTTATGTTCTGTAATCAGATTTTACCAACCCAGTAACAAAGGTGAACTCCTGAAGCATTATACCAGTGTAACCAAGTAAAGTCAGTCCCTTTGGGCACTCCATTCTGTCTTGCTACCTAGGCAAGCTGGATTTAGTGATAAATGGTCACTTATCCAAATATCACAAAATATTCAAGTTGTTCCCAGCCTCAAAACCCATAGTCCCATCACTTCTCACAACTCAATTTGTGCCTTAGACCTCACATCAAAGATAAACAGTCCTACAGTAAACTAATACAGCCTATGTTAACAACAAAAAGAAATAAGAGTTCTTTAGAGGTTTTAAAGCAAGCAAACATATACACATAAATGAAGCCATGATTCTAAAAAATGAAAGGGCTATAGCAATCTATCAATTCAAAATCTCTTTCAGGGTTGTGGGAGTGGCTTGCAAAGGCGCGGCATCCTCAGTCCGCTATGGCCTGGGTCAGGGCATCAAGATTCACTGCAACCCGGTCCCAGGCCTGCTGCACCATGCTGAGCCACTCCCGCAGTATGCCGATAAGGTCCCGCAGGGCTGCGGTGTGTGCGATGTTCCCTGCCTCCTCCTCCTCACCCTGCTGGCACTGGTGGATAGCCCAGCAGTAGCCCTGCAAAGTTCTTGCTTGAGGTCCGGGCTGCACACCCTCGCCCTCGGTGGTAGGGCTGGTCTGGCTGCTGGCTGCAGAAGCTGTGGAGACAGAAGGGGAGAGGGGAATGGGTCATTTAGTCCCAGATGTAGGACCATGTTTCCCCACCCATCCTGGGGGCCCTGCGATGCCCATGTCCTGGGGTTCCCTGCGGCCCCCGGTCCTTCTACGGTCAGCTGGCCCATGGTGCTGTCCCAGCTACATGGTGCTGAATGCTGTTCATCGGCATCTTGGGGTCTGGGGAGCGTAGCCATCTGGGGTCCACATGCACTGGGGCTGGTGGCCGTGTGCGAGGCCTGTGGCCACCCTGGGGAGGACCTGGCGCACCCTTTCTGGTGCTGATGGCATGGACGCCACCTACCTGTGGGTCCCTCCAGGAAGTTAGGCGAGGCATGGGAGGATGGGGCCTGGCTGTCTGATGATGAGCCCTCATCATCGCTGGTGGGGTCAAGTTGCCATGCTGTCCATGGGCACCTGGTGCTGGCTGCCTGTCCCGGGTGCTCCTCGCCCCCTGTCGCTGTCTTCAGCTCGGTGTCAGCCACGGCTGTGTCCAGCACGATGACCGGGGGTCTGGCCTCCTTCAGCTGCAGGAGGAGCTCCTTATAGTAGGGGCAGCTTGTGGGATCTGCCCCGACTGCCCAGCCGCATTCTGGGCCTTACAATACCCCTGCCAGATTTCTTTTACTTTTGACTGGACCTGGTCCGTGGTGTGGGTGGGGTTGCCCTGGCCGGTCAGGCCCTTTGACAGTTGCTCAAATGCTATGGCGTTGCAGCACTGGACCCCGGTGTAGTGGAGGACCTCCTCATCCTCCCATAGGAAGAGGAGGTCCTGGAGCTTGGTCTCCAACTCGGAGGGGGCCCAGTGCTTTGGGGCCTGGCTGACCTCCTGGGAGGACTCCCTGCTGTCCTTGGGAGGCTCTCGGGGTGGGAGGGGTTCTGGGTGGCTGGCCATGGGACCAGGGAGGGTGAAGGGGCTGGATGGGGCTTTAAAGGAGCCAGTGAGCTGGAGAGGCAGTGTGGGCTCCCTGCTGCCTGCACACTCTCAGCTTCCTGTCTGAGGCTTATGGGAGCCTGAGTCTTTAAACACAGCTGGACTTTGGAGCCATAGAGCTCTGCTTATGGTGACAGTAGCACCACCGCCTGCCTGCTACTCACCGCCATGGAGGACTCCCTCTTTCAGAATAGCCATCTGCAGAGCGTCTACATTTGCTCTCTTTCAAAATAATCTTTCAATGTGGTCCACTCTTCCCACTGTGGGAACGGAAGACCAACTTAAACGGACTCCCCCATTCTTTCGATATTCCTTTTGAAAGATCACGGTGTGTGTGTGTAGATGCTCTGCTGATTATTTCGAAAGAAAACTGTCTTCTGACCTCAATTTCAAATGTACTTATTTGTGTAGACACGGCCTCAGTGAGCTAGTCTGGTTTTCAGTTATGAATTAGTTCTCAGCTTATGACTCAGCCCTGTCAAGAGCTGGCAGTGGGTTTGTCAGTGGTACAGCCCCTACAAACTCTTAAACACATGCTCAGTTTTAAGCATGTAAATAATTCCTTTGATATCATTTACCACATTAAAATGTGATGCATTTTTGTTTCAGCTGAACCTAAGCTTGAGGAGTATTTTTGAATGTTTATTACTTTCTTTTAGCCTAAATCTGTTTTGGAGGGGAGGGGAAAAGGATAAAGGTAAGAATATATCATTGCTACTCATTATTCTGGCACTTTGATCAGTTTTGCAGTATATGGTTACAAAGCCAGCAGAGTCTAGGAACTGCAGAACTGAAGGCTTAGGAAAAAATATTTAGGATTTGATTCTTTCACCCTTTATGTGTTAATCTCCTGTTGCTTACTAATTTATTACTCCAATGTTTGGGTGAAAGAACTGAGTTCGTAGTTTTCAATGAGAGGCTTTCAGCATGTGCTCCACGGACCCCTGCCCGTTGACAAACTATGACTAAATTTCCAGCAGTGCCTGCACCTCCATTCAAAATTTTTACTGGTCTGCAAATTAAAAAAAAAAAAAAAAGGTTGAAAAGCAGTGTTTTAGTTTAATAAAATTGTTTTTGTTTTGCCTTTTATAGACGTGATCCCAGTAGAGTATGTGCTATAATAAATAATTAAAACTGAAGGAAAGAAGAGATCACTGGCAGTGAAAGTATACCTCATAAATTCAATTAAAAATGCTTAGTTCTGTGATGTCTGAAGGTACGTTGTATATAACCTAAGGAAAACAAAGTTCACCTAACCTTCAGTTACGACTCTTGTGAAATATTTACAGCATTTGTTTTAAATAAGGGAAGTTGCACATTTTAGAATAAAACATTATTTAAGAAGAAATACCTCTAACACGCTTTTTGCTTTGTTAGGAAACTGACAGAGGAATGAATGGAAGAGAAATACTATTTTTTTTCAAATAATTCTAAAAATATTAACAAATCAATTTTCATGAATTGTATTTTGAGAGGCAAGACTTGTGGAGAAATAGCAACGAAGATGTTCCATATTCTATTTGGAATTTCATTGTGGCCTGTCCCTGCGAGGTGTTGCTGCTAAGCACCTGTGATTCCACTGACTTCACTGGAGTGTGTTCTTAAAATTTTTTTTTTAGTGTATTCAAAGGCCAGAATGTTTTGGGGTAGTTCAAGGGCTTGTGGAAGTAACTGGACTTATTAATTACACAGTTGTTGCTATCGTTTTCTGGAAATCTTCATTTTAAATTAGGACTCCATAAATTTGTAGTGAAGAATGTCTTAACTGACTCTGCCTGGGAATACTGACCAGTTTTTGTCAATTAGATATAACTGGCTTCTTGTGTGCAACAGAAATGTTAAGTGCACTTCAGTCAGACTACAATACAACCTTCTAAAGACTTTTCAGTATTTGTCCAACTGTTTGCAAAGATTCAGTTCTTGAGGACATCTGTTTCTTCTGTTCAGTAATGCTACAATTTGTGGCAAGGAAAACAGAGTCTCCAGTGGTGTGCTCCTTGTTTAACTACTTATACTTTCAGTTCCACTGTCTGATAGCTAGCTGAAGCCTAGTGCGACCTTCCTCTTAAAATAAAACCTTTTCTAGGGAAGAAATAGCTGAGGTTTAAAAGTCTGAAAAATGCCACTACTATGCGAAGTAGAAGGAAATAGCTTCAACAGCTAGCAAGGGACACCCATGGAGATTGTGGGGAAAGAGAGATGATGGCAGAAAACATAAAGTGCATATCAAGTTGTTTTTTTTTTACCCACGTGCTTACCATTGTGGCACACAAGTATCTCTCCAATCTTTCTTTTTAGATCCTTTTAAAACTGGTAACTATTTGTCTAAGTAAGGTGATTGAAATTTGACTCTTCATGTTGCTGGGCTACCATAGGTAGAAAATGAATTAGCCGAGTTGTCACATTTGAAATGGAACCATTTTAATGCTCAGTTTTGAATTCTGAGAGCTTTTTCTTCTTGGCGGTCACTCTGTGATGAATAGGACATCTTCATGACACCCTTCTATTTGTGAGATCTTTAATGGCTGCTCAGCCCAATTCTGGAGCCACAGATTTTATGACAGAAGAGGCAAGTGTTAGTAGTTGTTGGAGGGGCATGAAGCAGTTTTTGATTCTCTGTCCTCTGCCTCTCCTCATCAGCACAGCCGCAGCACTGCTCAAATTGTGCCATCCCCTCATGGATTATCTTTCTCCACTATGGACGGTCTTTAGTAAGGTTCTCCCAAGTGTTGACACCGATGCTGTACTTTTTCATGTGTGCCTTCTGCATGTCCTTATATTGTTTCTGCTGGCTTCCAGTGTTCCTCTGTCCTTCCATCAACTCAGAAAACAAAATCTGTTTTGAGAAGCACTGATCAGACATCCAAACCACGTGGCCAGTCCAACGAAGTTATTGAGTGATAATGGCTTCAATGCTGGTCATGTTTGCTTCTCCCAGGATGCTTGTTGTTTGTGCGCCTATCCTGCCAAGTGAAGTTTAGGATTCTCCTGAGGCTGCGTTGATGCTATTTTTTGAGTGCTGTCAAATGACGCTGGTACGTTGACCATCTTTCACATGTGTACAGTATCATTGGAATAACCACTGCACAGTATGCAAGGAGCTTTGTCTTGGGATAGGTGTCCTGGTTCTCGAAAACCCTTTGTCTCAGGCAAGCCAAAGCACAGTTTGCACAGTTCAGACAGTGCTGGATTTCTGCATCAATGTTCACTTTAGCAGAAAGATAATTTCCAAGGTATGGGAAGAGCTCCACTTCTTCCTGCAGTTCTCCATTGACTTCAATAGAAGGTACATGAGACTGTTCTGTTGGTGAGGGTTGGTGGAGCACTTTCTTCTTTTTGATGTTCAATGTGAGGCCAAGATTCAGTCTCCTGATACTGAAAAGCTTCCCGTTCATTCTTTTGACAGTCTTCACACCATCTGAGAGCTTGTATCAATGAGGTGAAGGGTCTTGGTGATGAAGATGCAGAACAGTGATGGGGCAATGAAGCAACCTTGTCTTATGTATCAATGAGGTGCTGGGGAGAGTCCAAAGGGCTGGTACTCAAGGGTAAAAAGTCAAGCGAAGATATGCAACTCCAGGTACGAGAATAGTGTAGCTGGAGTTGACATACCTTAGTTCAACTTTCTGCACTGTCCCCACAGTGGGGAGTTGACAGGAGAAGCTCTCTTTGATTTTCCTTACTCACAACTGCAAGGAGTATTGGAGTTGAGGAGAGAGCGCCCTCAATATTTATTTAGCGTGTCTTTAACAGATGTGCTAAATCCAACTCCAGAAGATTAACCTCCAGAGTGTCACTCTTCCTGTAAGTATAGATGTGCACTAAGAGTACACGTTTGAAATACGTTTTAAAGGGGCGTGTCCATTTCCTCCTCCTCCAAGAGGGATTAGAGCTGCTTGTGTGGAGCATTTTACTGTTTGGACAAGCTCCTGTTAGTTGTAGTGCCAGCGGTATCAGGACCTCTCATCTCCTGTTCTCCCTGGCTCCTTGTCCATCCCCAATACTAGTGTTCTGCATTAAGTAACTAAGAGTGTGAAGGGCTCCCATGCCCCCATGTGTTCATGCTGGAACAATCATAATTTGTTATTTATGCAAATGTTTTCAAACTTGTGTTCATAAAACTAACACCTAAAACTGCATTAATGCACCTGAATAAGAAACCTGACTCAGCATTTCTGAGCACGAGTATCTGCCATTGAAGTAAAATGGCAAAACTGTTAGCACTGAGCTGGTGCTGTTTACCCCGTATACTGATGAATAAACTTTTTATATTAAATCACATGTATTTAAATAAACTATGCAATACTAAGAATTTGATCCTGCACAGAACTCTTCTGGAGTATCATCTAAGAGTATTGAGCAGACTTTCACCTTGACCTGTTATTAATGGAAAATAATCTAGAATAACAATTAGTGAACATTGCCTAAGTGTTTGTAAAATAGAAAACAAGCATCAACAAGTATAGAAAAAAGAAGAATAATTGCACTTTGGAGAGTAACAGATATCTAAAGATTTAGAGTATTGAAACTAACTCAAACATTGGTTGAAAACAATAGAAGAAATAAACAAATTCTGAAACTATCATTCAGCATCTTCCTCTTTGTAAAATATACTTCCATCCAAATGTAAAATATGAGATTAATTTAGTGTATGAAGAAAGTAGAATTAATGTTCAGTGCCTCAGGAAAACACTAAAGTGCATCAACTTCAAGCATGGGTTCAAAGTCCCACTGACTTTGCAAGCTTTAGTTCTTATGTGAATTGGGATGCTTTCCTGAATCCTAGGGCTGTAAGAGAACATTGCATCTGGGTTGGACTTGGACTTGGTTAAGTAAACGTGCTGCAGTGAGACTCAGAAATTCTTAACGTTACAGCCAGCTACTCCAATTACCTTAATAGTCACACTTTAATACCAGTTTCTGAGTATTATGAGTAATGGGTTTTGTTTTTTTTTCCAGCTATTGGGCAGTTTCAGTATTTTTTTTCAAACTTGTTTAGAATTTACTTTCTGTGTTTCCAAATATAAAGTTATCTGAGGTATTATTTTTGTGAAATTGATTTACTTCATAGCCGTCAGTGCTGATTCTAAAATGGAACCAAATGAAAAGCAGAAACTGTCATAAATGTCTGCCTTTTCCTGTAAGCCTACTTCTGCTTTCAGTTTTCATATGCATAGTTCCAGTGAAATGATTCATGTGCACAGGGCTGTGATTCATCTGTAAAACTCTTCAGATGGTACCATGCTGGGATGGGTTTAAGAGGACAGGATTAAAATTGAGGATGATCTGAACAAACTGGAAAAACGGTCGGAAGTAAATAGGATGAAATTCAAGATGGACAAATTCCAAGTACTTCGATTTGGAAAGAATACTCAATTGCACACGTACAAAGTGACGGATGACTGCCTAGAAAGGCGTACTGTAGAAGGGGACCTAGAGGTCATAGTGGATCGATCACAAGCCAAATATGTGTGAAATTTATGACACAGTTGCAAAAAACTAAACATCATTCTTAGATGTGTTAGCCATCGGGTTGTAAACAAGACATGAAAAGTAATTCTTCTGCTTTACTCTATGCTGATTTAGGCCTCAACTGGAGTATTATGTCCAGTTCTGGGCTCCACATTTCAGGAAAGCTTCAGACAAATTGGAAGAAGTCTGGAGAAGAGCAGCAATTATTCAAGGTCTAGAAAACATGACCTATGAGTGAAAATTGTGGTTTCTTAATCTTGAAAAGAGAAGACTGAGAAACATTTTTCAAGTATGTAAGTAGTGTTACAAAGAAGAGGGAGAAAAATTGTTCTCCTTGTCTTTTGTGGATAGGACAAGAATCTTACATTGCTGCAAGGGTGGTTTAGGTTGGAAAATTTGAGAAAATTCCTGTCGGGAAGAAATTGCCTAGAGAAGTTGTGGAATCCTCCATCACTGGATTTTTAAGAGCTAGTTAGAAAAAAACATTTGTCGGGAATGTCTAGATAATACTAGGTCCTGCTGTGAGTACGGGGGTCTGCACCAGATGACCTCTCAAAGTCGCTTCTAGTCCTATGATTCTATCAGGGCCTTAGATTGCATGAATTAGATACCTAACTGCCTATTTTGTTGCCTACATTCAGGGATTCTACTGGGAAGCAGGTCAGCTGAAATTGAGGTGCTACAATCCATAAGTACCTTTGTGGATTGAGCCCAGAGCTGTTTGGGGTAGAGTCTTTCCATTTTGTTTTGTTTGGTGGGTTTTTAAAGCAGCACTTCTTAGCCAAAGAAGGACTTGATCCTGAATTAGCACTCTAATACAAATAACTAATGGTAAAGTAATATCCAGGGTAATGATATGATGCTTTTATAGTATCATCTGGAAAAAAACTTACAATGTTTTGAAGAGAGACTTGGTTTCTGGATGAATGCATTTTAATGATTAACAAACAAAATATCTAGGATGTTAGAGTTTGGAAATATGCTGAATTGAATAAATTGTTATTTATTTATGCAGTGTTAAACATTTCTTCTTGAGATTTTAACACCTTAATGTAGAGCATAGTGATTTTTTCCATATCAAACTGCTGTGAATACAATGTCTTGTCCTACTGGCTGTCAGTTTTGAAGGTTAATTGCATACAGGCTGAAAAATGTAAAGGAGAAGAGGGAGGCTAGCATACAGAGAGAGAAATCTCAAGCTCAAACTTGTTTCAAGCAGAAACATGTTATAAATTACTATGGAAAACCTGTGAAAAAGGAATGCACCTGTTTACAACCTGATCTTGCCATTGCTACTCATATCAGGTTTAGTTCTTGTTGGTAATACTTTCTGAGCAGGCGTGATGCATCAACAAATGTTCAAGTATGTGCTTGGATTGTTAGTAATAGCCATTGTAAGGCTTTAGTTTATTGGCCTCACTTTCATGCTTCATTCATAACAAATCACAAAAATAAAGTAAAACAACAAAATACCTACAAATGCACTTTTTTAACTTTGATGAATGTTTGTCTTCATGTGTGCTTGGATAGTGACCAGCTCTTTGTATCAGCACTTCTGTAATCAAGGTAACAATACAGTAAACCCTCAATATAATGGACTAATGTGGGGAGGGGTGTTTGTTAAACCCAAAAGTCCAAATAATTGGAAGGTTTACTGCCCAACTCCCCCACCAGTCCCTCACTCCACCCCACCCCAAAAAAATGCCCGTGACTCATGCTGTGGGGAGCTGGAACTTCTGCCGCCGGCAGGGCCCTGCTTGTGGTTGGGGGGGTCTGCTGACATGGCCGGAGACTCCATCAGGGCTTGGAGGAGTTGCCTCCACCACCGGATCCACCACATGCTCATCCCACCAGGCGTGGGACACATACATGAGTGCCATCTGCCTGTGTATGTACCCCACACCTGGTGGGAGGAGTATGTGGCAGCTCCAGCAGTGGCTCCTCCAGGCCGTACTGGCTGGAAGCAAAGGCTCCTCCAACCACATCAGTGATAAGTCACCTAACATACATTTTTGGGAGCAGGGGAGGGTGTTTAGGATTTATGGGCCTGGTTAAGTGGATTTCAGGAACAGCGGGAGGGGGCTGGTGGATGTCCATTGTTTCAGAAGTCTGCTAAATCAGAGTCCATAAAATTGAGGGTTTACTGTATAAATCAAGAAGTATTTCCATTATTTGAAGCATAATCATGCAATCTTAGGAGCCTGAGGTCTCAGTTATGGGACAAATTCCCAGTTATAAATATTAAAATTTAGATATTTTGTTGGAGAGAAAAAGGAGGGAAATTAGAAGTTGATTCAATAGTTAATACTTCCCTTCTGAAATTTTGAAAAAAAAGGTTGGGATAGATTTAATCTGTGGGCATTTGTGGTGGAGGTGGAGGGCTGATCCTCACTTGCTGAAGTTGCTGAATTACTATGTTTGCTTTATTAATCCCCCCCATTCAACAAGGGATAGTTAACTTTATTCAAAAATAGCTTAAAGTAGCACACTTTATAATCCATTCCAAAATTATTATGCACTTTGAAAAATTATTATAACTTGAAATCTAAAAGTTGCAGCATTTTATGAGCCATTTAAACATAGAATATAGATTTTTAACTTGTGGTTTTTCAGTGAATTATGAATAAAATAATTGCCTATGGAAAATATTTATGAAACTTTCGTTTATTTTGATGAGCGAAAATATGGTGCAGTGCTTATCATCAGGAAGAAAGTGCATATTGAAAACAATATGTGAACATTGAATTTGAATTCCATAGTACTTGTAAGGAAAGCTTTAAAGTCTCATTGGCCAACATTGTGAATCAATCTTTCTTATGTTTGGAACATACTTATTACAAAAAGAAAAAGAAATGTAAATTTCGGTTAGAAATTCATTTTAATTCAGCAAAGACTTTGCATCTATTAAACAAACAAACAAACAAAACCACGAAACTTCTGTTATCATATGATCTTCAGCTTCATCTGCTTTGGCTGTTAGTCAATGTAGGTCCTTAGTCATGTGTTGAATCTCAGACCTTTAGCACAGGTCTTTCATCTCTCTTGGGAATTTGTACATGTAGTTTGTACATGAGATGCACATCTGCATGGCTAGAAATACTGGAATTTGCATCATTTAGAGTTTTTATCTGAAAATTCTGTTTTGGGAGGTAGATAAGCTTTGCTAAGCTCCAAACAGAGTTTGCCATTAAACTGTCTTTTAAAGGTGTTTTTGAATTTGAAAATATCAGAAGCAAGCTCACTGAAAGACTTTCATTAAAGAACTATTCTGATTAGATGAGCAAAAATGGCGGGAAAACTGGTTGAAAACTAACTTAATTGTGCATTATTTAAAATGGAAACAATAGTTACTGCTGTGTTGTAAACTTACATTCATTTATTTTAAACTTCCGAATAAAAGTTTACTTAAAAAAAGAGGTATGTTGTAAAATTTGTTCATAGATGAGTGATTTGAAATGAATACCTGTTTTTCCTTTTATTTAGAAAAATGTGATGAAGAGAATACAGCTGCAGGAGAGACAGACATAACACCACCTTCCAATAACCAAAGTATACAGCCAGAGATACAAGACCAGTCTGTCTGGGAAAATCGCACTGATGATGACCTCATCAGAAGTAAGTATTTCCGGAACAAATTGCTGTTTGTTTAGGCTTGCTTTACTAGTATAATGGAACACTGGCTGTTGACTCAGTTAAATGTGTGTCAGATCAGTTGTGTTGCAACCATAATGTATGTCAGCATATCTTTTTCACTGGAATGATTCCTTTCAGCATTATCAGCAAGAGACTGAAACCCAGATACCATAGAATTCTAGGGCTGGAAGGGACCTTATGAGGTCATCTAGTCCAGCCTACTACCTCAGGTAGGATCAACACTAACTGAATCATCCCAGACAGGACTTTGTCAAGTCAGGACTTAAAACCCTCTAAGGATGGAGATTCCACCACTTCTCTAAGATAGCACATTCCAGTGCTTCACCACCCTCCTGGTGAAATAGTTTTCCTAATATTCAACCTACTCCTCTCCTTCTGTAACTTCAGACCATTCTGCCATCCATTGCTACTGAGAACAGCCTCTCTCCAATGAGATGCAGACATTTGCTACAGTGGTGGAAGAGTTGTTTCCATTGCTCTAGGATATCCCCCTTGCCAGAGGCAGTAGCTAGGTCAGTGGAAGAAGTCATCTATTCTCCAAGCCATCTGTCTAACTAGTTCACTGCACCTCTGTGTGCTTGAACTCCTACACTTTCCTCTGTTGCACCTCCCTCCCCCTCCTCCAAAAATTCCCAAGCCCAAATCTCAGAAGCTGGTAATGAACATTGTCACACTACCCCTGACAAGTGGTGTGCCTTCAATATGCATCTTTCTTTCAGTTGATGAGCTTTCAGGCCTACTGTAGGTGTATTTATAAGGTGGGGGACAGTATTCTGGAAAGTATCACAGAATGCCAGGGCTGGAAGGGATCTCAGGGGGTCATCTAGTCCAGCCCTGACTTTCTTAAAAAGAACTTGGGTGTCATGATGGATAATCAGATGAATATGATTTCCCACTGCATTGCTGAGGTTAAAAGGGCTAATGCAGTCCTTGGATTAATGCATATGCGAATGTTGGGTAGGAGTTGACAGATTATATTACATCTCTGTTTGTCACACGTGGATTCTAATTGTGTACTCCAAATGTGAGGAAGCGGGTCTTACCCATGAAAGCTCATTACCTAATAAAATAAATGTGTTTGTCTTTAAGGTGCTACAGGACTGCTTGTTATATATAAACAAGATATTTTGGTGATTTCAGTGTCTTTGCATAACAGTATGTTAAGGAACTCCAGTACAGTTTACCTTTTTAAGACATAGTATTATATGATAGGATGTACTTTTCCTGTAAGTTCATGACAGGAGGAGTTAGCAGGCAAACTAGTGGCACTGTGCAACTTTACTGGGTAATATCACCTCAAGTTTATCAAGTTGCATGTTTAAGTGACAGGGTAAATGAGGCTCAGCAGCTTTCTGTAAAGCTAGAGTTTCTATTCAGAAGCACTGAGTGGCATCATTCCATAAGTTTAAGTCCTAAAGTAGCACCCTTGCAGAAGGGTCTGGCATAACAAATATAGCTTTGACAGACACAGGACTAAAAGAAAATTGTAATGCACAACATGCCTTAAAGCATTACTGGTAAGAGATTAAATTAATTTTGGGTAGCTTTTACAAGCTGCACCCCAATCTTTAATTTATTTTTAATAACATAAGGCTAGTGCCATCTTCTCCTTTCAATGATAATACACTGCCCAATGTATCATCAGCAGTTGCTGTTAACTGCCCCACTAATACTGTTTACTTCAACATTCTGTGAACTTTTGAAAGTCAAGGGAGTGGTATCATGATATCAATTTATGACTGCACCTCATCTTATTAAGAGGTGGAGTCATAAAGTGAATAATATAGATGTAAAATGCTGCTGGAAATTTCAACATGAGCACTGTGAACTAACCCGCCTCTTAAGGGTCAGAGCTGTATCATGCACTGCATGTATTGTGGTATCTTCAGGTGAGTTTCACTCAGATAAACTTGTTGAACTTCAGTCTTCAGAACTTTTGACACTTGTGTTGTCCCATCTTCTGTCCTCTCTGTGAGGAGCAGAATAAAAGTCTCTCTTGAAATCTCAGCTTCTCCTTTTTAAAAATAACTCTCTCCTGAAAGTATTTTGTCATATCTTGGATGTATTGTACTACTGGCTAGGTGCTTTTTAGGAAAGCTTAAATTTACCTAAAGTAAATCTGCACATTTTTCGTAGTTGGGGTAGTGGTTGTGTATGTGTGGTGACATAAATGTGTATAAAACAGTATGGTAAAACAGGTGTGCAACACAATCATTCAAACTATGGTGCATCGTATTAACATATGTCTGCACTACAAACTGCACAGAGGCACACCTTCAGCTAGACACCTATCATGCAGACATTTGCTATAGTGGTGGAAGAGGTGTTTCCATTGCTCGAGGATATCCTCCTCACCAGAGGCAGTAGCTAGGTCAATGGAAGAAGACATTTGTGGATTTAGTGATGTCTGTATTGGGGTTTAAGTCATCATAACAACCTCTTTCAAGGTGTGAGTTTTTTGCACACTTGAGTGATGTAGCTGAGTCACCAGAGTTTAGGTGTATGCCAGGCATTAGGAAAAGCAGAGAAGCTGGTAGCCATAACTTGAAAAAACAAATGAACAAAAAAAGCACTTGGGGAAAAATGGACATTAACTGTTGTTGGAAAGGGAAAATGTAGTATTCTAAAGGTAATGATGACTGACAAGAACATGCAGAGTGTAAAAAGATCAAAGACAGAGATGGGTGTAGTGGAGGAGGTGAGGGTAGAGTTTGGATTTTATGTGGTATTAGAAATGAGGCTGTGGTGGAGGACTTTCATTTCTGGGAAAGTAAAGTCATTTGGTAGCAATATTTTAGATGGACTGAACTGCAGTGGAGAGAGAAAGGTATAGCCAAGAGTGCCAAGCGAGTCAATTGTCATCGATATGCTAGGCTGGAGCTCAGCCCTGTCCCTCCTTCCCCATGCAGCTGGGAGCTTGTTTAAAGTCATGCAGCCTGTGGATTAACAAAAGACCAGCTAATGCTACTAACTAGCACCTAATTGGTAAAGCTCTGCATCTTCATTTATTAGTGCAGCTTTAAGTAGGACTATTAGTGACTTTAAAAAGTTTCACCAGCACTGGACTGTACATGGAGGTCAAAAGGTCAAATTTTGTGACCCTGCCTTGGAAATATTGCTGACCCTGGTAAAACAGGAAGTTGCAGTAGTCCAGGTATGAAAAATGGTGCATGGACTCTTAGTTAGAGTCAGATATTTTTTTTTCTAGATATGCTATTGGAAAAAGCAGCAGGAATTGGCAAAAAATTGGTAAAATGACACCATGGTTGAAGGCTTGAGTAATGGGAGCTATCATCTCATCGTTAATAAGAATGGAGTAGGGAAAAGATCTAATAAATATTTTGGTGGAATTTTCAGATGAGGTTGGCAGTGGTCTATTTTTCCCCATTGAAATCAGCATCAGTTTTATCACTGACTTCATTGAGAGCAGTGTCAGGTCGGTGCTGAGTACCTATAAAGCTCCCATTCTTTATAGCTGTGCCTTGTACAGCAGTAAAGCCCTACCTTATGATACAGTACTTGTGAATAAGTGCTGAGAGATACCACCATTATTTTTATTTAATTTTCTTCACGTGGAGCAAAGTGATCCTCCAAGTGGTAAAAATGGTGATACTAAGGACAATTTTCTCACTGTGAGTTGTGGATATGAGGAGAAGCATAGCTTTTAACATCGTATTAAGAGTACTTGACTCAGTTACACACTGTAAGGGATATCTGTAGAAGTTTTTTGCATTGGAATTCTTGATAAATGAAGCTTATACAACAGAACAAGTGCAAAAAAGAGATCCTTGTGTTTAAAACATTGTTTATCATCTTAATAATTACCTCAGTTCAGCGTGACAATGATTCAGCCAAGTATGTTATTCAAGTAAATTCAAGGAATATTGCATTTAAAAACTGCTTTGAGATATACAGATATATTTTAGGAATGAAAATGTATATACCAATGCCCAGTCAAATAATTAGTTTTTTGTGTTTAATTTTAAGTAAAGGACACATTGTAACTTTTGACCAAAAGTCTTGCCATCTGTTTACCACTGTCCTAATGATTCAGTTTCTCTTTTTTCCCATATGGATTGAGTTGTCCACCCACACAGTTGATACATGCCTCTTTTTGTAATAAGAACCATTTAGATTTCATATAATAAATGTTTCCATTCTGTTAATTTTCCAGGTTTTTCTTTTTTACAGATGTTTATTATCCTTCAGTGCATATTACTAAATTTGTAAGACAGTTTTACTGATCCACATACAATACAATACAATACAATACAATAAGAATTTTAGGGACTCTTGTGTAACAAGATTATTATTTTTATCATTGCACTTACACATTTGTAAATTCAGTTCACCAGTCAGAATTAATAAACTGAAATATTTCATCCACCAATTCCCTCAGACAAATTCCTTCCCTCTACTCCTTAGCTTGTAGCCTGTTTCCCCAAACCATACACCTAACCATTTTGTTGCACCTCTGTGTGCTTGAATTTTTACACTTTCCTTTGTTATACCTCCCTCCCCCTACCCCAAAAATCCCCTAGCCCAAATCTCAGAAACTAGTAATGAACATCATTACACTACCCCTGACAAGTGGTGTGCCGTCAATATGCATTTTTCTTTCAGTTAGTTGATGAGCTTTCAGGCCCTACTATAGGTGTGCTTACAAAGTGGGGGACTGTATTCTGGAAGGCAGTGACTCTCTTAAAAAGAACTTGGACATCATGATGGATAATCAGATGCACATGAGTTCCCACTGCACTGCTTAGGCCAAAAGGCCTAATGCAGTCCTTGGATTAATGAATAAGCAAATATTGGGTAGGAGTTGACAGATTATATTACATCTGTATTTGTCACACCTGGATTCTGATTGTGTACTCCACATCTGAAGAAGTGGGTCTTAATCATGAAAGCTCATTATCTAATCAAATAAATGTGTTAGTCTTTAAGGTGCTACAGGACTGCTTGTTATTGGGTATACTGTGTTCAGTTTGAATGTCCACACAAGAAGAATATGTTAATAAATCAGACAGGGTTCAGAACAGTGCTATGAGAGATTTTAAGGATTGGAAAATATGGCTTATAGTGAGGAACTCCTGGGACTCAATCTGTTTATATTAACAAAGAGAATTTTAAGGGTGGCATGACTGCAGTTTCTAAATACGTATGTGGGAAATAGGAATTTGATAATAGAGGAGTCTTCAAGCTAGCAGATGAAGGTATAAGAAGATCTACTGGTGGAACATTGCGACTACACAATGCACACTAGAAGAACAGCATACATTTTTAACAGAGTAATTAACTTCAGGAACAACATACTAAAAGTTGCAGTGGAGTTTATCACTGAAAATGTTTAAATCCTGCTTTTCTAGAAGATATGTAGTAGTTCAAAAAGGAGTTAAAGTCAGCAAACTTTTATGACCTGTGTTAAACGGAAGGTCAGACTGGATGGTCACAGTGATCCCTTCTGGCTGTATAGCCTATGAACACTTATCTATGCAGTTAGCAATCTAACAACAGAATGCTATAAAATGAATGTTGTGATATACTTTTGCATTTTTTCTTTAGTTTCTTCAGTTTCGCTCTCATTGGAAATGAATAATATCACTTAATTTAACTGGTAATCATTGGAGCCAGTGAGTGATGGTGTGAATTCATTAGTTACTAAAAGGAAGGAAGGACCCTAAACTTGTGTACTTTGCGTTCCATACTTCCAACAGTGTGAAGTCCTGTGGCACCTTATAGACTAACAGATGACCTCATTGGACTCAGAGTATTTCTCTGTGTTTTTGCGGATACAGATTAACACGGCTGCTTCTCTGATACTTGCCAACAGTGTTGTAGGCATGATCCGTGTATGAGGAGTTGCAGAATATCCGCTCCAAAGAGCATGCATTCTATGAAGACAAAGGGGAAGGAAAGTGTCCAAGCATGAATGGTCCAGAAGCAAGTGTCAGCCCACCGTTTATGTTATAAGTGCATTTTTTGCCCTCCCATGTTGTGCATTCTCTCAAGTGAATTGTGTGTGTATGGTGCTAATTAGGTAGTCACTCAATTGTTAGTATTTGCATCAGCAACACAGAGCAGTGCTAAAAATAGGCTCATAGTAGTGGAAACTACTTATAGAAGGGAAGCTGGATGTCTGATAACCTGGCCCATCAGTTACAAAGAAAAGCATTGGGTTACTTGAATCACTTAAGGTCAGTCTATACAGAAATACAAGCCCTGCAGCTGACCTGGGTTGGCTGTCTCCGGTTGACAGATTTGGGGCTCAAAAATCAAGCTTGAACCTAAACATCTACACAGTGAGGATTTTTTTTTAAATCATGTCAGCCCAACCCATTTGACCCAGCCCCAGTTACAGCTATGCAGACATACCCCCAAGATCCCTGAGTGATGAGGCTTTCAGAAACAGAAATTGCGTGTGACTTCCCACAATTGGTATTTGCAAGTTTCACCTGCTTTCCTAACTGTTGCCTTTCTTTTTTATATTTTTGGAACATTTTTGTTAGTTTGTCGGCAGGTTTTAGTAATGCAGTTACTATAGATTTCATATCTGATTTAATGTACAGCTTAATTCTTGCAAAGTAGACTTTTTTTTAATCCTGTGAATAACGTTGATTAAGTGCTGGAACTATGGCAATATTCAGCATTCAACAAAATGGGTCTAAACATCTTAAATGAAGAGAGAGGCCATGGATGAAGTTTGATCAAATTTTGGTCACGTTTTTTTTTTTTTTGCAGTGAAGTCCACTGAATAAGGTTTCATGAGCTGTAAATCACCATAATGTAGCCCTTCAAAATATAGCTCTTCTAGGATACGTCTACACTAGCCAAAAAATTGAAATGGCCATGCAAGTGGCCATTTCGAAGTTTACTAATGAAACGCCGAAATACATATTCAGCGCCTCATTAGCATGCGGGCAGCCGCGGCACTTCGAAAATGACGCGGCTCACCGCCGCGCGGCTCGTCCAGACAGGGCTGCTTTTCGAAAGGACCCCATCGACTTTGAAGTCCCCTTATTCCTATGAGCAAATAGGAATAAGGGGACTTTGAAGTAGCCGGGGTCCTTTCGAAAAGGAGCCCCGTCTGGACGAGCCGCACGGCGGCGAGCCGCGTCAATTTCGAAGTGCCACGGCTGCCCGCATGCTAATGAGGCGCTGAATATGTATTTTGCCACTTCATTAGTAAACCATTTCGAAGTTTTTGGCTAGTGTAGACACGGCCCTAGTGTAATTAGCTAGGCAAGTAGCAGAATGCTTGAACCTAGCCTCAGAACTTGATTGAACCGTGTTCTTGTTCTAAGGCAAGTCAAGGACTTTTGCAGCATGGAAACCCTCCTACACCAAATGCTCAATTTTGAGGCTCTTGTCTGCACTTCATCCTTCAGACAGTGATCCCATGTAATCATCTACTCCAGCGCTGATTTTTGGTAGCTCTGTGGTTCCTTTTGTAAGAGAGTTCCTCTGCACACCAGCAGTGCCTTAAGCTTTCGATCTGCCAGGATTTTATGGACTTAAAAAATCCCAGAAACTATTGTAAACCTTTTTCCTTCCTCAGAGAATAACCCTCTGCCTTCTTATTTCAGAATTCTATAGATATTCAGGATACTGTTCCTTTTAATAAAGCTGTCCTAAAACCAGCCTCTTATCAGGTTTGCCTTCATTCTTAGTTGTGTGTTTAAATACCAGCTAATAGCTTCCCCGCCGCCCCTGCACTGGAGTGCAGTCATATATCCTTTGTGGAGATCCTGCTTCTGCTGCAATCTGTTCTTGATACAAGGAGGAGGGGTACCTGATGGAGAGCTACGGAAACAAGAAATTCCGCCACCTAGACATACAGAAGAAAGGTTGTGTCAGCCAGGGGAAAAAAAAAAACCCAAACATTCCTAACTACTCATACACCCATTCATGTGCAACCCATAACTGTATAACTTACCCCATTAGTCCTGTCCTGTCCTGTCATTGCCTGTTGTGGTGCACTCACATCTTTGAGAGGCTCTGCCTGTTTTTTTCCGTTAAGTCCAAAATAAAGAAATGTGAATAAGTTTAACAATATTTGTGTTAACTAGTAATTAGGGCACTAGAAGTTCACTTTCCATTTTGGTCAATTTTAGTCATAGGATTTCAAAAATCATACATTTCATTACTTCAGCTGTAGAAATCTGAAAGGTCAGGGTGCTGTAATTTTAGGGGTCGTGTGTGTGTGTGGGGGGGGGGGCGCGGGGAGGTGATGGTTGTTGCTGTATTGCTACCCTTACTCTGCTGCTGGCAGTGATGATCCCTTCAGAACTAGGCAGCTGGAGAGTGGTGCCTCTTGGCTAGGAGTCCATCCCTGAAGGCAGAGCCATGGCAAGCATTAGCCCTGAAGTAAGAATGGCACATCTGGGCCCTTAGCTCTGAAGGCAGCATTCTTCTTCGAGTGTCCCCGTGGGTGCTCCACATTAGGTGTCGGGCTCGCCCGGCGCCGCAGATCGGATCTTCCAAGCAGTTTCTGCCGGACCGCGCATGCGCCGGTGTGCGCCGCTCCCCCGCGTGCTCCCGGCCATGTGCGCGATCCGGTCCCCGCCAGTTCCTCTTAACCGCCGTCGGCTGCAGACGGAATCCAACTAGGCTAAGGCCAAGTAGCGTATTCAACGACTTTATCTGTTTTTCTTTAAAGTTTTTTTCAGGCACTTAGGCTACTATAAGCTAGCCGGTTGTTATTTTGTAAAAAAAACAAAAAAAAAACAACAACGAACAAGCTACGAGAGGGACAGCTCAGCCAGTCCCAGTAACAAGCGCCGGAGGCCAGGAGCTAGGGCCATCAGCCCTCCTGCTAAGGCAGGCCATCGGATGGGGAAAACGGCACAAAGAAGGTGCTAAGTACCCACTTAAAAACTCAAAGACTCACCAACAATGTCCTCTTCAGGCTTTAAAAAAACGTGAGTCCTGCCGAGAGGCGATGCCAGTGTCCGATGGGCACAGTCTATGCATAAGGTGCCTGGGGGAGTCCCATGTGGCACAGAAATGCGCCTTCTGCGCTAAATTAACAACCAGAGCACGGAGGGACAGGGAGATGAGGATAAAAATGCTGCTTCTTGATAAGGCCCTCCAGCCAGAAGCGCCGGAGCGGCCGCAGCAGGAGGGACCCTCCGGGGCCCTTAAAAGGAAAGCTGCCTCCCTCACTCCATCAGCGCAGAAATGGAGGAAAGTATCTCCAGCCCGATCCCTGCCAGCAGCAACAGCGAGCAGGACGGGAGGAGCAAGCAGCCCCCAGCCGCAGCAACAGCTGATCGGCGGCGGCACGGAGAGCCACGTGGAAACGGCTCAGCCTCCGATACTCAGCCAGCCACCCCGCACCGCAGGCAGGGCGGCGGCTAAACAAGCGCCGGTACCGGCGGCACCGCAGGCAGCGGCACCGACCCCCGGGGAACCGGCGGTGCAGAGAGCGCAGGCATGCAGCCTGCCGGCACCGAAGGACACCGCACATGCGGCACCGCCCTCGAGCGTGCCGAGCTCGGTGCGGACAGGGCCGGAATCCCCTGTATGCTCCCCAGCCCGATCCCTGCCGGCAGCAACAGCGAGCGGGACGGGAGGAGCCAGCAGCCCCCAGCCGCAGCAACAGCTGATCGGCGGCGGCACGGAGAGCCATGTGGAAGCGGCTCAGTCTCCGATAATCAGCCAGCCGCCCCACACCGCAGGCAGGGCGGCGGCTAAACAAGCGCCGGTACCGGCGGCACCGCGGGCAGCGGCACCGACCCCCGGGGAACCGGCAGTGCAGAGCGCGCAGGCACGCAGCCTGCCGGCACTGGAGGACACCGCACGTGCGGCACCGCCCTTGAGCGTGCCGAGCTCGGTGCGGACGCCGGAATCCCCTGTATGCCCCCCAGCCCGATCCCTGCCGGCAGCAACAGCGAGTGGGACGGGAGGAGCGAGCAGCCCCCAGCCGCAGCAACAGCTGATCGGCGGCGGCACGGAGAGCCACGTGCAAGCAGCTCAGCCTCTGATAATCAGCCAGCCGCCCCGCACCGCAGGCAGGGCGGCGGCTAAACAAGCGCCGGTACCACCGACCCCCGGAAAACCGACGGTGCAGAGCGCGCAGGCACGCAGCCTGCCGGCACCGAAGGACACTGCACGTGCGGCACCGCCTTCGAGTGTGCCGAGCTCGGTGCGGACGGGGCCGGGATCCCCTGTATGTCAGGGGCGGAGTTACCTCCTCAAGGGAGGGGGAAGACTGCACACAAGAGGGGGCATTGCAGCCCCTCTCCGCACAGGGCTGTGGAGTTGCTTTCTCACAGCCCTCCGCTATGTTGCAGACTCCAACTAGAAGGCAGGGGTGTCCCCCCAGCCTACCCGCAGCCCCCTTCTCCATTTCTGCAACCAGCCTCACCCTGGCTGGGACCATGCAGGACATAGACACCATCGGCAATCTACTAGGGAAAAATCCCTACAAAAGATCTCGTACCCCCGAGGGCAATTGCGACCGGGAACAGAGACTTAAGCATCTCAGGGGGGACTGGTTATGGAACCCCGAGATTTTTCCTCGCAAACCTCTAGTGAGAGGGTGTACCATCATCAGCAGGAACCGGAAGGGTCCAGAGAGACGTACCCCAGCGGTTCCTCGCTCTCCTCCCCGGATGAGGCTACGGCCCTGGGGGATGTCCATCCTCCGGACGATCTCAAACAGTTCCAAGAGCTGTTTTACGAGGGTCGCCTTCACGCAAGGCATCCAGACAGCAAAGGTGCAAGAGCAACACCATAAGCTCCTCAAAAATCTGAGACCTCCGGCCTCCTCCAAAATAGCAATACCGCTGATGACGCAATCTTGGAGTCTACCACTATGATATGGCAGACTCCTGCGACTATTCCGCCTGTCCACAAGAGAGCAAAAAAAAAAAAAAAAATACTTCGTGCCGACGAAGGGTATGGAGTTCCTGTTCAGCCACCCACAACCAAATTCTTTGGTGGTGGAGTCGTCGCAACGTGGGGGAACAGACAAACATGCCAAAAAGCTAGAGCGGTTGGGCAGAAAGGTCTACTCCTCCTCCACGCTACTCTTGCCAATGGCAAATTACGCAGCGCATCTAGCGAACCATAATTTCGACAACCACATTAGGTTAACCTCCCTCATGGACTCGCTTCCAGAGGGCACGAAACCAGTGCTCAAGGCCATCATCCGACCATTTTATAACCAGTGGCAAAGGATCACCACAGACAAATGGGTGCTGGAGATCATAGCCACGGGGTGCGCCATCCCCTCCCAGTTGCTCCCACCGCCATGACCTCCACCCGGGGCCCCACCTCCAGGAGGCCTCCCATGTAGCGAGGCTCAAGCAGGAGGTAGACCATCTCATGCTTGTAGGGGCAGTGGAAAGAGGGCCGGAGCAACTGCAAGGGAGAGGGTTCTACTCGAGGTACTTCCTCATGGGGAGGTCCATCTTAGATTTTCGAGGCCTCACCGGTACCTGCGCACGCAACGCTTTTGGATGATCACAAACGCCTCCATCCTTACGGCACTAGACGATGGAGATTGGTTCGCAGCCCTCGACTTACAAGGTCCTACCGTTTGGGCTCTCCTCAGCCCCCAGAGTCTTCACCAAGACCTTGGCAGTGGTGTCAGCCTACCTGCACAGACAGGGGGTATTTATATTCCAGTATCTGGATGACTGTCTACTCAAAGGGGCCTCGAAGGAGGAGGTACTACGCATAATATGTGTCACAGCAGGCACGTTCTCTTCGCTCGGCCTGCTTATCAATCTGACAAAATCAAAGATAGACCCCACACAGGACATAGAGTTCGTAGGGGCACGCATAAATTCTATTACAGCGAGGGCGTATCTACCAGAGACTCGCTTTTGGGCCATCGGCTCCCTCGCGCAAGGCTTCACCTTCAGCCCTATGGTGCCGGTTCTGACGTGCTTACAGCCGCTGGGCCACATGGCAGCAGCGACGTTTCGTAGAACAGAACGCCAGGTTACACATGCGCAGCATGCAGCATTGGCTGGCGAGCGTATACAAACCGGCAGCACACACTGTTCACAGGATGGCGTCGCCCACAACAGAGGTGCGCAAATCCCTGCAATGGTGGGTAAACCCCGGGAACCTGCTAACAAGGGTACCCTTCCACCACCACACGTATTGGTTTTTCTTACTACAGATGCCTCCCTCATAGGGTGGGGAGCACACATGGGCGAAGAGGTGACGCAAGGGCTGTGGTCCTCCATGGAGCAGTCACTGCACACAAATATACTGGAGCTCAGAGCAGTGTTCAACGCCTGCAGACACTTTCGAGACCAAATGAAAGGCAAGGTAGTCGGGATCAGTACAGACGATACCTCCACCATGTTTTATATAAATCGGCAAGGAGGAGCTCGGTCCCGTGCCTTGTGTGTAGAAGCAGTCCGGTTGTGGAACTGCTGCATCGCCAACAATATAACCTTGAAAGCCTCGTACTTACCAGGCGCTCACAATGTGAAGGCAGACCAGCTGAGCAGGCGTTTCGTACTCACGCACGATTGGCAGATCCGTCCCGATCTGCTGCAACCGATTTTTCCACGCATGGGGTTTTCCCCAGATAGACCTGTTTTGCTACTCAGCACAACAAGAAGTGCCCACGATTCTGCTCCAGGGCAGGACTGGGACGGGGGTCCCTGAGGGACGCCTTCGCGATCTCATGGAGGGGCCCCCTGCTTTACGCTTTCCCTCCCACAGTGCTCATCCACAAAGTGTTGCAGAAAGCCAGGAGGGAAGGAACCTGAATGATCCCGATAGTCCCAATGTGGGATCGACAGCAATGGTTCCCCCTACTCCTGCGCATGTCGGACCGGCCACCGATGTCCCCTCCGGTGGCGCTGGATCTGCTCACGCAAGCCCAGGGGTCCATAGTGCATCCGCACCCCCAAGGCCTGCGACTACAAACGTGGTTAATCCATGGCTCAGCTCCCTAGAGAGCACATGTACGGAGGAAGTGCAGCAAGTCCTAGAAAGTAGCAGGAGGACTTCCACCAGGAAGACCTACAAGCAGAAATGGACTCGCTTTACGGCATGGTGTTCTACCAAACAGCTAGCCCCCTTTCGGTGCCTATGGCTGTGATATTAGAGTATTTACTGGACCTCAAGAGAGGAGGACTCTCGCTATCCTCGTTTCAGGTCCACCTGGCCGCCATTTTGGCGTTCAGACACGAAGAGGAAGGGCACACAGTGTTCGCCCATCCCATGGTTTCCAGGTTCTTCAAAGGGCTGGTAAGCCTATACCCCCCTCAGAAACCGCTTCCACCTCTGTGGAATTTGGACCTGGTGCTTAATGCGAAAAGGGGACCACCGTTGGAGCCTTTGGCCACGGTTTCCCTCTGCCTCCTTATGATGAAGACGACCTTTCTTCTCGCAATCACGTCAGCTCGCAGGGTGAGCGAGCTTGAGGCAGTTATGGCAACGCCACCCTGCACTGTTTTTCCAAGGAGGCGGTAACCATACGGCTGCATCCAGCCCTTGTTCCTAAAGTTTCTTTCAGAGTTTCATACTAACGAACCTATTGTTTACCCTTGTTTATCCAAAGCCTCATAACTCTAACAAGGAGGCGCGCCTACACCTCCTGGATGTGAGGAGGCGCTAGCTTTCTATATGGACAGGACCAAGTCCTTCCGGAGAACGGATAGGCTCCTAGTCTCTATCGCTCCCAAATCAAAAGGAGAATGTCTCTCTTCGCAGAGAATCTCTAAGCACATCGTATCTTGCATAAAAATGTGCTACAAACTCGAAAAGACTCCTTTACTGGCCACGCCCAGGGCTCATTCCACTAGGGCGGTGGCAGCATCAACAGCCTTTTTTCAAGGGCGTTGCGCTAAAAGACATTTGCAGAGTGGCGACCTGGTCATCCTGTGACACCTTCGCCAAACATTACGCCCTTCACAGGGTATTCCAAGAGGATACCCGTCTCTCGGCAGCGGTCCTCTCGGGGACGAGCTGCACATAATCCGATTACCCACCTCCTATCTTGGGTTACTGCTGGGTAGTCACCTAATGTGGAGCACCCACGGGGACACTCGAAGAAGAAAGAAAGGTTACTCACCGTAGTAACGGTGGTTCTTCGAGATTTGTCCCCGTGGGTGCTCCACTACCCGCCCATCCTCCCCGCTCCGGATCTCTGTTTAGTGTTTTGCAGGAGCATCCGAGGCGGTTGGTCAAGGAACTGGCGGGGACCGGATCGCGCACATGGCCGGGAGCGCGCGGGGGAGCAGCGCGCACCGGCGCATGCGCGGTCCGGCAGAAACTGCTTGGAAGATCCGATCTGCGGCTCCGGGCGAGCCCGACACCTAATGTGGAGCACCCACGGGGACACATCTCGAAGAACCACCGTTACTACGGTGAGTAACCTTTCTTTACAGACCTATGGGTGGCATGGTATTACCTTTGTTTCTGCAGTGCTGGCAGGGTGCTGCCTCCAGACCTGAATGTCTAGCTCTCCAACTGCCCAGAGTTGAAGGCAGTGCAGAAGTAAGTGTCGCAATACTGCAACACCCCCCAGTCTGCCCTCAACAACTGCCTTTTGGGTTGGGACCCCCAGTTTGAGAAATGCAGTTTTCTCCCCTTTGAAATCTGTAGAGTAAAAGGTAAAAGAACAAGAGACCCGATTTCATGGTCTATGCCATGTTTTTTACTACCACGAATTTCAGTAACGTCTGAGTGATAATGCAGCAGCACTGCTTGTTGCAGTGCTTCTCTTCCCCAATTGAAGATGGGGTATTCTATGTATTCTATGTATTCTTTTGCCAATCCCAAACAGCTCAAATATTCAAACTGTACTGGTGCAGAAAACATCTTGGATACAGTAAAAACAACATTCAAAATGGTTAAGTTGGTAGATTTTAGACACAAGTCTTACAGAAAGACATTGATGTATGTTTTATGTTGGAAAAATGCTGTGGGGGGGCAGTGGGGAGAGTTTCAGTGACTTAATTGTTATTTATTTGTGAGGATTTAATCTCCTTTCTGGTTCTCAAGAAGGACCTTAGCTTTGTGATATTTGAGAAAACAAAAAACATCTCCCATATATTCAAATTTTCATGAATAATTGATTAATAATAATCTGATTCTCAAAATTAAATAGCCTAAAATATGCCCATGTTTTACAGATAGAAAGGTCATTGCTATCCATCATTTCTCTGCTTCAATTGCCTCTTTCTCCTCTACTAAACAGCCACCCACGTAAGGGTTCTTCTCTTGGGAAAGGGATATTTCATCCATCTTTGTGGGGATAAACTATTATGTATGTTGTGGTGCCCAGTATCTTACTTAAAGAAAAGGAAGTAAGGAAGGTATATGACTCTGTTACGCTAGGAGATTTAGTATCTTCTCTATTACTCAAATTTACACAGATATTTTATCTTCTACAGTTAATTAATTAATTAAAACAAGTGCTATTGAAAAGGTCTTTTTTAGTATCTGTAATGCAGATTTTTTTTTGATCGCTTATATTGTACAATTTAAAATTAGGACCTTTTTAACTGACAGTGTAGTGTCTGATTGTAAAATGATCCGTTCTCTTTGGTTTCAATATAAAGGTTATTTTTCATAGAAATTTTGCAGTGCATTAAACAGTTTTGAAATTATGAGAATGAAAAAGGTTTTTCTGTTTAAAAAAAAAGTTTTAGTCCATGGAGTAATTCAGATGGCTGTTTTCAAACTTCAGTTCTGATAAGTCTTCTATAAATGCTACGTCTAAAATGCTTTATGTCTAAAATGCTTTGAATTAGAAGTGAATGAAAATAACATACTGACCCTAAATAGTAGTACTTCATCCTTAAAGATGTAATTGCACAGTGTTCCAAATGGGAATAGATAAAGTGAATGAGCAAACATGATCAGAAACATGTCTAAATTAACAGCCTTGGCTTTTTTATGTCTGTGCTCAGACATTCAAGTAATAGCTTGTTGAATGATTTTGAATATATGATCCCCTTTGAGCTGTTTAACACATTTTTCACATGAAGTGTGTCCAGACAATAGATACGGTAGTTGTGCCTAGAAGTATCTTTATATGTAACCACTTCTTGGGACATCTAAGCAATTTCTCATTTAACCAGATCACCCTAACCTCTCACCCATTACCCAGAGTCCTTCTTTACTAACTTTTACTTTTCCCTTTAATGTGCTGCTTCTTTTTCAACTCTCAGATCTCCAGAGTATACTGACTGGCCTAATGCCATGTGCATTTTAACTTGTTCTTTCCAACCAGCTGTTTAATTCCTTGTCTGAAAATAAATCTATTATACATGGTATTTATTCAAGTGAACTAGTACAGTGAAGCGGAGAAAAGGGTTGGCACCCAGAAGACTGATAACCTAACAAATATTAAGATTGCTTACAGAGTGCATACTTTTGAAATTGCTGTATTTCAAAATGTTTAACGTAAGCTAATGCTTTCAGAGCTGAGCTCTGTTGTGACAGTTTGCAGCCAGTAAGTACCAAAACATTGATTTTAATTATTTAACTTATTTTAAAAAGACATCATAGGACAAGTTATGTCTTGTATTTTATACAGTTCTTTTGAAAAGTTTGAGCTTAGATTGTATACCAGTTGTGGAAATTCTGATCCTGAATAAGAAGTTCAAGGGCTTAGGGGGAGGTCATTGTATTATGTGCTTCTTGTATTCTGGAGTGGGCTCCTAATTGATCCTTGCTCTGGCACTTGAGTTTAGTCCTGATACAGGTGCATCAAGCCTAGAAGAGAATTTAGAAGATTTGAATAAAAGTACTGTTGCTGCAAACTGGTAAATGCAAGCACGAAATCTTAAGCCATTACCGGCACTATGTAAATAACAGTCTTGAATATTCCTAATACGCTCATAACAGTACTGAGGAATCCCAACCAACAGTCATATATATTTCTCCACAGTGGATGCTATTCACCACTACTCCCTGATGATTGATCTCTGATTATTTACATTCCTCCTCCCACCTCTTCTTATAATGAGAAATGTGGATGAGTTGTTCTTTGTTATGGTGAAGAAAGCTTTTGCAAAAGGGTAGGATTTACATTGATCCAAGTATGGACCCTTTCCATGGATTTTTTTTTTTTTTTTTGCTGTAAGATATTCCTGGGTCACTCAGCTGAACATGCTGTGGCACTTACTCTGGAGAATTTCACCCTGGTCTCTATCACCAGCAGTAGTACCTTTTAGTACAGTCATCTTGGATGGAAAGACAGTATCTCAGGTACCCACGTCCTTGTTGGTTAAAGCCCTTGAAGGTTAGAATCACGACTTTGAAGTAAATCGGATATTAAGAGAGAGTAGAAGTGCTTAAAATGGGGCTGCTGCACTCTATAATTTGATATATCTTCAAC
Source organism: Carettochelys insculpta (assembly GCF_033958435.1). Classification (NCBI taxonomy): domain Eukaryota; kingdom Metazoa; phylum Chordata; order Testudines; family Carettochelyidae; genus Carettochelys; species Carettochelys insculpta. The sequence goes on from NC_134137.1 coordinate 330,385,295, forward strand.
TGGTAGGTCTAACATCAGTACCGGGCAAATTAGTAGAAACAGTAGTAAAGAATAAAATTGTCAGACATGTAGAGGAACATGATTTGTTGAGCAAAAGTCAACATGGTTTCTGTAAAGGGAAGTTGTGTCTTACTAATCTATTAGAGTTTTTTGAAGGGTTTAACAAGCATGCAGACAGGAGGGATCCAGTAGATATAGTATACTTAGATTTCCAGAAAGCCTTTGACACGATCCCTCACCAAAGGCTCTTATGTAAATTAGGTGGTCATGGGATAGGAGGAAAGATCCTTTCATGGATTGGGAACTAGTTAAAAGACAAGAAACAAAGGGTAGAAATAAATTGTACATTTTCACAATGGAAGGGGGTAACTAGTGGCGTTCCGCAAGGGTCAGTCCTGGGACCAATCTTGTTCAACTTATTCGTCAATGATCTAGAGAAAGGGGTAAGCAGTGAGGTGGCAAAGTTTGCAGATGACACCAAACTGTTCAGGATAGTCAAAACCAAAGCAGACTGTGAAGAACTTCAGAAAGATCTCAGCAAACTGAGTGATTGGGCAGCAAAATGGCAAATGAAATTTAATGTGGGTAAGTGTAAGGTAATGCACATTGGGAAAAATAACCCTAATTATACATACAATATGATGGGGGCAAATTTAGCTACAACAGGTCAGGAAAGGGATCTTGGAATTATAGTGGGTAGTTCTCTGAAAACATCCACGCAGTGTGCAGTGGCAGTCATTAAAGCAAATAGGATGTTAGGAATAGTTAAAAAAGGGATAGAAAATAAGACGAAGAATATCTTACTTCCCCTATATAAAACTGTGGTATGCCCACATCTTGAGTACTGCGCGCAGATGTGGTCTCCTCACCTCAAAAAAGATATATTGGCATTAGAAAAGGTTCGGAAAAGGGCAACTAAAATGATTAAGGGTTTGGAATGGGTCCCGTATGAGGAGAGGCTAGAGAGACTGGGACTTTTCAGTCTAGAAAAGAGGAGACTGAGGGGCAATATGATAGAGGTATATAAAATCATGAATGGTGTGGAGAAAGTGACTACAGAGGAGTTATTTACTTGTTCCCATAATATAAGAACTAGAGGACACCAAATGAAATTAATGGGTAGCAGGTTCAAAACTAATAAAAGAAAGTTTTTCTTCACACAGCGCACAGTCAACCTTTGGAGGTCCGTACCAGAGGACGCTGTGAAGGCCAGGACTCTAACAGAGTTTAAAAAAGAGCTCGATAAATATTTGGAGGTTAGGTCCATAGATGGCTATTAGCAAGGGGTAAGGTATGGTGCCTAGCCTTTTGTCAAAGGTGGGAAATGAATGGCAGGAGACAAATCACTTGATCATTGTCTTCGGTTCACCTCCTATGGGGCACCAGGCATTGGTTACTGTCGGCAGACAGGATACTGGGCTGGATGGACCTTTGGTCTGACCCAGTATGGCCGTTCTTATGTATGTTTTTATGTTCAATCCAATTTGAGATATCTTCAGTCAACAACCCAAAATAGAATGAGTTGCAATGGATTAACAACCATGGCTAGTTTTTAATCTGAAAGGAATATGAGTCACAGTGTGGAAAAAGGTGTGTTTTTTGCTGTTGGCACTGCTTGTATATTTAGCAGCGGTTGTGACTCCAACAGAAACCTTAGACTGCACTGGGTGATTGGTTTTGATGCATATATGTGACATACACTAATGACCAAGATTATTTGAGGCCTTTCATTTTTGTATTACTGCATACCTTCCTCAACAGTACTGTGTCTAGTTGCTTGGATGACAGTAATGAATTCTGCATGTTGTTTGGGATTTCCAGATAAATTTAAAGATTACCAGGTTTGCTGTGTTTTGAATATCAAGTAAATTCTAGCTACATTTCAGAATAGTGTATTTTGTTGTTGGCATTGCAAGGTGAACTTAAGATAAAATGGTTACAGGATGAATCAAGTTTTAAAATAATTAACTATAATTTTTCTGAATTGGAAATATCATGTATATTTGTCTTGAGGCTTTATAGAGAAAGAGAAATAAAAGTATGACCAAATTGTGAAATATTATGGAGTCCCTGGGTAAATGTGGCTTCAGTCTGCTATTTTCAGTAATACTGGTTTCAATTAGCCATATTTAGCATTGCAAACAACAAATTACATACTGTACAAAAACATGGTCATGCATGGCTTGTACTTTTAGAATTTTTTTTCCCAGAAATGTCATGAATGTGAACCATTGCAGATATTGTTAGCCTTTTTCATTTTAATGTCTGTGGCTACGGTTACACTACAGTGATCTATCAACAGAAGTCACAGTTGGAAGAGATTTCCTGACAAAACTTCTGTCAACAGAGTATGGCCACACAAAAAAGCCAGTTGGAAGAGCGCTCCGCTTGGTCGATGCAGCTGAGCGGTTGCTTGGTCAACAGAGTGGCTGGACTGCCTGGCCACTCTCTTGACAAAACGGGCACCTGGAAGCACAACAGCCCATTGTTCTGGATGTCCTGTCTCTTGAGAGAAACTCCTCCACCACCTAATCCTGAGAGTGCCCACACAGCTTTTTTGTAGACAGAATCTCTTGACAGCAGCATTATGCCTCATGGCTGAGAGGCAGAACTCTGCCAGCAACAGTGCAGAGTTTTGTCGACAAAGTGTTGACAAAATGCATTTTGTGTGTGGACATTTCACCGGTTTTGCTGACATAACTGGTGTTCTTCTTCGAGTGTCCCTGTGGGTGCTCCACGTTAGGTGTCGGGCTCGCCCCGGCGCCGCAGATTGGATCTTCCAAGCAGTTTCTGCCGGACCGCGCATGCGCCGGTGCGCGCCGCTCCCTTGTGCGCTCCCGGCCACGTGCGTGATCCGGTCCCCGCCAGTTCCTCTTTAACCGCCATCGGCTGCAGATGGAATCCGCTCAGACTATGGCCAGAGTTAGCGTATTTAACATTTTTAATTGTTTTAAAGTTTCTTCAGTCTTAGATTAAGTTAGTCAGCTGTTGTTTTCAAAAAAAAAAAAAAAAAAAACAGAGAAAGGAAAGGAATTCAAAGCTTCCAATCCTAGTAACAAGTGGAGCACCGGAGGCCAGGAGCCAAGGGCCATTAGCCCTCCTGCCACGGCAGGCTTAATCTGAGAGGGGAACAAGCACAGAGAAGGTGCTAAGTACCCTATTAACAACTCAAAGACTCACCACAATGTCCTCTTCAGGATTCAAGAAGTGTGAGTCGTGCCGCGAGGCGATGCCAGCGTCTGATGGGCACAGTCAGTGCATAAAGTGCTTGGGGGAATCCCATGTCACTCAGAAATGTTCCTTCTGCGCCAAGTTAACAGCCAGAGCAAGGAAGGACAGGGAAATGTGGCTGAAAATGCTGCTGTTCAACAAGGCCCTCCAGCCAGACGTGCCGGAGCAGCCGCAGTAGGAGGGACCCTCCGGGGCCCATAAAAGGAAAGCCGCATCCCTAACCCCATCAGCGCAAAAACGGAGGAAAATCTCCCCAACCCCATCCTTGCTGGCAGCAACAGCGAGCGGGACGGGTGGAGCGCACAGCCCCCAGCCGCAGCTACAGCTGATCGGCGGCGGCGCGGAGACGCACGTGGCGGAGGTTCAGCCTCCGATGATCGAACAGCTGCCCTGCACCGCGGGCAGGGCGGTGGCCAAGCAAGCGCCGGAACCGGCGGCACTGCAAACAGCGGCACCGACCCCCGGGGAACTGGCGGCGCAGAGCGCACGGGCACGCGGCCTGCAGGCACCGGGGGAGACCGCCTGCATGGCACCGCTGAGGAGCGTGCCGAGCGCGGTGCAGACTACGGGGCCGAAATCCCTGATGTGTCAGGGGGCGGAGCCACCCCCACAGGGGAGGGGAAAGGCAGCACAGAAAACATGGCACCGCAGTCCCTCTCCATACAGGGCTGCAGAGCTGCTTTCTCTGAGCCCTCCGCTCGTGCTGCGGACTCCAACGAGAAGGCCGGGGTCACCCCTAGCCTATCCAGAGCCCCCATCTCCATTTCTACAGCCAGCCTCCCCATGGCTTGGACCACCTTCACCCTTCTTGGGCTTCGAGCCACTTGAGTACTATCACAAATCGGTCTCTCCAGTGTCCCAGGTCTCCAGAAGATCTTGCTCCCCCAGACGTAGGGGGTATGCACCAAGGGAGTGGTCCAGGTCACCATCCCAGGAGCAGTGCCCGTGTTGCCACGGTCGCCCCTATCATGCGGGGCACAGACACCATAGGCATACTACCAGGGACAGATCCCCACAGATGGTTCCGTATCCCCGAGGGCAATCGCGAACGGGGACAGAGACTCAGATATCTCAGGGGGAGTTGGTTCTGGAACCCTGGGATTTTCCCTCGCAAGCTTCTAGCGAGTGGATGTACCACCGTCAACAGGACCCGGAGGGGTCCAGAGAGGCGTACCCTAGCGGTTCCTCGTTGTCCTCCCCGGATGAGGCTACGGCCCCGGGGTATGTCCATCCTCCAGACGATCTCAAACAGTTCCAAGAGTTGTTTAAAAGGGTGGCCTTCACGCAAGGCATCCAGACAGCAGAGGTGCAAGAGAAGCACCATAAGCTCCTTAAAAATCTGAGACCTCCGGCCTCCTCTAAAGTAGCCATACCGCTTGACGAAGCAATCGTGGAGTCCGCCACCACGATATGGCAGACCCCTGCGACTATTCTGGCTGTCCACAAGAGAGCGGACAAGAAACACTTCGTGCCGGCGAAGGGCATGGAGTTCTTATTCAGCCACCCGCAACCAAATTCTCTGGTGGTAGAATCGTCTCAACAGAAATCAAAAACGTCTCAGTTCAAAACAGGGGGAACAGACAAAGACGCCAAGAAACTACAGCTGTTCGGCAGAAAGGTCTACTCCTCCTCCACCCTACTGTTGAGAATGGCGAATTACGCAGCGCATCTAGCGAACCACAATTTCGACAACTACTCTAGCTTAACCTCCCTCATGGACTCGCTTCCAGAGGACAAGAAGCCGGTGCTCAAGGCTATCGTGCAAGAAGGCTACGTGGCCTCGAGGACGGGAGTTCAGATCGCCCTAGTCGTAGCGGATACGGCAGCACGCTCAACAGCTACGGCAGTGGTCATGAGCAGGGAGTCCTGGCTCCAGACATCGGGTATCCCGAGGGATATGAAGGTGAAGATCGTTGATCTCCCCTTTGACACGCAGAAGCGGTTTGCAGTATCAACCACAGCGTCCCCAGTACCACAGGGGCTACAAGCAAGGGCGACATCAACAGCACCAACAGTACAGAACTCCCAGGCGACATTCTCAACAGAGCCGTGCGTCCTCGGGGCAGGGCCAAAGGCCACAAGTTTGACACACAGATCGAGGGCTGCACTATCGCTACCATCGCACAATGTCATCCGAAGCTACTGTTCCACCATCGCCTCCGACCATTCTACGACCAGTGGCAAAAGATCACCACAGACAAATGCGTACTGGAGATCATGACCACGGGTTACGCGATTCCCTTCCAGTTGCTCCCACCGCCACGACCTCCACCCAGACCACACCTAAAGGACGCCTCCCACGAAGCGAGACTCAAGCAGGAGGTAGGCCATCTTATGCTTATAGGGGCAGTGGAAAGAGTGCCAGAGCAACTCCGAGGGAAAGGGTTCTACTCAAGATACTTCCTCACAGAGAAAAAGACAGGAGGCTGGAGGCCCAGCCTAGATCTTCGAGGCCTCAACCGGTACTTGCGCAAGCAATGCTTTCGGATGATCACAGTCGCTTCTATACTTACGGCACTGGACAATAGAGATTGGTTCGCAGCCCTCGACTTACAAGACGCGTATTTCCACATAACTATTCACCCGGCTCACAGGCGTTTTCTCCGGGTTATGGTAGGCAAAGAACATTTTCAGTACAAGGTTCTGCCGTTCGGCCTCTCCTCGGCCCCCAGAGTCTTCACCAAGACCTTGGCAGTGGTGTCAGCCTACCTGCACAGACAGGGGGTGCTATATTCCCATATCTGAAAAAAAAAACAAAAAAACGACTGCCTACTGAAAGGGGCTTCAAAGGAGGAGGTACTTCGCATGATACGCGTCACAGCAGACACGTTCTCTTCGCTGGGCCTGGTCATCAATCTGGCAAAATCAAAGATAGACCCCACACAGGACATAGAGTTCATAGGGGCACGTATAAATTCCATCACAGCAAGGGTTTATCTGCCAGATGCCCGCTTTCGCGCCATTGGTTCCCTCGTGCAAGTCATCACCTTCAGCCCTACGGTGCCGGTTCTGACGTGCTTACAGCTGCTGGGCCACATGGCAGCAGCAATGTTTGTGGTACAGAACGCCCGATTGCAAATGCGCAGCATGCAGCACTGGCTGGCGAGCGTCTACAAACCGGCAGCACAAACCGTCCACAGGGTGGTGTCTCTCACGACAGAGGTGCGCAGATCTCTGCAATGGTGGGTGAACCCCAAGAACATGCTAACAGGGGTGCCCTTTCACCAACCACAAATATCTGTTTTTCTCACTACCAATGCCTCCCACATAGGGTGGGGAGCACACATGGGCGAAAAGGTGACGCAAAGACTGTGGTCCTCCACGGAACAGTAACTGCACATAAATATACTGGAGCTCAGAGCAGTGTTCAACGCCTGCAAACACTTTCAAGACCATATACAAGGCAAGTAGTTGGGATCAGTACAGACAATACCTCCACCATGTTTTATATAAATCGGCAAGGAGGAGCTCGGTCCCGTGCCTTATGTGTGGAAGCAGTCCGATTGTGGAACTGGTGCATCGCCAACAATATAACCTTGAAAGCCTTGTATTTACCAGGCGCTCACAATGTGAAGGCAGACCAGCTGAGCAGCTGCTTCACACTCACACACTAGTGGCAGATCCGTTCCGATCTGCTACGACCGACTTTTCACGCATGGCGTTTTCCCCAGGTAGACCTGTTTGCCACTCAACACAACAAGAAGTGCCCACAATACTGCTTCAGGGCAGGACTGGGACGGGGTCCCTGGGGGACGCATTCGCGATCTCGTGGAGGGGCGCCCTGCTCTACGCCTTTACTCCCACAGTGCTTATCCACAAAGTCTTGCAGAAAGCCAGGAGAGAGAGAGCCCGGATGATCCTAGTAGTCCCAACGTGGGATCAACAACAATGGTTCCCCTTAGTCCTGCGCATGTCAGACCGTCCACCGATGCACCTCCTGGTGGCGCCGGATCTGCTCACACAGCCCAGGGGTCCATAGTGCATCCACACCCCTGAGGCCTGCGACTGCAAGCATGGTTAATCCATGGCTCAGCTCCCTAGGGAGCACGCGTACTGAGGGAGTGCAACAAGTCCTAGAAAGTAGCAGGAAGACTTCCACCAGGAAGCCCTATAAGCAAAAATGGACTCGATTCACTGTATGGTGTTCTACCAAGCAATTAGCCCCCCTTGCTGCGCATATACCTGTAATACTAGAGTATTTACTGGACCTCAAGAGAGGCGGACTCTTCCTATCCTTCTTGAAGGGTCCACCTTGCCGCTATATCGGCTTTCAGACATGAAGAGGAAGGGCACATGGTGTTTGCCCATCCCAATGGTTACCAGGTTCCTCAAAGGGCTGGTAAACCTATACCCCCCTCGGAAACCGCTTCCACCTTCGTGGCGCTTGGACCTGGTGCTTAATGCGCTAACGGGACCACTGTTTGAACCCTTAGCCACGGTTTCCCTCTGTCTCCTTACGATAAAGACGATCTTCCTTCTTGCAATCACGTCAGCTCGCAGGGTGAGCGAGCTTGCGGCAGTCATGGCAACGCCACCCTGCACAGTAATTTCCAAGGAGGCGGTAACCTTATGGCTGCATCCAGCCTTTGTTCCCAAAGTTTTTTCCGAGTTTCATATTAACAAACCTATAGTTTTAGCCTCGTTATCCAAAGCTTCATAACTCCAACAAAGAGGCGCGCCTACACCTCCTGGACGTGAGGAGGGCGCTGGCTTTCTATATAGACATGACTAAGTCCTTCCGGAAAACGGATAGACTCCTAGTCTCTCTCGCTCCCAAATCAAAAGGAGAAGGTCTCTCTTCGCAGAGAATCTCGAAGCACATCGTCTCCTGCATAAAAATGTGCTACGAACTCAAAAAGACTCCTTTACTGGCCACGCCCAGGGCTCACTCCACTAGGGCAGTGGCGGCATTAACAGCCTTTTTCAAGGGCGTTGCGCTAAAAGACATTTGCAGAGCGGCGACCTGGTCATCCTATGACACCTTCGCCAAGCACTACGCCCTTCACAGGGTATTCCAAGAGGATACCCAGCTCTCGACAGCGGTCCTCTCAGGGACAAGCTGCACATGATCGATTACCCACCTCCTATTTTGGGTTACTGCTGGGTAGTCACCTAACGTGGAGCATCCACAGGGACACTCGAAGAAGAAAGAGAAGTTACTCACCATAGTAACGGTGGTTCTTTGAGATGTGTCCCCGTGGGTGCTCCACCACCCGCCCATCCTCCCTGCTTTGGATCCCTGTTTAGTGTTTTGCAGGAGCATCCGAGGTGGCTGGTCAAGGAACTGGCGGGGACCGGATCGCGCACGTGGCCAGGAGCGCGCAAGGGAGCGGCGTACACTGGTGCATGCGTGGTCCGGCAGAAACTGCTTGGAAGATCTGACCTGCGGCGCCGGGGCGAGCCCAACACCTAACGTGGAGCACCCACGGGGACACATCTCGAAGAACCACCGTTACTACGGTGAGTAACTTCTCTTTTTGTTGGCAAAAGTCACTCGTATAACTGTAGCCAGTGTGTTTGTGTTGTGTTTTATAGGCAAAACTTGGTGTGGGTTGTGTGGCTGAAGAATGTTAATGTATCTTCCATATATTAGGTGTATGTACATGCACATATAGAGAAAATTCACTGTGGTATGTAACCTATCACAAAAATAAGCCTCTACAGATGACTGAATGATAGCTAAATGTGATGCCACTGTTAAAAAGGATCCAAAGATGATCCTATCAATTGCTGGCAAATTGGGTTAAACTATAGTAAAGAACAAAATTATCAAACATGTAGGTGAACACGAACTGCTCAACAGGAGTCAACATGGCCTTTGTAACAGAGGAAATTATATTTTACTAATCTGTTAGAATTAGAAGGGAAACCTCAGCAAGTACTTGAACAATGGCGATCCAGTTGATCTTTCGGAAAGAAGTCACAGGTTGAGAGTGATCATGGATTAGTAAAGCTAGAACATTAAGGATAGAAATAAATGATCATTTGTTTGGAATGGAGAGAGGTAAATTGTGGTGTCCCCGGAGGACCTCTGTTATTATGAGTGCTGTGATGATCTGGAAAAGAGGGTAAATATTGAGGTGGGAGAGGATACGGACTGTGCAAAATTACTCATGGAATCCAAAGACAATTGCAAAGAATAACAAAAGGAGCTCAGAAAACTGGGTGACTGGGCAACAAAATGTCAGATGAAATTCAGTGTTGCTAAATGCAACATCATGCATGCTGAAAACACAATCCTAATTATTCATAATCCCATTTATACATAAAAATTGATGGGGTCTAAATTGGGAATATTAACCAGTTAACCAGTAGAGGTGGGAATACTCCCCCGACCATATGGGCAGGGGCATTCCAGAACATCTGTAGCAGCCCTAGCCTGAGATGGGCCTGGGTGTGCCCCAGGTAGGGGGTGAAGGAACTACCCCAGAGCAGCCCTACTCCATGGCAGCCCCATGAATGTTCCAGCCCATCTGGAGCAGCCACCATGCATGGTGGGCCCAGACCTACCACGTATGAGGGCTGCTCTGGGCACTTTAGAGGCCTTGGATTAGCTCTCTGCTTGTGGGGGATTCTCTGCCCAGTCCCCCTTCATTTAATCAGTTAACTGGTTGAACTAAATGTTTAACTGGTTTACTAATTAACTGGAATCTAATATCCCAAGTCTAAATAGCTGTTACCATTCAAAACAGAGATGTTGGAGTTCTTGTTGACAGTTCTCTGAAAATATAAGCTTTTTTAGCCTTGCTGCACATTAAGCAAACAGTGCTGGGAACCATTAGGAAAAAGAATATTTTCTTTATCCTTATGTGTCACTATGTAAATCCAAAGTTTGCCCATATCTTGAATACTGCATGCTGTTCTTGTTGCCCCATCTCCATAAAATATATATTTAAACTTGACAAGATACAGTGAAGGGCAAAAAATGAGGAGAGATTTAAAAGAGTGGGACTGTTCAGATCAGTTTAGATTGGTTCATAGTGGATAGGTCCCCCAAATGGCTATTTGTCAAATTGGTCAGAAACACAATCCTGTTCTCTGTTTCCTGGATGCCAGGACTGGATGGCAGGTCCTGGATTGTTCAATAATTGCTCTATTCATTTTCTCTGAAGCATCTGCTAATCTGCGTAGTGTGTTAAGTGGACCATTGGTCTGTCCCAGTATGCTATTCTTATGTACTTAATTCTTAAATGAGAGATCCAGAATAGTAGCTAACCTCCTAGTCTTTTGTTAACACTTTTGTGGTTGTGACCCACCCTGAGTGACAAGCTAGCAGTTGTCTAAGCCAGGTCTACACTAGATATTAAAGTCTATTGTAGATATGCAATTGTAGCTACAGCAGTTGTGTAGCTAGAATTCCTTAACTGTAGACAACTTACCTGGCCATCATCACAGAGGGAGGTTGAGGTCTCCCATCAAACACCTTGTGATATTGATGAGTTGTTTGCTGACCCCGGATAGTTTAATTTCATGAGTCCCTAGGAGGCTCATGGAAGTCGAACCCTTGAAGACCAGCCCTAACCAATCTTCTATGTAATGTAGACATTCCTTTAGGAAACTTAAATGCCTGTTTTCCACCGTAAGCTAATGATTGATTATCTGAATCTGAATTCCAGCTGACCAGAATATAGAAGGATCTCTGAACATTATTAATTTAGTTTGCATTCTGTTTGTCCCTGCAGCGTGTGAGGTGTGGCTGACTAATAATGTTGATCACCCTGATTTCTAGGGTGACACCAGCAATCAGAATTTGCACTAATGGGGCTTTGTATGGCTCAGTAGACCAATTTGGGAAGAACAGCATTTCCGTGACTGACCACGGAGCCATTTGCACCCGTGTTAATTGAATAGCAATAGAAATGTAGCTGTGATAGTCTGTATCCCAACAAAACAAAGAAAAAAAAAAGTCATGTAGCACTTTAAAGACTAACAAAATAGTTTATTAGGTGGTGAGCTTTTGTGGGAAAGATCTACTTTTCCAGATCTGGAAATAAAGTTGTACATTGTTTCCATAACTGGTTCTGTGCTTTTTAAGCATGCCTGTCTTGAGTTGTAGTCACACACACTTGCAACATAGTGCTATCTGATGTGGTCAGATGCCAGTTTATCAAAGGCAGAATCAGATATTCACCTTATGCAGATTTTGTTTGAGTATCTTTGAAATATTTCATCAGCTCTTCACAACTGCTAGATGATATTCAGGAATACCAAGTACATGTCCAGTTAGTCTTGGTTGCGAATCAGATAAGCCTCAATACCCTATCTTTTGTCAAGACTTCTAGGTTGAACATCTGGTCCTACCATTTGATGCCCAGCAGTCATTGTTGCAGATGGAAACTCTCAAGACTTTTAATGTGATATTAATAACAGATCCATGTTTCACACCACATAATGAGTAATTACTATAACAGCATTGTATACTTACATTTTTGTCTGTACACAGATTCCACATTACTTTGTCACTCACTGATAAAGGAAACTGTAAGGTGGCAGTGGCTTTTGTAATTTGCATATCCTCTTTGTGATTGATACTCATCATTGCTTAACGAGCTACTGTGATTACAGAACTGTCTGACTTGGAGCATGTTATCTTCGAGGCTTATCTGTGTATCCTGAAAAAGTTATTGAGGACCTTGCTAGTACATAGTTTTTATGTGAGTGATGGTAAGGCCAAAACAGTTAGTAATATCATGTGGTATGATTCAGAATGTTCCACAATGTCACAGTCATATGGGTACAGTAGTTCCTGGATTAATGCTTCAGTCATGTTGGTAATCACATATATCTGACAGAGATTTAAAGAGCTTGCCAGCATGAAAGTGTATAAAGCAAGGGTGGAGAACCTTTTTTGGGTTGGGGGCCACAAATCCACATAAAAGTCAGAGAGAAGCGAAAAAAAAACAAGGATGGGTGCTCATGGTGGCAGAGGGTGCAGGAGTGTACTGGGGGAATTGGGGCAGTGTTGGAGGGAAGGTGCAGGGATGCAGGGTGGAGATGAAGGATGTGGGTGGGAGGGGATGCAGGTGTTGAAGTGGAGTGGCAGGAAAAGGTCTGGGAGGGAGGTGTGCAGAAGCAGTCGTGGAGTGTGTGGTTTGGGCAATGGGGGTTGCCCACATGACTGGGTGAACAGCCAGTGGAGAAGCACTGCCTGGAGAGACCCCGCACTACTTTTATTGCCTGGAACTCCAGCTAATCAGACCTCTCTAGGCAGCGCTGTGCTGCTGGTCCCCCAGCTAGAGGAGGGCAAGAGGTAGGGGGATTTGCAATGCTTGGCACTGCTTTCTGCCCACACCATGCAGAGCCCTTGGGCCAGATCTGGCCCCAGCTTGCCTGACTGGCTCGTGAGGCTTGGGACTTCCCACCCTCTACCCTGATGAGTGCTGTTTGCTGTGGAGTGGAGTCACAAGCTTACGGAGCCAGATCCAGGCAAGCCACCGGTCAGATGTGGCCTGTGGGACAGGGATTCCCCATGCCGGTATAAAGACTGCTCTAGTTCAGTATCAGAGTGTTGAATAAACCAAAAAGGCTGGGAGCGAGGACACATCCTTTTCACTTCATTGGTGATTAGAAATGGGTTTGTTGTATTGGGGGGAGTACCACTTTTCATCCCTGCAGTTAGCAGGGTCCCCCAGCCTGTCTAATGTAATCCAAACTGACTGAAATTTCAGTTTTGTTTACGTGAAAAAACAAACAAACAAACAAAACCTTTTGGCACGTGTAAGAAAATAAGTCTGTAGAATTAAAAACTTTATTAACCAGTATGTAAATGTGAATACACATACTTAAAAACAGCAACATATTTCAACATTTTTAAAGAGATGGATGATCCTGAGACCCATCAGAAGGGTGGGTGCTGATTGTGCTGCACCCCACCCTTCTGAAATTTAATGTCTCCCCCCTCAGTTGAAGGGGCCCACTTCCTACTTTTTCACACCCTGGTGTTCGACCACCATCAAAGCTAATTCTTCTAAATATGACTTTGCCAAATAATGCTCATAAAATTTTATCTAGCAATCTAACTTCAGAGAGCAGCTTCCAGAGGGCAGTTTAGTTGACCATGTTGAAAGCTTTTGGTTAAATCAAGACACACAATGTGCAAGGGTTGATGCTGTTTGTGGATTTTTTCCTCTAACTGTTGGATTATGCAAATCATGTTAACAGTACTGAGCATGAACGCTGCACTGTGACTCAGAGGGCTTGTCTACACTTGTCCCCAACTGCGAAAGGGGCATGTTAATCAGGGCAATGGGGATTACTAATAAAGTGGTGTGGTGAATATGCAGCACTTCATTAGGCTAATTCTCCCTTGTGGCAAGTTTGAAGCATCAAACTTCGAAGTTCTGGCATGCGTGTAGCCGCAGGCACTTCAAAGTGTCCATGCTACTTCAAAGTGCCTTTATCCCCCAAAATTTGAGGAGTAAAGGCACTTCAAAGTAGTGTGGGTACTTCAAAGTGCCTGCGGCTACATGGCATGCCAGTACTTTGAAGTTAGACGCTTTGAAGTTAGACACTTTGAAGTTGCCCTGGGGGAGAATTAGCCTAATGAAGTGCTGAATATTCACTGCACCACTTCATTAGTAATTTCTTGTGGCCCTGATTAACGTGCCCTTTCGAAGTTGGGGGCAAATGTAGACAAGCCCTTAGAGTAGCAAAATATGAGGTGTAACACAGTGCGGATTTGCGTGGGTATATGCAGGCAAGTAAGAGCTGACATTTGTTGTATCTTCAGATGTCTGCAGGTCTTGAAAGCACAGGTTGCACCTCTCTAGGCTGACACTCTCTTGTCTGGCAAGATCCATAATTTGGTATGATTTTAGTTAGTTGGATGACCACTTATGGTTTTGGCCAAGTTTCCTGTGGTCCCATAAAGTTTGTTCGCAACCCCCAGTCCTAGCTCTGTGTTCTGTGCCGTTATTTAGCTGTAATTTACCCCTAAATATCTTCTAAGAGCACACTCAGCATTGGACATGTGGGTAGTGCTGCTAAACGATATTGACCTCCTGTAGTCTGGCAAATTCTCATTGGGCACCGTTCAGGTTCCGAGGGTGCCAGGCTAGAGAAGTTCAACACGTACAGTAAACGCTTTCATATCTGGCATTCTATCAGCTGGAACTCTCAAATAATCAGTATTTGAGCCATAAATAAATTTTAGTTATGTTTTCCATAAGGATACTATAGTGAAAGTAAATACAAATAAATAAAGCAAATACATTATAAGTTTACAGTGTACAATACTACTGTTGGGAAATAGAGTATGCATGTCATAATGTCTAATCTTGTTTTTCTTGAGTGTTATACATTGCTTGCTATGCCACTCTGTTATCCAGAATATTTGAGTATCCATCAACCTCATGGTCCTGGGACTGCTGGATGTGAAAGAGTATATTGTACTAGTCATCAGTGATTTGACTAGTAATCTGTTTGCTTGCAAAAGTATGACATGATCTGTGGTCATCTGTAGTGCAAGTAATACATTTACAAAAAAAAACACCAAAAAACGTGAGGTATAACGGCAGATCAAATTTAGCTCAGATTTAAGTCTGTATAAAAATAAACTTTTTTAAAGACCCTTCCCATAAAATGCTTTCATAAAACAATAAAATCTAGTGAATTAAAAAATAACCAGAACAAATGAAATTACCATTCCTCTCTGGTGTTTGCAACCCAAGCATTTTAGTGGTGTGCAAATATATGAGAAGTCAAATGTAAAATTGATTGGAAACAGCCCATAAACAAAAATATTCCATTTTAATTTTCTAAGGCAACTGAATTTCTAGAAGTATACAACATAAATTATTAAAAGTGAATTAGATATGAAAGGTTTTTTGGATTTAATAAGTAAATTTGTTTCAGAAAAAAATTGGTAGGAAATGTAATTTTAAAAAATAATTCTTAATATTTAACCTGATAACATATCTGTTTAAAATTAGTGTCAATTACTTTAGTATCAGTTACTTTAAAATAAGAAATCATTTTCTAATTCAGGACAATATAGTTTTAAAAGATTTTAAGACAATGATGAGATTTTTAAAAAATTAAAAAGCTATGGTATTTTGATAAGACTTGAACTCCAGCCTGCACTTGGATCATATTTAATGCAGAATGTGCTTTGCTACAACAGAAAAATGTGAGCTGCTCCCATGATTGATCAATCTTGTTCAATTTGCAAATATGTCATATGTGGCATTCTACATAAACTTCTGTATTCCTCACTGGGAGGGACTGTATGGCTATGTCTACACTAAAGATTTGTCAACAAAACTGGGTATTTGTCGACAAAACTCATGGAGTGTCCACTTTACAAATTTTTTCTGTTGACAGTAAATCAACACAATGTGGCACTTCTGTTGACAGCATTCTGCCATTCTCCCATGATGCAGAATGCCTCAGAATGTCTCTCTTGACAGATTCTGTTCGCAGAAAGCCAGTGTGGACACTCTGGGGGCAGGGAATGGGGGAGGGGATTCTGTTGACAGAAAAGCCCTCACAAGCAAGAGCAAGTTTGAAGGCGATGAATAAGATCTGGAAAAGCAGAGCAATTAGCTTAATAACGAAGCTGAGCGTCTTGAAAAGGTGTGTATTCAGCAGCATGTTGTACGGATGTGAGACATGGGTGATAACGAAAGATTCGAAAAGAAGAGTATTGGCATTCGAAAGGAGTTGTTATAGAAATATTGTGAGAATAGGATGGATGCAGAAGATCATCAGTCAGGAATTATACAGAGAAGGAGAACCTGCTGCAGAAGGTTATAAAATGGAAGCTAGAACTATTTGAGCATATTTGGAAAATGAACAACAAACGTAAAATCAAGAACCTGGTATTCAGCATAATGGACGGTTTGAATAACAGAGGCAGACCCTGCAGAGAATGGTTGGATGATATAGTAGATTGGTGTGGAGCAAGTGGACAGAAGCTAAGCCACTCTGCACTGGACAGGGAAAGATGGAAGGAAATAGTGAGAGATGCATCAGACACCAACGGACGCTGAGCCCACGGTTATTGATGATGATGATGATGATGATGATGATAGTAAAAAGTTACAAATTCACCACCCCCATGTCCCTCTTTATTGGGAAGGGGTGAGGGGGTGAAAGGAGGGATCATGGTGGGTACGGGGAATACTGCGGGCCCGAGGCACCCACTGGGGGTTCCACTGGGGAGGGTCATTGGGAGTGTGGGAAAAGGTCTCCCTTAAGGTCTCCTGGATCCACTGCCCATCACGATGGGCTTGATGGACTTGAGCTATGCCTGGCTGTTCATAGTCATGGCCGGCATCTGCCTCCAACCTCAGGAGGAATGCCTCCCCCTTTCTTTTCACAAGGTTGTGGAGGGGACACCATGCTGCCCTAACTTGGGGGGAGGTTGTGCTCCCCGCCTCCAGCCAGGTGAGGAGGCACCTAAAGTGTGCCTTCAGGTGGCCAAAGGTGCACTTAGCTTGCATCCTTTCCCAGTTGAGCCAGGCATAAACAGTTCCTGTCTCAGGTCCAGCTTCCTGGTGTAGGGCTTCATGAGCCAGGGCATGAGGGTATAGGCAGCGTCCCCCCACGATGCAGAATGGCATGTTCATATCCCTGATTGCTAGCTCTCGATGGGGGAATGAAGGTGCTCGCTTCCATTCTTCAGCATAGGCTGGAGTTGCAGAACACCCACACTTTGTGTGCCCAGCCCGTGCGCTCAATGTACACGTCGAGGAACTGTACCCAGTGGTTGATCAGGGCCTGCAGAGTGATGAAGTAATAACCCTTGCGGTCGATGAACTTGGCTGTGCTATAGTCTGAGGAATGGATGGGAATGTGGGTCCAGTCAATCACCCTGCAGCAATAGGGGAACCCCAGGGTGATGAATCTGGCCACAGTGGTATACACGTCTGTGAGATGGATGGTCCTCTGCACCGGAAGCATGTCGATGGCTGTCACAACACGCAAGGAGAGAAGACAAAACACACATATCAGGGGCTGAGGAAAGGAGCCCCTGGGCCCAGGGAACTCCCCATCGGCTCTCCTCCCCTCCCCTCCCCTTCTCCCTGAGGTCTCCGGGAGCTCCATGTGTGAGGCTGCACCCCAACAGCAGAGCTATGTGAGGGTTGGATGGCATGGTCCTTTGGGGACAGGGCTTCATCACTCGCATCCCTGACCCCACTTCCTAAGGGTCCCCCTTGAGTGCGATACCCCATCCTCCTCCATGCAGGGCCTGCAGCCCGAGAGCACCTTACCTGTATAAGCACAGCCCTGACAATGGACTTCTCCATGCCAAACTGCTTCCCGATGGAATGATAGCTGTTGGGGGTGGCAAGCTTCCAGAGGGTGATGGCAATCCGCTTCTCCAGGAGGATGGCAGACCACAGCTGGGTATCCTGTCTCTAGAGGGCAGAGCAAGCCAGGTGCAGTGCTTCACGAAGGTGTTCTGCATTTCTAAGCAGAAGGAACTAGAAGTGCTAATAAATAAGTACAACTATGACATGTTGGCATCACAGAAACTTGGTGGGATAATACACGATTGGAATGTTAGTATGGAACGGTACAGCTTGCTCAGGAAGGATAGACGAGAAAAAGGGAGGAGGGTTGCCTTGTGTGCTAAAAATGTACACACTTGGACTGAGGTGGAGATGGACATAGGAAATGGATGTGTGCCTCTGGATTAAGCTAAAAGGGGTAAAAAACAAGGGTGATGTCCTGTTAGGAGTCTACTACAGGCCACCTACCCAGATGGAAGGGGTGGATGAGGCTTTTTTTTTTTTTTTTTTTAAACTAACAAAATCATCCAGGGTCCAGGATTTGGTGGTGATGGGGGACTTCAGCTATCCACATGTATGTTGGGAAACTAACACAGCGACACACAGACTATCCAGTAAGTTCTTGGACTGCATTGGAGACAACTTTTTATTTCAGAAGGTTGAAAAACTTACCAGGGGAAAGCTGTCCAAGATTTGATTTTAACAAATAGGGAAGAACTGACTGAAAGTGGAAGGCAGCTTGGGTGAAAGTGATCATGAAATCATAGAGTTCACAATTTTAAGGAAGGGTAGAAGGGAGAACAGCAAAATAGAGACAGTGGATTTCAGGAAGGTGGATTTTGGTAAACTCAGAGAGCTGGCAGGTAGGGTTCCATGGGAAGCAAGACTGAGGGGAAAAAACAACGGAGGAGAGTTAGCAGTTTTCCAAAGGGACATTTAAGGGTCCAAAAGCAAGCTATTGCTCTGTGTAAGAAAGATAGAAAATATGTCAAAAGACCGCTGTGGCTTAACCAGATGTTGCGTGAGCTCAAAATAAAAAAGGAATCATATAAAAATGGAAATTACGAAGGATGAATATAGGCAAACATTGCAGGAATGCAGGGGCAAGATTAGAAAGGTAAAGGCACAAAATGAGCTCCAATTAGCTATGGGCATAAAGGGAAAGAAGAAGACTTTTTATAAATACATTAAAAGCAAGAGGAAGACCAAGGATAGGGTAGGCCCATTGCTCAGTGAGGAGGGAGAAACAGTAATGGGAAACTTGGAAATGGCAGAGATGCTTAATGACTTCTTTGTTCTGGTCTTCACTGAGAAGTCTGAAGAAGGAATGCCTAACATAGTGAATGCTAGTGGGAAAGGGGAAGGTTTACAAGATAAGAAAAAAAAAACAAGTTAAAAATCACTTAGGAAAGATAGATGTCTGCAAGTCCCCAGGCCCTGATGAAATGCATCCTAGAATACTCAGGGAGCTGATGGAGGAGGTATCTGAGCCATTAACTATCATCTTTGAAAAATCATGGGAGACAGGAGAGATTCCAGAAGACTGGGAAAAGGCAAATATAGTGCCCATCTATAAAAAGGGGAATAAGAACAATGCAGGAAACTACAGACCAGTCAGTTTAACTTCTGTGCCAGGAAAGATAATGGAACAAGTAATTAATGAAATCATCTGCAAACACTTGGAAGGTGGTAAGCTGCTAGGGAACAGCCAGCATGGATTTGCAAAGAACAAATCATGTCAAACCAATCTGATAGCTTTCTTTGTTAGGTTAACGAGCCATGTGGAAAAGGAAGAAGCAGTGGATGTATTATGTGGTATACCTAGATTTTAGTAAGGCAGTAAACTAGGCAAATACAACTTAGATGAGGCTACGATAAGGTGAGTGGAAAACTGGCTGGATAACCATACTCAGAAAGTAGTTATTAATGGTTCTCAATCCTGCTGGAAAGGTATAACAAGTGGGGTTCTGCAGAGGTCTGTATTGGGACTGGTTCCATTCCATATCTTCATCAACTATTTAGATATTGGCATGGACAGTACGCCTATTAAGTTTGCAGGTGATACCAAGCTAGGAGGGGTTGCAGCTGCTTTGGAGGATAGGGCCAAAGTTCAAAATGATTTGGACAAATTGGAGAAATGGTCTGAAGTAAACAGGATGAAATTTAATAAAGACAAATGCAAAGTGCTCCACTTAGGAATGAACAATGAGTTGCACACTTACAGAATGGGAAGTGACTGTATAGGAAGGAGTATGGCAGAAAGGGATCTAGGGGTTCTTGTGGACCACAAGTTAAATCTGAGTCAACAGTGTGATGCTGTTGCAAAAAAAGCAACCATAATTCTGGGATACATTAACAGGTGTGTTGTGAACAAGACATGAGAAGTCATTCTTCCGCTCTACTCTGCACTGGTTACGCCTCAGTTGGAGTATTGTGTCCAGTTCTGGGTGCCGCATTTCAAGAAAGATGTGGAGAAATTGGAAATGGTCCAGAAAAGAACAATGAGAATGATCAAAGGTCTAGAGAACATGACATATGAAGAAAGGCTGAAAGAATTGGGCTTGTTTAGTTTGGAAAAAGAGAAGATTAAAGGGAGATATGACAGCAGTTTTCAGGTATCTAAAAGGGTGTCATAAGGAGGAGGGAGAAAACTTGTTCTTCTTGGCCTCTGGGAATAGAACAAGGAGCAATGGGCTTAAACTGCAGGAAGGGAGGTTTAGATAGGACATTAGGAAAAAGTTCCTGACTGTCAGGGTAGTCAGACACTGAAATAAATTGCCTGTGGCAGTTGTGGAATCTCCATCTCTGGAGATGTTTAAGAACAGGTTAGATAAGTCTATCAGGGGTGGTCTAGACAGTACTTGGTCCTGCCATGAGGGCAGGGGGCTGGACTCAATGACCTCTCAAGGTCCCTTCCAGTCCTAGCATTCTATGATTTCAAAGTTCTGGAGCCACTGATGGTCATCCCACTGGTGGTCATCCCACTGCCCCATGGCCATCCCATCCCACCAGTTGCTGTGCCTCCAGACCCACCTGGTCGCCCCAGAGGGTGAGTACAGGTGGGCCCATGTGGCAGCATGGGCATGCTCCTTGAGGGTGGTATCTAGGTTGTCCTCACTGGGGAACATGGGGAGGATGGCCGTGAGGAGATTAAGCAGAAACTGAAGCACCTCTGTGTCAGGCCAGTGCAAGCCTCAGGGTACTCTGGCACCACGGCTAGCTAGACAGCACTGTGACTCTCTTAGGAAGTGTGTGAGCCCTGCTGAAGCAGCTGAGCTGTCCCTCGTGGAGGTAGGCAAGCCCCAGCTTGGGCATGGACCAGGCATGGGAGGGGAGAAGCTTTAAGTCTGTGCCTCGCCAGCTTGCCAGCACTCCCGGAACTTCTTGCCATCCATGCGACCCTGTCTGACAGGGTTCTGAGGGCTGTTCTGTTGAGAGAGCAACTGGGCAGTCTGGCCGCTCTCTGTCGACAGAGTGGATCACTCTTTCAATACACTTTCTTGTCTAGCTGCAATCTGTCAGAAGTTTTATATGAAGAAATCTTCCATCAATAATTTCTGTCGACAGATTGCTTTAGTGTAGACGTAGGGTATGTGTCTGTATTCAGTTGCTTGTTGATAGTGGGCAGTACAGGTCAGGTTTGAAAACAGCCTGACAGTATTTCCTTGTTATATGTTAATAGTCTCCATTTGATCTTAAAATTTTCCAAGCTTGGTTCCTGTGGAAGGGTGTGTTTGCATGTGGGGAGTCTCTTGAGTGGTTGTGTGTGTAAATTTTTCAGGACATTAGAGTGAAATCTTTCAAATGATATCTGAATTATTTAAGGCTAACAAAATGCTCCCAATTTTTAAAATACATTTTCTCTTTTTCACAAAATTTACTCAAATTGGCTGACCTGTGAAACTTTGTATGGAAAGACTAAGCTGAACAATTGGGTTTGATAAGTGATTGTAAAATCACTTCTCAGTCTTTGTTAACATCATAAAGTACTTCAGATACGGAAGATATATCTAATTTTTTCCAGAACCTAATGATCCTTACCCAATTTGTATCATACAGTGTATATTTTCTCTCCTCAGGATTTGCTGGAATAAGCTTAATAAAATAGTTTTAAATATGTCTCTAAAAAATCCTGGACATAACGCATTAAAATTCCTCTTTCCCCGTTTTATTGGGAACAAGTGAAAATTATGTGTGAGGAAAAAAATTACAGATCCTACCAACATTTTTACTACATTCTGTCATCTGTAAATTCTGATCAGTTAAATCCATATCTTAGCTGTTGAACTGTATATAAAATAGCCTTAGATTAAACAAGAATTGTCATTACATAAATTTAAAACCGAGAATGTGGTTTGTGAAAATATTGTAAATCTATGTAATTTAGAATACAGCATATTAATGGACACAGTGATTTTGCTTGAATTCCAAAGGAAGTTTTCAGTCATGTTAGAGAATTTAGGGCTGGTCTGCCATGGATTGAGGATCTGAAGAGGAACACTGAAATTCCCGTGTAAGTTTCATTATCTATTAGCAATATTGGATGGTGATGACTGGGGTTCAGATTAAAGGCTTTATTAGTGAGTCTAAAGTAGATTTGCATATTTCCAGTTTTGTATAATTTAACTATTTATCATATCTTCTCTTTTGGTATGTAATTAGAGTTGTCTTATGAAATAACTTTTGCCCCTCCCTAAAAATTAATAATACAGTGATAAATACTGATTCTTCATGCATGAGGGGTGGAGGGGAGAGAGAATTCTCTCCATAATCAAAATCCTTCCACTTCCTTCTAGTTGCCACAGCTTAGTATATTTGGGTCCTCCAGTATTTTGAAACTGAAATACCGTAATGCTTTACAATAACCACATTGCTTTACAATTGTTTAAGCAGATTTATTTTGTTTTTGGTAATATTTTTGCATTTAAACATCAATCACAGGCAAGTGTCCTATGAAGCAACGGTATAGAAGCCATGCTACCAAAGAGCTGATGATTTGTAAATGCACAGAACACGCTGCTTGTGTTTAATCCTTAAGTATTCTTCTTGCTCTTCTTAGACAGAATCCTTTTATTTGACACTCAGAATCCTTGCATGTTTACATGTGCATATACATACATAATATATAAAAGTCACACACAATCCTTTCCCATCTTTCTTAGTAGTATTTAGCATATCTTAATACAGTAAACCCTTGATTTTATGGACCCTGATAGAGCGGACTTCAGGAATAACAGACACATAAAATCTTAAATACGCACCCACCTCCCTCCTGTGCCCCCAATGGACTTAACATTGCAGAGCCAGAGCTGCCATGCGCTCCTCCCACCAGGGGTGGTGCGCGTATATGGGCGGATGGCACTTGTATGTGCCCCACTGCTAGTGGGAAGTGTGTGTGGCAGCTCCAGTGGTGGCGGCAGTTCTTCCAAGTCTCAGTGGTGACAGTTCTTGCTGCCACATGTGGCGGAGCTGCCAGCCGCAGTGTGGCTTTTGCTGCTGCACACATTGGAGCCGCCAGCCATGGCGGGAGCCTTGCTGCCACGTGCAACGGAGCCCTCAGCCATAGCAGGACTCCCAGATGTGGTGTGGCTTTTGCTGCGGCATGCAGCAGTGCTTTTGCTGCTGTGTACCATGGACCCTTGCTTCTGTGCATGGCAGGACCCTCAGTCATGGCGTGGCTTTTGCTGCCGCATGTGGTGGGGCCACCAGACATGGTGGGATTCTCGCTCCTGGGCATGGTGGGACCCTTGCGGCCACGCGCAGAAGGGCACCCAGCCACAGTGGACTATGGCGGCTTGTCCTGTGGCAGTGAATAGCGGGCATTTTGGGGTTGGTGGTGGAGGGGCTGGTGGAGCCTGGTGGGGGGGGGTCATAGTAAACCCTCTGATTTAATGGACATCCGGGTTTAATGGACACGTCCTCCCACTTGTCTGTTAAATTGAGGGTTTACTGTATTTCCTTTATAAAATCACAGTTCCAGCATTCTTATTACTATATCCACTCTGTCTTCTTTTCCCTCATTTGTTAGGGTTTTTTTTTTTCTCTCCACTTATTTTGGACACTTTTTTGCTTTCTCCCTAGTATTTCCCACTACTTGGCCTCCCTTGCTTACTGGAAACATTTTATACCTCTTTATCTTCCTCTCCTCTACTTTTGAGAGTTTGTAAGGCTTTTTTGTTTCACTTTTTTCACTGCAAAGATAAATTGTGATGGGCCAGGGGGTAGAGAAAGAATGACTGGCTTTTTTTTCTTTTTAAACAAAAGCTGCAATGTAAAGATTGTATTGATCCAGTTTAGCCTTTATGGTATTTGGAACAAAATCTAGCTTGAAAATCTTGTTGCTGCTCAGAGCTTTTATTATAACTGTTTAGACTACTGGGGATTAGAGAACAGTGTATTAACAATTTTATGAAAAAAGTTGCTGTGCATTCACAGACTACTGTGGCAGTTCTTGTTTTCTGGCTATTGCAGTTTTTAAAGTTAGTGTTGTCAAGTTTCTAGCCACAGAAAACTGAGCACCTATGCCCTGCCCTTGGCCTGCCCCTTTTCTGAGGCCTGTTCCCAATCAGTTTGTTGTTCTCCCCACAGTTGCTCATTTTGCCAGGCTGGGTCAGGGAGTTGTAGTACAGGAAAGGACTGAGGACTCTGGCTGGAGATGCAGGCGTGGGGATGAAGTGCAGGAAGAGGTTGGGCCTTAGGGCCAAAGAGTTTGGGGGGTGCTCAGGACTGGGAGAAAGGGGGTTAGGTTGTGAGACCAGGTTCAGGGTACAGGTTCTTGGCAGCTCTTAGAAAGCGGCAACAAATACTTGTATTGCTTAGGCAGAGGGGCAGCCAGGGCTTTGTGCACCGCCCTTGCCTGTAGCTGCCACCACGGCAGCTCCCTTTGGCTGTGGTTCTCAGCCACCAGTCCTCAGCCTAATAGCCTCCTAGCTGGGGGCTTTCTGGTCCAGTAACATCCATGGTCTTGCTGGACTACAGATGTTGCTGGATCTGGGAATCCCAGTTTTGGGAGGTGCAACCTGTTTTGGAAAATTTAATGCAGTGGGAGCAGAATGCAAGAGTTGAAGAGCTTGGAGGCAAAAGATTTTTGATAATTATTTCTAGGGAGATTGTTCTACTACAGTTGAAACTCCTTCATCTGGGTGTCTGTAATCCAGGAGTACCTATGATTTGGACCCTGGTATGGTTAGAGCACTTTAATGAAAATAAAAACAAATATAAGTTTGTATACAGTGCAACAAAAAAGTATACATACGTGTATGTACTGTACTGTTTAGGACAAATTTAACTTGTAAGCATGAGAAATGGCAGAGTCCTGTACTGTACAAATAGTGTTTTTCTGCTTAGTTACCTACATATGATAATAAAAACAAAATAACGGTTTAAACACGGTGCATTAAGGATTCTTTTTATGACATATTATATATGTACATTGCTCTGTAATGGTTTGTATGTATAAAAGCTTTAGTAATAGACTTTGTTTACCCTTCATAAAGTTTTATACCCGTGGTCCAGAAAATTCCAGAATCTGGCATAACCTGTTTTCCAAGGTCATTACATTAAAGAGAGCTCAAGTGTACTAAGATAATTCAGTCTGTTCATAATTAGGGCCTTGTGCGTTACACAGAATAGTGGGGCCAAATATTGTGGCAACAGCCTTGAAATTCTGCAACAGCATCACTTCATTCTTTTGCTGTAAAATGTCTTTCATTCCCATTCTCTGTCTGCCATGAAAACATGCCCAGTGATAGCTCATAATTCGAAATATTGGTTGATGTAAATTCTTTTTACGAAAGTGATTATCTAGAATGGACAATTTATTATGGTCTTCAAGCTATTGGTTCACTTCCCCGGGGATTGGCTCGTATTGTCCAGGCAGCCTGGTTTAGTGGCCTCATGTACGCCCCCATGTTTAATTCCCTAACACTGGGGCCTCAGCTACTGCACTGCTCTTCTAAGTTGCCAGCCACCATTTAAGTCTCCCTCTCCCTGGCAGATGGCTGGAGTCCATTTGTTGCTCCCCATGTCTCTTCTGCATACTTCTTTGGTTCAAGCAGGGAGCAAGCATTCTGATCCTGTTACCTTTTGAGGAGAAATCTGTAAAGCAAGAGGCGGCTTAGGTAGTTTACGTCATAAGAGAGAGGCAGAAAACTAAATGTCAGGTGTCTGACTTCAGTAAAATTAATTTTGTGTCTTCCTGGAAAAATACCAAATTATACCCCTGCAGAATTGTGGAATACATGAGGCTCTGAGTGAGGTGAAGGTGGCAAATCACATTTTTGATAGCTGTAAATTCAGACTCTGCAGAATCAGATGGTGACATTGCATCTGTTTACACTTGATTCATATTTGTGAGGTTTTTTTCCTCAGTGTTTTTGTTTAAAAAAACCCAACACCAATGCAAAAGCTCAAATTATGCAATAGAATTCTCTGGCAGTTTTCATGATCACAAGATATATGTAGCCCTCAATGTAGGAGACTAGACAGGTAGGCAAGGAGGGAGGATTTTTAGGTTTGAAGATACTGGAGAGCATGTTTCAAAGTTTAGTCAGTGGGGCCAAGGAAAAGAGAGTGGTGGGGACACAAACATAGCACTGAGTTGGAGGAAAAGGTTGAAGGACTAGAAGTTTAAGGTAGGATGTACCTTAGCTTATTAGTAGAGGCATATAAAAACCAAAGGCTGGTAATATGGCAGGATTCCAGTGGCAAAGGAAGATGAGATGGGACAGAATGGTAAACTTAAAGGATTGGCATTAGTAGTTTACTGGAAAATAAGGAGAGCTTAAATTAATTAGAACTTGCTTGCCAAGGCAGAAGTGTAAATGAAATGGCAAATTATATGAACCTTGAGTACTAAAAATGAGAAGTGGGAAGAAGCTGTAAATGCTTTTCCCTGGAGCTCTGTCCCTTTGGCACTGGTTGCAGTGCAGGGCGGAGGACTTTTATAATTAGGGCCAAGAAGTGCAAGGAGGGAGGCTGGGATGTATTGTGCAGCTGCTTAGTCCTTTGGAGACAAAGGGAAGAAGCCAGATTGTGCAACTGTTAATGGTGAGGACGAAACTCTATTTGTGGAGATTATGGGGTTTGTATAACCTGTGCAGGGAGGAAGGTTACTTTCTCTGCTGTGGGCAGAGGGTGTACTTTGGGGCGTGGGGGCAGTGTTTTTAACTGCCATTTTTAGCTCTGCCTGAACTGGACAAGTACAGAAAAAAGGAGTTTGACTAAAAAGTTAAGCACTTCAACTGAAAACAGTGTTTTTTGGCTGTGTGATCTTACAGATCAGTTATAAAGCCCTGTAGAGAATGGTTTTGTAATGGAAATTCTGACACTCTTACTATACTATCACAAATAGTGCTGCTATAATAAAGGCTTCACTAATGTGTCTGCACTTTTTGTTAAGAGAGTAATCATTGTTAAAGAGCAGAAAACCAGATGCTTTTTAAAAATGGGAACGAGTTCATACAAGTCTTACAGCATCTGCCTTCTAAACACACTCCTGCAAGGGAGTTTTCAGAAAGAGCTCTATGGTATAAGAAGCCCTTGAATGAGAATCATTGAAAAGCTGACTATTAGCAGATTCCAAACATTAGTTAGGAATATTTTTAAACATGATGGCCACTAAGTAAGCTGCAACAGAGCCATATTACAGTTGTAGAAATTAAAGGAAACATCTTCAGTTTATAATGAAAACTCTCATTTTTATTGCTGAAAGGTTTTTATAACAAGACTACTTTAGTACTTTAGTATGTTATAGATAAAAAAACAGTATTCTGCTGCCATTCTGTAAATTCTACAGGATAAGGACTTGTGAGTGTCACTGGCCTCAACTGTATTGAAATTGTGTGAGAATAATGATTTCATAGAGATTTATGTCTTGTTCCATGAACTGCAAGGAGGATCAGAATTTTAACTCACTGGAAAAGAAAGTAGTATGGGCAATTTCATCCCATTGTGGCTGTCTGCCCTAACTCTTCGGTGAATGTTCTATTACTCATCTTGCCCTGTGAATTTATATTTTTGTTTCTCCACGGTTTTTGTCCCTTGCTGCCCCTGCACGTCACATATGACATCTAACTGGTCCTATAACACTGTTGTCAGTTATTTGCCAATTATAGTCAAATAACAGTGCAGCTTCCCAAATTATTTGGCACTGGTTTTGAGCATCTTGTGCTTTACTTCCTCTCAGGAAACGGATTGGGTCACTTTTACAGGAAGTTCAGTCTTTGTAGGACATGATTAGTCATCCCACTTTCTACAATCTTGAATAAGGCAGATTATAACTGATACACACAAAACTACTGATAACTTACTAATAAATCTGTTTTTGTCAATCATTTTTTTGCAGTGACTCTCAGGTATAAAAGGATTGCCAGGATGGTTGAACACTGTAATAGTGCAGTCAATTAAGAATTCTTTCTAGAGCATTATATTTTGTCTGGTACTGTAGAGTAAATCATGGGTAAGAAAACCGATGAGTGTGCTATTCAGTATAGCTGAAAACAAATCAAAATTTCACCTGCAGTTAAGTGCTCAATTAATGAATATTCATAGACATTTCAGATAATTTATTTTTCACATTTCTTTTCAGTGCTGAAATATAACATTGTAAGCATCTGAAACATATCATGAAACAAGAGTTTATCTACATGCATTATTTGTACTCACTTAAGTGTATCAGTACAAAACCTGTGTGGATACCAGCTCTAAAAAACCTCCCCATCACTTACCTTTCCAGCTCTCAAAATTGCCACTAGTCCTCTAGGAGAGGAAGACTAAATGTTAAAACATCATGAAGTGCACCTTGTATCCCCCTCTCTTCCTTTCTCTACCTTAGCCCCAGGACCTCCGTTTTGCATTTCCATACTTGAATGCTCTATGACTGACTGCCAGCCTGACAATTTGGAATCAGATTCTGGTCCTGAAAGAGGGAAGCTTTGCACTGTTACCAGATCACTTTGCTGTTTCAAGTGTAAAGTATTTGGCATCACCTGGACTTATTGCATTGTTAAGCTGACTGCTGACTTAGCTTTCCTATTTACACTGCCACTATTCCCTCACGTTATTTTGCCTCCACAACATGGATATTATGTTTGCATTATGAAAAGCATCAAGTGTCTTTGTGCTCCTTTTGGTTCCTACCCTCTATGCTTTTTCCTTATTTCATTTTCCTTTCTACTCTGCTTTAGCTCTTTTTTCTCTGTCCTGTGATATTTCGTTTTAGTTGACGCATACCATCAATCATAAGAGAGAAAGAAAAGAGGAAGAAAATAGTTGCAGCAATGGTGTCAGAAGCACAGATCCATTTCTTTCTTTTAATTTGCAGTGATCTAGTTCTGATCCACCTGCTCTTTGAGGATATTTCTTTTTCTTTGTGTCTGCTTCTTCTGTTTTCACTGTTTATCTCTTTCTGAGTCTTATTGTTAGGTCTTAGTCATTTAGGCTCTGTCTACACTAGAGGGTTATGTCGACAAAAGTGGCATTATGCTGACAGAACCCAGGGAGCATCCAGATTACCGAGTGTGTTCTGTGGACAGAATGCAGCACTTTTGTCAACAGCCATACCCCGCTCCCCACGAGGAAGAACATATATGTCGACAAAAGGCAGGTCTGGTCATTCTGGGGAGCCTTTTGTGGACAGAAAAGGCCCCTGGGGCACCGCGCAAGTGCCCCGGGGATACCCTGTCCACAGCAGTCAGTGCTCTATAGTTCCTGCTGCCGGCCCGTCTTAAAGCTACAGAAAGCCTGGGAAACTTTGGCAGGAAGCTAACAGCGTGAAAGCAGCAGAGCTACAGGCTACAGTCCCCTAAGCCCTCACAGGCACACTGTATCTAGGAGCCTCACAGATGGCTGAGCAGCATGTACTCCCTGACCACCCTAGCCCCTCGAGAGACTAGCCAGAGGGGTCCTGGGAGCCAGCCCTGGGCAGCAAGAGGTGGGCCCTCTCCTGGACCGGGGCCAAGGTCCAGGCTGTCTTGGACCTGTGGGGCGAGGAGGAGATACTGAAAGACCCCAAGGCAAAGCTCTGCAGCACCCCCATCTATACCTGGATGGCAACCACCCTGGTAGAACAGAGCCACACACCCCCATCCATGGAGCAGGTATGGGAGAAGGTGAGGGAGCTTTGCCAGGGCCTGGGATGCTGCCAAACACTCCAGGGCAGGACCTGCCACCCATCCTTGTTACGGGGAGCTCCATGACATCCTGGAGGTGGGGTGGGGGGGCACATCACCTCCAACTGGCAGGAGGAGCAGGCCTCCAATCCCCAACCTCCACTGGGGTTGGAGGCAGACACAGCTGAGGATGCCAGCAGCACCCTGGACATCACCCCAGGTCATGGGCCATGGGTGCAGACAGTGAGTCCACATCTCCCATACAGATGAACCTCTGCAGCAGTATCGTGCTGATGACCATCATGACCTGCAGAGGCCGAACACACATGTCAGGGACTGAGGGAGGGAGTCCCTGGTCCTGGCGGGGTGCGTGTCTTGGTCCCCTTCTGTCCTCCTCCAAGTTCACCAAGAGCCCCCTCATGAGGCCACCCCCCATGGCAGCAGGGCTGTGTGAGGGTGTGATGGCAAAGTCTCCTGGAGATGAGGCTTCCCCCTCTGCCCCAGTCTTACTCTTTGTACCACTGACCCCACTTTCCAAGGGTACCCCTGGGGTGGGACTCCCCTCCCACCCACTCCCCATGCAGGGATTGCAGCTCAAGAGTGCCTTACCTCCATAAGGAGGGCCCCAACAGTGGATTTCCCAACACCAAACTGGTTTCCCACTGAGCGGTAGCTGTCGGGGGTGGCAAGCTTCCACAGGGCAACTGCAACCTGCTTCTCCACGGGAATGGTTGGCTGCAACTGGGTGTCCTGGTTCCAGAGGGCAGGAGTGAGCCAGGCTAGAACTCCAGAACTGCAGAAGTTCTGGAGCCACTGATGGTCATCCTACTGCACCATCACCAGCCAGTGCCCCCAGTGGGAACTGGTGTGGTGCCTCCAAATCCACCTGTGCTGTGGGGCTGGGGGCGGGTGATGGTGCAGGTGTGACCATCCAGCAGCAACAGCAAGCTCTTCAAAGGTTGGGAAGAGGAGGATGGCTGTCAGGATGTGCAGCAGGTGCTGAAGCACCTCTGTGTGGGGTAATCACAAGGTTGGGGGCTGCTCTGGCACCATGGCTCTCTGGAAGGAGCTGTGTCTCCCAGAAAGCATTGAAGCCCTGCCCTAGCAGTTGTGCTGTCCCTCATGGAGGTAGGCGTGCCTTAGCATGAGCAGGGAACAGGTGTCTGTGTGTTTGGAGGGGGGGTCCCTTTAAGGGTGTGTCTCGCTGGGGCTCCTGGAAGGAAATACTAACCTGTGACCCTGTCTGCGGTGGTTCCAGGTAGCCGTTTTGTCAAAAGAGCAGCTGTGCAGTGTGACTGCTCTCTGTCAACAGAGTGGATCAAAAAGAGCGATCTACTCTGCGGTCTAGACATGTTCTGTTGACAGAAGTTTTGTTGGAATATATAGTATGTTTTTTAGTGAAATAGTTGATCATATTAGTTTAGTCAGATCTTGTATGAAGTTTAAATTCTTGAATTTTCCTATATATTTTTGGTGGAAAGTATTTTCATCTATCACACATAAACTCCCAATACTTGACTTAGAGACTTTTCAGTAGTGCAAATATTCACAAAAGAGTTAAATATCTATGATCTCTGGTACGTTATTTTGGTCTATCATTTGTATACTCACAAGTCTATGTAAATGAAAACCAAACTTAAAGTCAACCAAATAAAACAACATGTCCTATTAACTACAAAGAAATCTTCACTGAAATTATAACAAAAATAACTCCTTTTTCCCCACCTCAAACTTTTTGAAAATTGAGATGTCAGAATACAGCTTGAAAAGTTATAACACTAATTGAGCACAATAATGATGAAAATATTAGAATAAGGACATAAATTAAGGTTCCATTTCAGATATCTGTAAAACGATTATCACTTTTGTAATTGGTCCTGTTATATGTGGTTTCAGTTAAAAACAATAACTACTTGCCAGACAGGGAAATGGAATACTTCAGCTATGGCTACACTAGTGAGTTTTGCTGACAAAACCGGGGAACGTCCACACACAAAATGTGTTTTGTTCATGGTATGTTTACAAAAGTTGGCATTTCTGCTGGCAGCCTGCCTCTCCCAGGTGAGAAAGAGTGCCTGTTGTCGAAAAGTTCTGGAGACAGAAAAGGAGTGTGGATGCTCATGCGGGAGCTTTCTTTAGACAGACAGGGCATCCAGGACAATGGGTAGCCCTGTATGCTGTATTTCCAGGTGTCTGTTTTGTCAAGAGCGTGGCCAGACAGCCCAGCTGCTCTGTCAATAGAGGGGAGCGCTCTTCGGATTGGCTTTTGTGTGTGGCCACACTCTGTCAACAGATGTTTTATTGGAAAAATCTCTTCTGACGGAAATGTCTGTCAACAAATGCTTCTAGTGTAGCCATAGCCTTTCATTCTTTTCCCATGCCCTTGCAGAGCGACTTCAAAAGTGTACATAGAGGCTGTGTCTACACTGAAGCAAAACTTTGAAATGGCCATGCAAATGGCCATTTTGAAGATTACTAATGAGGCGCTGAAATGCATATTCAGCACCTCATTAGCACGCTGCCGACCGCAGCTCTTCCAAATTGCTGTGTTTCACGTCTGTGCAACTCGTCCAGATGAGGGTCCTTTTCTAAAGGACCCTGCCAACTTCGAAATTCCCTTATTCCTATATGCTGATAGGAATAAGGGGCTTTCGAAGTTCATGGGGTCCTTCAGAAAAGGACCCCCTGTCTGGATGAGCCACGTGGCAGCAAAATGAGGCAATTTTGAAGAGCCGTGGCTGCCGGCGTGCTAATGAGGCACTGAATATGCATTTTAGCACCTCATTAGTAATCTTTGAAATGGCCATTTGCATGGTCATTTTGAAGTTTTTTTTCCATGTAGATGTAGCCAGAAAGAGAGAACCTACCCAGGAGAAAAAATATACAAGATTTAATGACTTGTGGGAAATAGAAAGCTAGTATAAATATTTTTTTTTTAATTCAGTAAGAGGCTGGATCGACACAAGTCCCTTCCTTTCGAAAGGGGCATGTTAATGAGCGGGTTTGAAAGATGTTAATGAGGCACTTCAGTGAATATGCAGCACCTCATTAGCATAACGATGGCCGCAGCAATTCAAAAGTGCGGCTTTTCGAATCACGCACTGCCCGTGTAGACCTTCCAAAAGGACCCCCCCTCCCTTCTTCCTATCTGGTGTTAGGAAGAAGGGCTTTTGAAAACTGGGGGGGGTCCTTTTGGAAGGTCCCGTCTCCACAGGCGGTACATGATTCGAAAAGCCACACTTTCGAACCGCCATGGCTGCCATTATGCTGATGAGGCGCTGCATATTCATTGCAGCGCCTCATTAGCATCTTTCGAACCTGCTCATTAACATGCCCCTGTCAAAAGGAAGGGGCTCTTGTAGACACAGGGAAAGTGTTTTTATTATGCACAGCCTCTTACTTCACTTTTTTTCTAGTGCATGCAGATTCCAGAGGTGAGCATATATCTACCTAGAAAGTTCTGTCTCTTGCATTCCTGAGAAATAATTGTATTGTGGATTAGAGAAGGAAAGCCAGCTTCTTACTTTAACTTGAAGCCTGGTCATTTAGGGCTTTGGAGCAATCTTTTGTGTGGTGCATGTGTGTGCTTACAAATGGATTGATAATTGCTGCTGCTGTGCAAGCTAAAGGTCTACTATGTATACAGCGGTCTTCCCTGCTTTCGGTGTTGCTAGCTTCTTTGGGCTCTTTTGAGAGCTTCCAAGTTGTCTTTTGTTCCAGGTACCAGCATAGTACAGTTTAGCTAAATCTCACACACATGTGTATGATGATGGCACCATTAGAATTTGAGATGGAGCAAAAAGCCTCTTGGCCAGTTGAAGATAATGAAAAGGCAGGCAAATATTTTAATATTAGAATATTAATACATGGACAGTTGTTTTAAAAAACGTTGAATGGAATAATTCTGCAGAACTCATCAGTTGCTTTTTTTTAGAATGAAAAAAAAAAAGGATAGGCTTTTCTTAGATGGTGATGCCAGCATTTGAAACACCACTCGAAGAAGGAGGATTCTGAGTTGCATGATCATGTAGTTCTTGACATTTTTCATGCAGTGTTACAGCTATTTCCTTTTGGACATATCAAAGAATTTTTAAGCAACTTCCTCCTTCCCTTCAAAGGAAGTGCAGTCCTCCAATACTCTGAGACCCAGTGCTGCAGGTATACATACGCATATTTGAGAATACCTCTGCCACCTGAAGAACTGATTGTAAGCAGCTGAGGAAATGAAGTGCCACGAAATTTAAAACCGTGTTTGATATTTATCCAACCTGCTCTTAAATATCTCCAGTAATGGAGATTCTACAGCCACCTTAGGCAGTTTATTGCAGCACTAAACCACCCTGACAGGACATTTTTTCTAACATCCACCTTAAACCTCCCTTGCTGCAATTTAAGCCCATTGCCTCTATCTTGTCATTAGAGGCTGAGAAGAATAATTTTTCTCCCTTCTCCTTGTAACAGCCTTAAGTAATTGAAAGCTGCTATCATGAACCATTGCGGCCTTCTCTTTTCCAAACTCAGCAAACCCAGTTCTTTCAGTCTTCTCTCATAGGTCCTATTTTCTAGAACTTGAATCAATCTAGTTTCTCTTTTCTGGACCCCCTCCAGTTTTTCCACATCTTTCCTGAAATGTGCTGCCCAGAAGTGGACACAATACTCCAACTGAGGCTTTATCACCACAGAGTAGAGCAGAATTACTTCTCGTTCATGTCTTGCTCACAACACTTTTCTGTTAAGGTATTCCAGAATCAAGTTTAGTGCTTTTTTTTGGCAACAGTATCACAGTTGACTCATACTCAGCTTGTGGTATACTATGACCCCTAGATCCCTTTCTGCAGTACTGCACCCTTGAGTGTCACTTCCCATTTTGCATGTGTGAAACTGATTTGTTTCTCCCTAAGTGGAGTACTTCACATTTGTGTCTATTGAACTTCATCCTATTTTCCTCAGATCATTTTGAATTCTGACCCTATCCTCCAAAGCACTTGCAATCTCCCAGCTTGCTATCAATAACTACTCTCTGTGAATGGTTACCCAACCAGTTATACATCCAGCTGATAGT
This sequence comes from Carettochelys insculpta, assembly GCF_033958435.1. Classification (NCBI taxonomy): domain Eukaryota; kingdom Metazoa; phylum Chordata; order Testudines; family Carettochelyidae; genus Carettochelys; species Carettochelys insculpta. The sequence goes on from NC_134137.1 coordinate 330,419,932, forward strand.
AACCCCATCTAGCTTGCATTTCCATAGTTTACTGATAAGCAGGTCATGTGAAACTGTATCAAATGGTTTGTTAAAGTCTAGGTATACCATGTTCACTGCTTTCTGTTTATCCACAAGGCTTGTTATCCTACCAAAAAAAGCTGTCAGGTTGGTTTGATGGGGTTTGCCCATGACGAATCCATGCTGATGCTTGCTTATCACTTGCAAGTGTTTGTAGGTAGAATCCTTAATTTTTTGCTCCATTATCTTTCCTAGCAGTGAAGTTAAGCTGACTGCTTTGTAATTTCCTGGGTTGTCCTTATTTCCCTTTTGGTAGTTGGGCACGATATTTGCCCTTTTCCAGTTTTCTGGAGTCTCTCCCAATTTCAGTGACTTTTCAAAGATAAGTTAGTGGCTCATATGCCTCCTCATCTGCTCCTTGAGTATTCTAGGATGCAGTTCATCAGGCTCTGGTAACTTGAAGGCATCTAATTTTTCTGAGAATTTTTTAACTATTTCCTGCCTATTTTCACTCTTGCCCTACCACATTCCCACTAGCATTCACTGTGTTGGACATCCATTCTCCATCAGCCTTCTTGGTGAAAACTGAAACCATTAAGTACTTCTGCCACTTGAAAGTAAGGATGCAGCCCCACAGCATGTGTGCAGGAGAGGAAGGTAGCTTTGCGTCTCCAGGGTCTCGAACCCCAGGCTCGCAGATTAGAAGGCGGGGGGTTTCCTGACTAAGCTGGTTGGGTTTCTGGAAGTCATTCCCTGACCAGGAATGAAACCTAGTCTGTGTTGGTGAGAGTATAAAATTCTAACCACTAGCTCACCTGGGAAATCAAGTTCTTCTAGGCTGTGTCTATACTGAGCCCTAGTGCTGACAGTTTTAGGCAAATAAGCAGTCCCAAAAATGCAAATTAGCAACTTATTTGCATATTTATGTGGCTAGTGTGCATATTCATGAGACTAATTTCCATATTTACAGCAGAAATCTGGCTGTGTAGATGTGATTCCGCCAGTAAAGTTCCCCTTTGTCAGCAGCCCCCTTACGCATGATGTTTTCCAGGCTGTGAACATGCAAAATATGCTTATGAATATGCATTAGTCACATAACTATGCAAACAGGTTGCTATTTTGCATTTTTGGGACTGCTTATTTGCATCAACTGTCGGCACTAAGCGTCAGTGTAGACGCAGCCCGAGAGTTTAGAACTAGTAGATCTCATCCTCTCATGTGGTTTTTATTCACAGATTGGAAGAGGAAAACAAACTTTTCCTGCTTTTTATAGTTGAACTCTGTTGGTTTCCAAACTTAGAATCAACTAGCCATTGAACTGAACTAGCTGAATAAACTGAATTGCAGATAATATTCATGTTGTACCCACAAAAGGGAGTGCTCCTGTTAAAAGGTGGTTTAGAACTTCAACAGACTGATTCCGGATGTTTAGCCGGTGAATTCCATGAGTGGTTTCACTGTTTTTAAAATTTCCATATGTACTGCTTGATACTGTTTTTTATATTCAATTTAATTTATTTTAAATTATCTTACATCTTAACATAGGTTCTCAGTTTCAAATTTTATTATAATCATGTTTATGTTTTTAAAAAATGTATTTAATTTAAATGTAAAAAAAATCTTTAAAAATATTTCTTAAAATCTTTTCTCCAGCCTAATGGGAAAAGGTTTGTGACACCTTTTTCACTTCTCAAACCTGCACGCAATTGCCAAAGGTCATCTCCATCTCTTTAGATTGAAAACTGTTATAAAATATATTTTCCTCTACCTACTATGTTTGGTGTTCTGTAGATGTGTTTTTGACATGTTCTAACAAACTGTTCTCAGTGTGGGTCTTGTAAAACTTGAACTAGCAATTTCACTAAAGGATTTGCTTCACAAAGAAAACCTGTTTCTTACTAATATATTGTATTCATTTTGAAGGTGCCACTTGTAAAACATAAAGACATTTCTAAAAAAAATGATTGATGCTGTTAGTTGGTACGTTGTTTCCCTTGTAAAGTCAGCATGGTATAAAAAATTCAGTGTGAAGAATTGATTTTAAAAGATAGATTGTACCTTGATGGTACCTTGTTATTTAGTTAATGTATGCTTTGTGTGATACAGAAGGTGCAGTGTATGCTATTTGTTTCCTAGAAAATATTCAAAATAATTGCTGACAAAAGCCACTTCACAGGTTGACTCAAAGGGTACATCTTGTAATCTGAATGTTAATATTCTAGATTGCTATGCAGAGCTACCTATTGAAGTAGTTTGAAAATTCATGTATAGGCTAGTAAGGATTTTAGTTTGAAAAGTTGGGGGCGAGGAGGGGAGGGAGAAGCAGGGGAAAGGGGAAACTACTGAGGTCTTGGAGTCCTACAAGCTTTACTAAAATTATATGCTTGTTTGTCATTTCTAAAACACAGACTTCTGTCTAACAGTCATTTTGAAATGTTGCCTTTTCCATCAGGATTTTCTTTTCTAGAAGCAACCGTATAGTCATCTTAATTTTACTTTAAATAGAGACAGTTATTGTTGTGGGATTTCTTTTTAATAACTCATGGTAGTTTATTGCAATGTGTTTTTACTCAAGACCAGGTTTGTGTCATGAAGATGAGCTGGCTAGAAATCAGGGGTCTGACTTTTCAGCCTGTGCTGAGAGCGCTTGTGAACAGTAATCATTCTGATGGAGCGCACAAAATACAAAGCATGGAGGGCAAATCCTTTGGTGTTTACTGGACCAAAGCAGGGCCTTCCTGACATCAGAAAGATGATCACTTGGTGTATTTAAAGTGTTTTGGAACAAAACAAGTTGCAAGTACATGTTTAAATTTCAGCAGTACTTCATACACCTGAATACCCTCAGAAGACACCATTTTTTCATTATTAAAAAAAAATGCAGAAAATCAGATCTCTTATTGTATCTAAGTTGCTTGTTGTTTTTTTTTAACATTATTCCAAAAATGTTGCTGTAATGAGTATTGTGATGTTATGTCCTGAACCACCCTATAGTGTTTGATCTTCTGTCTAGATGTCAATCTGATGAGAGGTAATAAACAGGAGGACATTTTTCCTTTGGTGGGCTGATTGGTAAACTCCACATTCAGTTGTGTTGCCAGCCTTCTGAGTTGCTTTTGAAATGTAATCCAGTTTGCTAATTAGCTGTCTCAGTTTTTTTTCCCTTCATGTTGATGTTACCATTTGACAGACTACAGTTCTAAGGAACTTTTTGTACTTTACATACATAATAAAGTATGAGTAAAATCCTAAATGTCTTTACACAGATCTTTTTATGTTAAAAAGCGAGTTTCCTGTGCTTGCATATATTTTCTCTTCAAGTGAACAATGTTTAGTCACAGATACAAAAAATGGGTATTATAGTTTTCTAAATATTTGCAAATCACTGCAAAAATCAAATTTTTTATACAGTTGACATTTATGTAGGGCTATGTGTTTTATATTTATATACAAGTAAGCCTTTTTTGTAAACTTGACAACTGGCTTGCATTCAAACTCTGAATAAGAATGAAATAATCACTTCAAAATTATCAAATTGTGGACTAAAATGTTAAAATGCTGCACTCTTTTATTACAGTGTACTCACCTGATAATTAAAATATTGTATAATGTTGGTTAAGTAACTGGGGTTACTGTATTAAGGCCCACTTTGTAAGGAAATGAGACAGCCATGAAACACACTAATAGATTATATGTTATAGCAATATATTGTCTTTTTATTGCTTTTCCACAGGCAGCAGATTCATGTATAGTTATTACTAGCTATATTATCTGCAAGTTTTCTATCAAGAGATTCACTCTATTGAATCATTAATCCAATATTTATCATTCTTATTGAAAATTCACTAGTCTTAGCGCTGTATAAAATATTGACCTAAATTCACTGGTTTTGCTACTCATTGAAAACATTTTAACTTAAAAAGCATAGTATTTCGTAGGACATTTGAAGCTATTCATTGTAGGTGTTTAAAACTACAATATTTCTGTGTTGTGAAAGTAAAGTTTTTTTTTTACGTGTCTTTAACATATATTAGGTGACCAGTGCCTTTCTCGTTTTAAGATGCTGAATGTTCATACACTTGGTATTTGAAATTTTGATGTATGTTACATTAGTTACTGAATATCAAGAATAGAATTTTTGCTCATACATAGAGTGTAAAATGAGGTCTTTTGTAGCAGCACATGGCCTGTTTAGAATGATATAACAGACTCTGAATGTTCACATATCAAACAAAATGCCATCTTTCTGTAGAAAAGAGGTGTCAGAAAGTTTCTTTGTACCTTTAACGCATGTGATTATGTAGTACAAAATGCAGAGTTTGTAAAATTTCTTGAATATACAGGCAAAAAATGAATAATTCAAAACAACTCATAAGTTCTACATTCTATTGTATCTTTTATAACGCAGGCAGAAGATAGCATTGTGTTCCCAGTAGAGCTGAATTTGCACAAGTTACACCTCTGAAAATGCCAGATGGTCTATGGTCTACTTTTGAGAGCTGTCACATATGTAAAGATTTTAAAAAAGAAAGACAGCTGAATGAGAGCAGTGGATCATTAAAGGGAGAGTGAGGGTCCCTGGGTATCACTGTGTTTTAAGAAGCATTGTGTCATTTCCCATATTACTCTTAAAAAAAAAAGATATACACAACCTTTAAAAAATAAGGTAAAAATATTTCTGTTTTAAACCAAATGGTTGTGACTTAATCTTAGAACTGTCAAGTGCTTTTGTTCTTTATGCTAGAATGCAGTCATATGGTTCCTAATTGGTTTCAAGTGTATTTTAACCGTAAGATTCAAGTCTCCCTGGTGAAAAATTATCAATAAAGTTAAAATAAATTTAAATTGAGATAACTAATACATTTGGGGGTTTTATTCAGATTTGACCTACATATCATATGTGAATACTGTAAAGCCAGTCAGCTAAAAAATTGTATGTTAATACTAAAAGGCTGAAGTAAGAGTACTTTGGGAACAGAATTATTAAAAAAAAATCTTTACTAAAAACAATAAAATGAATTTAAAATAAATAACTCAGTATAGCTTAGTTTCCCCGAGACTTCCTATTCACCCACAAATTGACAGAAGCAGACATAATTTTGAAGATTGAAGATTGGATAATTTGTCAAGTTATTGTATTGTAATAAAGCTCCAAACATGCACAAACAGTTGTAAGCCACCACCACCAATTTAGCTGGCTTGGAAAAGGTCATAACTGTCAATTTTAGTAATTCTGTGTCTAGACACACAGAATTCGTGCCATTTCTTCTTGTTTTCATCTATTGAGGAAGGTTATCCACTCTCTCAGCAACCTCATGCTGTTGGTGCTGCTGTAACACTTGGTAGCATTGCATCCTAAGCTGAATATTTTCCAGCAGAAATTTGAGTGGGCAAAGCAAGTTTAGTTTCCTCTGAGATCTGGAAAATAACACTTAACTTTTCCTAATTATATACATTGGGGTTGTAAAAGAACCATTGTGATGTAATGGTTAAAGCTGCTAAAATGTGCCTCAATTCCCCCATTTGCAAAAAGGGAGGTAAATGTCACTGGAAAGTGGCTTGAGACCATTGTATGAACTTAGCCATATAGGTGTACAGTTTTATTATTATGTAAATGTCATGTACATAGATTGTTCACTACAGTATGTTTGCAGTGCCTTATCTAGTAGTATTTCCAAGTTTTCTTTTTCCCAGAATTGTTTCTAGACCTTTTATGTTTCTGAAGACAAGTTTCCAATGTTAACAGAATATATAACAATACTGCCAGAAGTCTGTAGAGAAGGCAGCCTAAGTGCTTCTGCTGTTGTTCCTAGGTGTGCCAGGCTTCAAAACATGCGTCAATTTTGGTATTTCTATTCCACATCTGCAGGCAACAGTGAAATAGTGAGGAATTAGGTCAAATTCAAGCTGCTGCACTTGGCAAAGCTGTTAGGGAAAGTAGCCAATAAACAAAGGCAGGGAGATGAATAATAGAGCCCTAATTTCCCCCACCCCCACATCCTCTCCATTGCTGCACAAACTGGGAGGATGGCAACCCCTCCATGAAGACCTGGCACATTCACTATCAAGCAGATTCTGGAGGTGATGGGGGGGAAAAAGAGAGAAACTTCCTCTGTGTTTTATCTGAAGAAAGGCTGTGTGTAAGCACAAAAGCTTTTCCTTTATATATAACTTTTAAACAATAGATACATACACAAATATTTCTTCATGTTTTAAGATATTGTAGGTCAAGTTTTAGACCAGAGATAATTTTTATTCAGTGGTAAGACAACCCTATTAATAGAAATTTATAACAGAAGTATTTGTGTAATTGTAACAAGAGCATTGTGAACTAGTGTTAATACTTCCTGGAAACAGTTTAGGCAACTGTTCTTTTGACCCTTTAATTTTATTGTGGTTATAATTTGAATTAATCTATTATAAACATTTCTAAATTGTGACTTTGAATTGGGAGGATCTCATATTTTGCTTGCATTGCTGGTTGCCATACAAATCAGTTAGTACATTGCTTTTGAAAACGTATCTGTTGGTTGAGCCAACTGTCACAGTCTGCAAAGCCTGTATCTTAGTCCTTCCTAAGAAATACTGACCTTCACAAGTTCAAGCTCAGAATCTTGCTACTTACTTAGCCCAGTAGTAAGGTTCTCCTTGTTTTCTTGGAAGGCTGGGGGTATGGTCTTTGCTGGCCTTCTGGCCTCCTGTTCCTCATCGCATGGGGTATTTTCACCAACCCAACTGTGCTCTTTCTCCTATTTCACTTTTGTACTGTCATGCATTGGTAGGCTCATTTCCTGCTCTCCTGCCCTCCCTGTTTTGTTTCATTTCCCCTATTACCTTCCCATATTCTTTTTTTACTGTTACCACATTCTAACTCCTTGTCTTCCTGTTTTTGAATCTTCCTTCTCTTTCTGCCTCTTCCTTCTCTTCCTCTCCCTGTAGGTCTTCTCTGCTTTCCTGCCCTCTTTCTCTAGATGAATTATAAATTGTACAGGGCAAGAACTATGTCTTATTCTGACTTTGTGTCAGATTTATGGCATTATATGAATTTAAATTCCACTGATTTCCACAATTTTTAGTTTAGAGATTTTTTTTTTAATTAACTTACACTCTTCCACTTTCTTTCTGGTGACTGAATAAAGGCAATGAAAAGGTATGTCACCTGTCAGGTTCAGTCTGCTTGGATGCCAGTTGTGCTAACTCTTTCTCTGTTTCATTTTAGCACAACCTCAGCGCTTGCCTGAGCCAAATACTTCAGTATTGGAAAAGAGCGAGGAAGAAACTGGCAAGATACAGAACGGTCATGCAGGTCTGAGTAATGGAAATGGAATTCACAACGGGGTCAAACATGTAACAACGGAGAATAGAAAATGTTCAGCTCCTGTTTCACAAAAAATGCACAGAAAAATTCAGTCCAGCTTGTCTGTCAACAGTGATAGCAGCAAGAAGAGTAAAATAAGCTCTGCATATTCTCAAAAAACAGGTTCTTCTCCTGAAGGTAAGATGAGATTGTTATAAAAACAAACAAAAAACCAAAACCCCTCTCATCAAAACAAATATAGACCAGCTAAACCCATTTTCTGTCATGATTACACAATGAACTAAATATAATTGAAGAGTATCGCTCATGCTCCAGCAAATAAAAATCATTAGGATAAAACATGTTACTTCCCCAAAAGAAAAATGTTAAGTATTTGAAGGAATAGAGAATTTCCTGCATTCAAACATTTCTCTACCAGAGTTGGAAAATATTTTCAGACTGAATAGTTGCAATTCTAAATTGACAACATCCTCAAAAATACCCCATAAATAGTGTAAAAGCACTGGTTTCAGAGATGGCAAACATTTAATTCTTGTAATGGTTGAATTCTCCCAGGGCAAGATTTGTTGCTCAAAATGTGCTGTTATCAGATTTCCTGAGATCCCATGTGGTCTGAACATCAGAAGTTAAAATTGGACTGGTTGTTTATTTTTATTATTATTATTTTATTAGTCTGTAAATAATTTTTGTGGAACACTTGCTTCTTGTTTTCTCTTCCTCATACATAACTTAGATGAATAAAGTAAAAAATTTCCTTCTGTTTAGCTGTTTTTTCACTGCTCGCAATTGCACTAATGGCCCCAGAGCTCCTGAGCCCATTTTCAGTCCACTACCTTTCCATTAGTATTAATATACTCAGAAAGATTTGCTTCTGCCTGTTACAACAGTAGCAACACTTAAATCTCTCTTTGTTTTATTGACGCTGAGGTAGTCTTTCAAGCGCTGTTTTGAGGAGGAAGGTAGAACTGGTTTAAGCAGTCAGGGAACACAGGTAAAAAAACAGAATATTAGGGGACGGGGAATGGGAAATAATTTGTTCAGGGACTTGGTGGAAACTCTCAATCTGAATGGGAGGAGAGGAGAAGGGATTGGAGGATATGTACATTATTATGCCTGAACCAAAGCTTGTTACATCATTGGATTCCCATTAACTTGTATGGCCATTCCTTTTGAGTGGCGGTATCAGGACTACTAACTGGAAAGAGCACCTTGTGGCTCATTCTGGTTTCTTTGGTTTTATTTTCATGTTATTTTCAACTACCTGCTATTATCCTTTGGTTACCCTTTCATTTGTTTCAAAGTTACAAATGCACCGTCTTATGCGTTAGTACTTCACCTCTGTGTCCAATATTTTCCTCATAATCTTTCTTTATATTGCCTCTTCATGCAGCATAAAAATTGCAAGAGTTAATCTATTCATGTGGCTCGTGTGGACTGAACCATCGCTGAGTTGAAAAAAAATCCAGCCTCTTAAAAAGACATTTTAATATTCCTAAAAACTGGAGCTACTGTCAGAGGGTAGGGAAAAAGTGTTCAGTGTGAATTTGTAAGACTGTAACTGCTAATAAAGAAAATCACATTACAGGCAAAAAATTAATCATGACTGGTATTCAGGGGAAGCCTAGTTGCTAAGAAATACCTGCAGGTGTAGCTATAAATTCCAATTTAAGATTTAATGTCTATCTAAAAGTCATACTGGCATGATAACCAGTACCCTTATTGACAACCTCAGCAAAGACTGAGTGATATTAGATATTGAGTTATTCTCTTATCCTTGATGGTCATCCTTAGGTCTAGGCTGAGGCACAGTCACAGTGCTCTGTGAAGAAGTTTGCTGTACGACTGCCTGTGCTGTGTAATTCCAGAATTACTTTTGTTTGAAATTCAGTTTAGTGATCCAAGATTTGCATGAGTGTCACTGAAGAATCTGGTCCAGAGAAGAATCTATCTCACCACTTGTAAACAGAGGATGTCAATTTTTGGTTGTTCAGCGTGCTGCGTCCAGGTTTGGTTTTCAGAGATGCTAACCACGTGAGAGTCTGCTGACCTGCTTGAGATTATCAATGCATTTATTGCTTTTGAAGACCTCATTTAATGTGTCTCAAGTTTGGCCCTCAGAATTAATGGATATTAGCACACATTCCTCCCCCCATCGCCTTTCCACAAAACAAAAAAAAAACAAAGAACAAAAAAAGAAAAGGAGAAAAATTGGATTAAATTTAATCCAGGTTTTCAGCAAGTCAGTGGCATAGTTGGGAGCATAACCAGGAACCTTTTCCTCTCAGTTCTGTTTTCAGTAACTAATTGTAAAATTGGCACAAGTATCGCTTTTTTTGTATTTAACACTAAACAAAAGCAATCCAGTCCATGAAGTCTTTTATGAAGTACTGTCATTGTAACAAGAGTCCTATATACAGACACAGCCTTTCAGTAACTTAATTCTATTTTCAAAATCATTTGCAGAGCAAAATAAACCCTTTAGATGTGTGTTTAAATTCAGTCCTGTTTTCTCTCCAATCGTTATGATTCCATTTCTTGGCCTTCATTAAACTCCAGGGAGTTCCTTGTGGATTTGTTGCATTGTAGTTAAACATAAACTTTCAATATGCTGTAAACACATGCAGTATGGCAAGTTTCAATACACAGATTATGCTATGTGTCCTTAAAAATTACACTTTATAGCCAGAACTGGATTGTGACGTTTGCACAAAGGCTTGTCTAGGGGTGGCACAGAGCAACTAGGGAGACCTTGCCTCAGTAATGAACAGTCGTCTCTGGGAAAATCAGGAGTAAAGTAAACTCTGTCTCCTTTTTGTTTCCTATATTGCCAAAGTCCACTAAACATGTCAAATAAGAGGGACCTACTGCTTGCTCCTGAGTTCCTCTATTGTGTATTCTCCAGGGTGGAGAAGACTCTTCTGTGTGATATGTTCAGTGGACTTTGGATGTTACTTAAAAAAGTGAAAAACAAACAAATAAAAAAAAACGATAGTCAGGGCTTACTTTACTTCTCTTGTTTGTGTAAATCTCCTGAGTTACTTTGGGCTCAGACAAATGAGCTAAGCCCTCTCTAACAAGCTTGAAGGATAAAAACAAAAAGCAGTCAAGTAGCACTTTAAAGACTAGCAAAATGGTTTATTAGGTGAGCTTTCGTGGGACAGACCCACTTCTTCAGACCATAGCCAGACCAGAACAGACTCAATATTTAAGGCACAGAGAACCAAAAACAGTAAGCAAGGAGGACAAATCAGAAAAAGATAATCAAGGTGAGCAAATCAGAGAGTGGAGGGTGGGGGGGGAAGGTCAAGAATTAGACTGAGCCAAGTATGCAGACAAGCCCCTATAGTGACTCAGAAAGTTCCCATCACGATTTAAACCATGTGTTTGTGTGCCGAATTTGAATATAAAATCCAGCTCAGATGTTTCTCTTTCCAAAACGGTGCGATAGTTCCTTTTCAGTAACACACATACCTTTAGGTCATTGACAGAATGCCCCATTCCATTAAAATGTTGACTAAGTGGTTTGTGGATCTGGAGTGTTTTGATGTCTGTTTTGTGCCCATTGACCCTTTGTCTAAGGGAGTTAGAAGTCTGTCCAATATACAAAGCATCTGGGCATTGTTGGCACATGATGGCATATATGATGATAGTAGAGGAGCATGAGAAAGTGCCTGTGATTCTGTGTTCTGGTCTGGCTATGGTCTGAAGAAGTGGGTCTGTCCCACGAAAGCTCACCTAATAAACCATTTTGTTAGTCTTTAAAGTGCTACTTGACTGCTTTTTGTTTTGATAGAGTATAGACTAGCACGGCTTACTCTGTTACTACTTAAAGGATAAAGTGATAGATGCACGTTTTCACATGTGAATAATATGATACAATAAAAATGCTAGTATGAAACTGTAGGAGATACGTAGTGTTTTCATCATTTGAGTGATTCTGCGGGATACAGTTGTTGCTTCACTTTGGCAACATCCACGAGACGCCTCTGTTGACGGAAATTACTGTCAGAAGTATTTCCTGGCAAAACTTCTCTTGATGGATCGCATCTACACATAAAAGCAGATTGAAGGAGAAATCTGCTCTGTCAACAGAGAGCAGCCAGACTGCCCAGCCCTCTGTTGGTAGACCAGCTGACCAGAACTCTGCAAACAGGGCTGCCTGGTGAACTGGAAGCCCTGTCTGTCGACAAAAGGGTCCCGGAGCATCTACATGGTTTTGTTGACAGAACACTATCAAGAGAGTCATTATACCTGAATGGGGAGAGGTATAATGCTGCCAGAGGATGTTTCGGGTTTTGCTGACAAACTTGTTGACAAGGCACATTTGCCGTGTAGATGCTCCATGTTTTTTTTTCAGCAAAAGGCCGGTTTTGCTGGGAAAAGCCACTCGTGTAGACATGGCGTTCCTATCACCATTCAGAAGTTGAGGTAATTTCTTACTCATGTCCTATAAATTAAAAATACAGTATACTCCCTGTTTAGTCATGTAAAGTACACTGGCATATGTAATCTCTAGATCCAGAATAATCCAGCAGCTAAATTTAGGCATGTTTAATTTGGTGCTTAATGTTATGGTTTTTGGAGGTGGGAAAATTTATATTGGCTCTGAATAGTATGATCTAAGACAGCTGCTGAAATTGTTACTCAGTTTCAACTGTTTTCAATTTGACTCAACCTAGCCTTATTGTGTTGTAATTAAATTATATGGATGTATGAGGTGGTGAATATACTTCTGTGAAAAATATTATTTTTCTCTTCTGTAACTTGGTTTATTCTGCATTGTTGGTCCTATGGCAGACACTTCTGCATCTGCATCTAAACCTGTTGGCAACTTTTTGGCTGGGTCTACACGTTCCCCTTCCTTTCGAAAGGGGCATGTTAATGAGCAGGTTTAAAATATGCTAATGAGGTGCTGCAGTGAATATGCAGTAACTCATTAGCATAAAGGCAGCCGCGGCGAATGGAGAGTGTGGCTTTTCAAATCGCACGCTGCCCATGGAGACGAGACCTTCCAAAAGGACCCCGCCAGTTTTTGAAAGCCCTTCTTCCTCTCTGGTGATCGGAAGAAGGGCTTTCGAAAACTGGGGGGGGGGGTCCTTTCGGAAGGTCCCGTCTCCACGGGCAGTGTGCGATTTGAAAAGCCGCACTTTCCATTTGCTGCGTCCGCCGTTATGCTAATGAGGCGCTGCATATTCATTGCAGCGCCTCATTAGCATATTTCGAACCTGCTTATTAACATGCCCCTTTCGAAAGGAATGGGAATGTGTAGACCCAGCCTTTCAGTGCTTGAATAGTTTTTACTGCTGGAGATGGAGCTAGTGTTCTGGAGATTGTTGGTGATGTTTGTATTAAGTCCTTATTATACAGGAAATACTCATCTTGCTTTTTCATCACTTTTTTATTGATTAAACATGGAAGAGGATACACTGTTACTGGTCGTTACACCTAAATGAAATAATGCACAGGGAATGAATCCAACATTGAGGAAAGAACTTTTATCAATTTGTCAGTTTTGTCTGATTGTACCCCCCTTCTTTGTGTCTGCTTTTGCCGCACAAGTACGTATATGGCCATCCAGCTCTGAAGTCAGACTGGAAAATGGTGGCTGCTGGCCAGGTGCCCAACTCTGAAAGCCACACCATCGCCAGCATCATCGGAGAAGTAAGGGTGGCAATACTACACCATACTTACTTCTGCATCACTGCTAGTAGTGGCCCTGCCTTTGGAGCTGGTTGCAGGTCAACAGCCTCAGCCATGCTTTCAGAGTTTGGTGCCCAACCAGCAGCCTCTGGTCTCTGATGATCTAGCTTTGAAGGCAGCACCGCCACCAGCCGCTGCAACTAAGTAAGAGTGACAAAACCATAATTGCCCTTTGGTTCTGCACTGCAGTTGACAGTGGCACTGCCTTCAGAACTGGGTGTCTGTCCAGCAGCTGCTACTTGCCAGCAGCCCAGCTCTGAAAGCAATGATGAAAATGTTACCCTTTTGTAACTTCTTGTAGAAGACTAATTTGCTAATGATTTATCAAATGCATATTCAGCTTATTTAAACTGTATTAAATCAACACATGCCACAAAACATAACAAAAAACATAGGTTCACTCTCCTCAGTGCTGCAATTAATGCTATGCATTTATACACCCATTGATGAATTGCACGTATTTTGAGCATAGTTTCTAAAACCTTTTAGTACTATGAATCTTATCTTTCCTATAAAAGAATTTCTCCTGTGGACTGCACCCCTCTTCCTTTGTGATCAATTGATGGTCACATCATGATGACAGCAATTGCTTACATAGAACAGTAATATTAGGAAATGTTTGTCAAGTCAGGCATGTAAGGCCGTGTTGCTGGTATCACGTATCCAGAGCAACTTGCTATGCTTTTGAGAGCTTGGCGATTGGTGGGAGGTATGCCAGCTATCTATTGGAATGAAAATGTCCAGAAAGGAGTAACTTCATTTGGTGCTGCTGTTTTGCAGCTAGTTCATGGTTAAAGGCTAGGAAACAAAACCCTGAACCAAATCCCCTGTGAAGAAAACAGGCTGTGCTGCTTGTCAAACATATTGGGCTGAGTTGGTGCTGTTGAGAGGAGGGCTCTGGTTCAAAGGCAAGTTTTAGTCTTCACTTTTTATTATGTCTATCTAAGGATACACCCTGAAGGTTCAGGTACAGTGGTTGTCTTCCTGAAACTTGTTTGTAGGAACTGAGGAAAAAGTGTACTACCATATCAGACAATAGAAGAGGTCACTGACCCTAGAAAATTGTACTGTCATTGACAGGGAGCTGGAGAAGCACTCTCTCTCATGCTGTCTCTGCAGGGCGCATGACATCTTTTTCTTGCATGGAAAAATAAGTAAGACTGCTGTGAACATGGAGTGGGTGTTGCGGTCAAGCACTCATTAGAACCCACGGTCTAATGTGCCCTTGCAGCATGAGAAGTGTCTGCCAGAAGAGTGTGGAGAGCCATGTTAGCCACCCATCCAGCACAAGGTCCTGCTGGAAGGAAGCAGCATGCACTACCTCATATCTGCAGACGTCATTATGTGAACTAGAAAGCAGAAGCCAACACCTTTCCTCACCTGCCTCCAACCAGCAGACCACATATTCTCATGTAGACACTGCTGCTTTCTGAAGTGCTAGATAGAGATCCTGCCCTGCTGCCATAAACAGGAAAACATTTAATAGGGTTTCACTAACCATTTCACCTCTGAACACACTGACACTGCAGTAGACCAGAATCTGGCCTATGACTTCAGAAGTTGCTCTTCAGCCTGTTCAGTGCAGTGTATCCATGCAGTTCAGTAATAACTAGTAATACACGTATGAGTGTTCTACCAAGCCATCCCAACACTTCAAAAATATGCTGTTTAGAAACTCTTTCACGTCCAGACTTAGAAGGTCAAAAATGTACTCACTATTCCTGTACTTACTTTGCATCCATTATTAATCCCTACTGTCCCTGAAGAAATCTTGCTTTACTCCACACCGTTCGCTGCAAACAGACTCTGAAAGGGTAACACAGTACTTCACCTCTCTTGAAATAATAATTTTTGATTTACAGGTCAGAGCTGAAACTTCTTCATTGGAAATATAGTAACTTTCTTAGCTGAAGAAGATAGATGATTAAGTAGTATAGTAACGTCTTTCATATCCAGCAGGAACAGGAGGTTGCTAGATATTCAAATATTCTGGATAGTAGAGAGGTATATTTAGTAATGCATAACACTAAAGAAAAACAAGATTAGATATAAATAAACAAATTAAAAAAAGTATGCAGAGTACTTTATCAATAACAGTAGTATTGTACACTGTAAATGCATACTGTATTGCTGTATTTATTTGCATTTACTTTAACTATACTGTACATACGGAAAACATAACTAACATTTACTTATGGTTAAAATACCAGGTATTTGAGAGTTCTGGATAATAGAAACATGGATACGAAACAGTTTACTGTATGTCACAGTGATTACCATTGCATGCTGGGCTGACTCATTTTTTTTTCCCCCAAATACATTAATATACATTTACTTTTACTAACTGAAGTTGACACTGGAATTAAAAACGTTAACTTTTCAATTACATTTTTCTAGGTTGATTAAAAAATAGTATTTTTATGCAGATTGTTGACATCATTGTATTTCTTCTTATTTTGTGGCATCTCTATTATTGGAGGTTTGCAACCAACACAAATCCAGTACTTGGACTGATAAATTGCTGGAGTGGTTGGGGCAGCCTCGTATATATAGAACCACTCTTGGTCTGACTAAGGGATACTGGCAGATCCTCCTCATCTCTGAAACACTGGGGAAGTCTGCTTTCTATATACCCATGGGCTTATTCCAATTTAATAGCAGTGCCCTTTGGTTTGCATACGACACTGCCGCATTACTGATATGAATGAACAAACTGCTATGACTGCACATTTTGGTACACCACCATGTATGTTGATGGCATTTATACTGAGACTTGGAATGACTGCAGAAAATATTTCATACTAGTTCTACATGCATTTGAGGAAGCTAGATTGACAGCCACCTCCACTAAATGTCAGTTGGCTAACCAGGAAGTAAACTACATGGGATATATTGTGAGCAGAAAGTGGTTAGTCCCATTGGTGAGAATGTTGAGGACCTTGGCAGAATAATCAATTCCTTTTACACAGAAACATGTATGTCGTTTTTTAGAGCTAAAGCTATCTTTAACTTTGCTTTAGTTTCTTCCCTTTTAACAGAGCTCCACAGAAAATTGCCTCAATAATCAATGTGCTGGATTTGAAGCAAATTGGCAAAGCCTTCCAGATATAAAATGCCTGCGTAAGGAACCTATTTGGTTTCACTCTTAAGTTCTCAAAACCTTGTATTTTTCAAATGCCTATGATGTTGCCCTGGGAGTTGCATTGCCATAAGAAATGGATAAAGATGTGGACTATTCTATCACTTATCTTATCAGGAAGTTGACAGCAAAATTGAATGGGAAATAGAAATTAAAAAAAGAACATAGACTCAATAGATTTTCTATCAGTATAACGTTCCTAAACATTCACATTCAAATGTGCAGTTTAAATACAGACTCAGTGCAGTTTGGAAAAAATAATATCTCAATGAAGATGTGTACAAACAAAGCAGCTTTGATCGATACCACCACTGTGTGTGTGTGTGTGTGTGTGTGTGTGTGTGTGTGTGTGTGTGTGTGTGTTGCATACAAAGCAACTTTGATAAATACCACCACAGTGTGTGTGTGTGCGTGTGTGTGTGTATGAAGAAGTAATATCAATGTTATTTACATGTGTTCTCCCTCCACACACTATAAGTGGTTGTTGAAGGGGAGAGTTAGTTTACTTTTTCTCAGCTAGTTTCTCTTTAACTTCTGTCTTGTTTGTGTCACACTGCTGTGCAGCTTTGGTTATGGCCTGTTTCTTCTGATAGTGCTCCGTGTTCATCCTGGGCTTTCTCTAGGTCTGCTCCTCCTATTTGCATGAGACCTGTAACACCTGCTGAGACTTCTGTTCATCTCTCTGTATGGGCCGTGAGGAAACCCCTGCGGAGGACCTCAACTGCCACTTTGATTGTGGTTTTGCCCTCTTTGATTCTTGCTGAGAGACAGCAGAGTGCCTGAAGATTTGTTTTGAGTTGTCTGCACACTGAATATAGTTAGTTAAAAAGCTGACCAAGGTCAGCATTGTGTAAGTGAGCTTATTTAACATTACAGACATGAAAATCTTTTATCATATATGACCTGCCTGCTTGGTAGGAAAGCATATTGGGTCATTTTGTGACAGGTTAGTGTCAAGTATTACAAAAGAAGCAAAGATCGGCCTGCATGTGTCTTTTTCTTAACATGCTGCAAAGTAACTTTGGCTGATCTTGTTCAGTGCAGATGGTCATGTAATGAATTTGTTAGAATCTGTTTATGAAAGAGCTACCCAATTTAAATAAAATAAGTGAGTGCAGACAATTAGAGGGGAGTCTACCTGGAAAAAAAGAGTTTTTGTTTCAATCTTTAATACAAAACTTGGATACTGAGAAATTGCTAATGTGTATTCTGAAGATGAAAAATACTCTGCCAATACTTCTCTTCATAATTATTATTGTGACCTTTAAGAACAAAATTACATTAAAATATATAACTACAAACAAGGAATGATTTCACAAATTTTGGTTAAGGAAAGTTAAGTTTAGGCTGCTAGATTTTACCCTAACTGAGATTTGTGCTGTTTGTATGGAGCTCAAATGACTTTTTTTAACAAGTTATCATCCAGTTGCAGTAGTGTGTTGCATGTATGTAACCTCTAAGATACTGAAATATTGATAAAGAAAGGGATGGTTTGGTCTTTGTTTTCAGAAAGCATATTTCAAATGGAGAAAGAGGAGGTGTTAAACCAAAGTTTGCTGTTCAGTACAATTTTGGCAGGTGTTCTGGGAGAGTTATTGTTCATTTTGGGTTTTGTTTTTGGTTCCGAAATTGTGAAATGTGAGCCATAGTTCCATCTAACCTGCCTGGTGGCACAGCTCACCATTAAGCCCCACCACACAGGAAGTAAGGCCCCCACTCACTACTGTAGCAGGGAGAGAGATCTCTCCCCAAGTCGTGAAGCTGCTGATGCTGTCGGGGGGGATCCCCTCCCCACTGGCCCCAGCACTGAGCTACTGCAGCTGGGAGAGGGGAGCTGCTCCCCACTGGCTCCAGCATAGAGCCACACAGGTAAGCCCAAGTCCCAAACCCCTGCTCCACCTTGAGCACCCCCACCCCAGCCCTTAGCATGTTCTTGCACCCCAAGAACATCATTTCCAGCTTTATCCTAAAGTCCATCTCCCCAGGCCAGAGCCTGTACCCCTTCCTACATTTCAACCCACGAACCTGGAGCTCCCCTTCTTCACCCCAAATACTTCTTGCTCAGCCCCATTCCAGACTTCAGCCCCAGCTAGAGTCCTTGCACCCTACCCCTCCATCCCAGCCCTGAGTGCCTCAATCGCAGCCACACCCTGCAGCCTGAACCCCTAGCGAGAGCCCTTGCACTCTGAACCTCAATCCTCTTTCCTAGGCCTCAGTCCCCTCCAATGTTCCCTCTGACTTTTTCCATCCATGAGTGGAATAAATTTTGTTATGTGCACCAAGGGATGTATGGATTTTCACCACCAGCAGAAGCACAGGCTGCCCTCTGTGGGTGCTCTGCTAATCAGCTGGGCAGGACCTGAATCTCTCCTGGGTGGCTGCCTCAGCTCACAGGGAACACTGGTGCCCATCCACACTCAGGATGTCTTGGTCCCACCCCCACAACATGAATTTGTTTTGTATAGCAGTACTGTATAAAGGTGATGAGCACACATCACCTCCACATGGGTGCACATAAGAAATTTCATTGCACTCAAGGGTGGAAAAAATTAGAGGGAACACCAGTGTCAGTCTCTCATTTGTCAAAAATAAATAGTAATAAGTTAAGCATGCCAGGTCCAAACCTAGCTTGGATCTGTCCCATTCAGCAACACACACTTCTAATCAAGAGGTGTTGATGAGCTGTGAAGTATATCTTCTACATTCTTGAAGAACGGTAGAAGTTTGTGAATAATTTCCCATGAATAATAGTTACTACAGATTAGGAGTTTCTTTTGCTTATAGAAGTTGTGTAAGGAGATCATTGTTTCCTCAAGTGTATTCATCATTCAGAAGTTTTCAGCAGTATTTTCCCATTTTTTAACACTATGGATTGCTTTAGAACAGTTTGCCATGAAAATTTTACTCTACAAAAATCAAGCTGTCAGTTGTTGTTTCTGATCCCAGACTAAATGAGCAATAATATTGCAATTGGGTGGGAGGAAGGAAAATGCCACTTGGGCCTTGAATCTCTCAAGGAAACAGCTGTTTAACAGATTATACTGCTTACAACCTGCATAAGCTTTGCCTGAGGTATCATAAGCAAATTAAGCTAATGCAAAATATGTATTGATTTGGTACAAAGTTTAAATGTTAACCTTCTTTTGCCAAATCTACTGAAAGTACCTTTGTGTGTGTGTGCTCTCTCAGCTGCTGAACCTTGACTAGCTTGTATTGCCTATTTATTGTGATATTGACAAGGAGTTTTTAGAACCCTGTCCAAGATATCTTAAAATACCAAGGGGTGGTCCAGAGGACAGGGAAAAGCGTTACTACAAGTTGAAACTCATTAGTCTGGCACTCTCTGGTCCAGCAACATCTGTGATCTGGGCATGATTTTAGTTAGCCAGATGTCCGTTTTTCATAGTTGCGGCCAAGTTTCCTTTGGTCTCATTAAGTTTGTTTATAGCCACCAGTCCTGCCTCTCAGTGTTCTGTGCTGTTATTTAGCTTTAATTTACCCCTAAATGTCTTCTAAGAGCCTGGTAAGCAGTGAAAGTGTTGATAGCGCTTCTAGACAGTGTTGACTCCTGTGCTTCAGCAAATTCTATTTTTCAGAACTAGTCAGGGCCCGAGGGAGCTAGGTTAGAGAGGTTCAACCTGTAGTGTGGTAATAAAAGCTGAGTGAATGTAAAAATGGCAATACTGAGTCAGACCTAAGTTCCAGCTGGCCCAGAATCCTCTCTTCCAACAGAAGCCAGAGCCGCAGAGGGGTTGAACAGAACAGGTAATCGTCAAGGCAATGGCCACATAATCAAGTTATTTCAAGATAACAGCTGTTACTGCAAAATAACTTTGCTGTTGTCTACGTTACGCACACGTTATTTCAAAATAAATTTGCAATAGCAAGTACTTTATTTTGAAATTACTGAACCTCATTGCAGGAGGAATGATGCCTGTTTCAAAATAGCTGTTTTGAAGCAGGTGCTGTTAAGATGCAGGATAGCTATTTTGAAATAGGCACTATTCCCTGTCTTAATAGCACCTATCTTGAAATGGTTATTTTGAAATACTTTTTTGTGTGCTGCAGCCCTGTTTCGAAATATTTATTTCGGAATAAGGCTGATGGGTAGATGTAGCCCAAGTGAACCTGTTTCCAGCTTCTGGCAAACACCTAAAAAAGAATGGCTCATGTTTAGGAATTTCCCTCACATCCTCAGCCATCAAGATAGATGCAAAGAATGAATTTAGTTTTTCCATAATAGTCATATCCTTTATTGGTCCTTTAGCATGTCAGTTGTCCAGAGCCCTATTGGTTATTTAGCAGCCTTTCTATTTCAGATGTACCTTATTTATTTATTTTGCTATTACTTTTTGAGCTTTGACTAGTATTTCTTTAAAAAAATTTTTTTAGGCCTCCCTAACTGTATTTTTACATTTCATTTGCCAAAGTTTATATTTGATGACCTGGATAATGTCAGTCAGTTTAGTCTAATATGGATCCCAGGCAAAATCATGGAAAAGGTTGATACGGGATGTAATTAGTAAAGAATTAAAGAATGGTATCAACATTAATGCTAGTTGATGCGGCTTTAAGGAAAATAGGTCTGGTCAAACTTGATATTGTGTCTTGATAAGACTGTAACTTTGGTTTATAAATGTAACCATGAGATTTTTAGAAATGTGGAAGATTTAATACTGCACAATATTCCGATTTAAAAAAAAACACAGTTGAAAATTGTTCTAGTATATACTGAATGGATTAACTGACTGAGTGACATAGGTCAAAAAGTAACAGTAAATGAGCAACAGTTATTTAATGGAAGTGTTTGCAGTGCTAGCCCCTTGCTCTTAGATATTCTTTTTAATGATATGGAGGAAAACACAAAATCATTGCTAGTTTGCAGGAAATAACGTAAGTGATGAAAGAGTAAATAATTATAAGGACAGTGTTGGACAGACTACTCCAATAGACTAATCAGGATCACTTAATGAACTGGACTGATTTAACCAATACAAGTTTTAATGCAGCCAAATGCAAGTTCATGGACTTAGGAGCAATGAAGGTAGGCCAGACTAACAGGATAGAGACAATATCTTGGGAAACAATAATTTTGAAAAGAGTGCAAAGGGACCTAGTGAACAATGAAAAGAAGGTTCGAGCCCCCTCCCCCCCCCGCTCCCCCAGTGCAGTGACAAAGGGAGCAAATGCAATCCTTGGAGAAATAATCAAGGGAATATTGAGCAAGAAAGGGTGTTACTTCTGTATATTGCTTTAATTAGACCATGACTTAAATGCTTTGCCAGGTCAGGTTGTGCCATTTTAAAAAAAGAATGTTGAGAAATTGGAAATTGTTTTAGATATGTGGAGAGGAGAGTGAAAGAAAAGGAGTTTATGTGAAAGGCAGTGTTCTGTCCATGGGCAGAATGAATGTTACGTGCATCTGTTACATGTGCAGATGTGCACTACCATAAAAGCATATGCTGCCAGCTACGGACAGCTGTGTGTGCTCTGCTAATCAGCTGGGCAGCACCTGAATCTCTTTCTGGTGGTGGCCCAAGTGCTCAGTTTACAGAGAGCACCGGGCTCTCTCTCCACTGCTGTCTTCCTCTGTGCACCCAGAGCCCTTGGAGACTCTCTGCTAGTAAACAACAAACACAGTATTTACAGTATTCCCCCTCCCGTCTACAAAGTTGTGCAGCACGTTGTATGGAATAGTATATCATTCCTCAGCCCTTCAGCCCAAGAAGAGGAGAGGGAGATCTCTCCCTTTGAGATCTGTCTTGGCTTTGTCCCTCAATGCCTGCCTGTCCAGACCTCCCTTCCTCTTTCTAAATCTTTTCTGTGTCTCCTTCTACCCTGTTGAGTTAGTGGGCAAATAATGGGCATTTTAACTCCCCTCAGATCATTCCAATCTGTCAGCGAGGCACAGCTTTACCTGCCCAGCTTATTATGGGCAGCTTAATTGGTGATACAGTGATCGGAGTGCTGCTACAGTTGCTGTTGCCCTGCAATCTGACATTGTCTGTCAGTGCAAGTTTCATACCTGATCAGAAATGCCAAAGGTGTGCGTCAGAAGCACTGCACCATTAACTTGCAGTCAAAAATAGCTTGGTTTATGTGGCAGAGGCACTGACATATGGGAAGAGAAACTGGGAGATGAAAGTTGTGATAGGTCAGGACATAGTTTTTGCCAGTCTGTGTTGGGAAACGTTCAGTTTTTAAAAATGGACGAATGACAGGAGAGTTTATTCCATCACAAAGAAATAGATGTTTGAAGATAGAATATTACTGAGGTGGACAGCGGCTTAAATTCAAACCTTCAGCTGGTATGGTTTATCAGGAGACAGTTTTAGGAACAGCAGCACTACTCCATTACAGTATAAAAGGGAAGATTGTCTCTGCAACTGAGAGGAATGGATACTTCAGAAGTTGCAACAAGACACCCTCTCCTCCCAGGTTGCTGACTTTATTCTTTTTCCATAATCTTTGCTCATCTTTGGGAATGAAAAATGAAACTCATGTTCCAGATAGTTGGGTTAATGTGTTCCACTTCTGACTCATCTGCAGCACCTGCTATGGTTTGAAATGTAAGTGGAAATAAACTCCATTGGAAACAATCTTTCATACAAACACTATCATCAAGAATATTTGTGCTTATCCAAGATGTTCTAGTTAAGTAATCTATAAGGATTTGAATTGGGAACTTGGAAAAAAGTATTTCAAAATCTTATGAAAGGAATTGGAACAGAACTACCTGAAAATGGGTATTGAAATATGTGAAATTATCTTTAATTGAATCCTGTTTAATATACTAGAGGTGTGTGTTGTGTTACATTTAAGTGACTGGCTTGCAAAGATGATCAGCAACAGCCCCTTTCTCTGTCCTCTCCCTCCCCGACAGACAAATCTAGCTGAAATGGCAGAGACCCTGCTAGTGTTAGAGATTAAAAAAAATAGGATACATTTGTTCGTGTGATAGATGGGAATGTTGGTGGTTTCTGAGGCACAGTGGTCTGTTGCATATGCTCATGTCTTCAGCACTTCTTACTGGTATTAGAAAATCCACCATGAAGTGTCTCTTCTGTTTCTCAATGGCCATCATTCTCCATTTTAAAGACATTAAGAAATAATCTCTTTACGACATCCTTAGCTGGGATATTGTGATAATTGTATCTAAAAACTTACCCCAGTTATGAGCTCAACTGTAAGATGTGAATGCAAGTTTATAAGATGTCACAGTACCCTATAACAACAAACCTGATGGAAAAAGGCACAAAAGAGAGAGAGACTGAATTAGTCCCAAAAAATGTCCTGCTGATATAACAGAAAGACTGTGTTAAGATCATGCCTCAAGAACAGTGTGAGAGTGGAAATTAGTGAACCAAAATTGGTGTGGCAGAAGCTAGGTCTAATTGGTGGACAAAACAATGAGGGGAATCCATAATTCTGCTCATAGCTTCCTTCGTGGATCCTTAAAGGAAGAGTCTGTAGGAAAAACTGGCTACTAGAATGAGCTTCACCACCATCTGTGACCCCAAACCTTTATTGTCCTGATCATAAAAATTGACCTGATGAGCCTGGGTCAGAGAGTAGGGAGTCAGGTGACATCCCTGTCCTTAGTAACTTTTGACTAAATTCCGAATATCTCTTGAGATGCGAGACATGTCCCTTTTGCATGCGTTTATCTGATGTTGTCTTCTACAAAACAGATCAAACTTTAACAGCAGTAGTTCAGACTGTCCATACAAACTTCTCTTTTCCCCAGAAGGACTGTTATCTTTAACGCCAACTAAGCAGCTGTAAAGAGGATTCCATATAGCAAATCCTGAGCCTTATTTAAGTTGTTTAATGTTGGATAGTGACTTAATTGTGTTAATACCTTTGGCCCATATATTTCATCTAAAGTACTACAGCGGGGACCCCCACTCTACAAGTACATTCTGCTCAACATAGCCTTCAGGTCTGTAGTAACTTTGGCTATAATACCTGAGATACCAGCCGAAATATAGAGATTTTGGAGACACTTTTGGTAGCCACAAAAAGGCTGAGGTTAGGTGGATGGTGGTGATAACAGCTTGCCCATCACATGTTGTGTAATCACATAGTCCAGCAGCTATTCAGGGTCCAGATTTAAACAGTAGCGTTCGGGGGAGGGGAGTTTGATTAATTTTTCAACTTTGTCCTTGAAAGGTGGCCCAAATTTTCCATTCATCATGCAGTTGAGTCACTGGTCACTGAAAGGATTAAGAAAGTAACACAGATGTTAATGTCTTTTTTCTTTTCACTCTCTGCAACCTGTTTGGGCTAAGTAAACCTGATAGGAAACACAAATCATATGCAAGTCTTTTCTGAGTGGAGAATGTATGAGTTTGCTATCAGGGCAGCTTACATCATAATAAATGTCACAGCTACATCTACACTAGCAGTCCTCTTTCAAAAGAGAGAGACAAATGTGGGAAATTGAAAATGCAAAGGAGGCACAGATTTACATATCTGGCACCTCATTTGCATATCCTTTCAAAAGAAGGAAAGCAACGTAGACACCACTGTTTTGGAAAAAAACCCATTTTCGAAGGAACCCTTATTGCTATTTTTGGGGTTTTTTTAGAAATAAGGGTTCTTTTAAAAATGGGGTTTATTTTTGAAAGAGCCGCATCCACACTGCTTTTTTTCTTTTGAAAGAAAAATATGCAAATGAGGTGCCAGATACGTAAATCTGGCACCTCGTTTACATTTTTGATTTCCCTGATTTGCATGCCTCTTTTGAAAGGCAAATGCTAGTGTAGATGGAGCCATGTGCATAAGTTTATGCTTCCTCCCTTAAAGAAGAGATGAAAGAAAAAAGCATCTCCAATGATACCCACAATCGATCAGCCAAAATTAATAGTGGGTCGTTTATTTTTGTAATTAAGCATACCTGGATAGCTTTGGCCATTGATAATTACCCAAGAGTGGAGCAGCTTTATTTATACCAGTAGTCTGTCTGTTTCAGTAAATATCTAGATAAAGGAAAACTTTGCTGGTTCCATGACATATTTTACTACATTAAGACCTGAAAAATAGCCTCCGTACATCGGCTTTATAACTACTTCATATCTGCAGGTATCTGCATACGTAGGTGTCAGTATGGGTATCTGCAGCTCACTTTAGCAGAGATGGAAGCCAATGCAGATACAAATTTTGTATCTAGACCCCTGCAAAAATTTGCAGACATTTGCGGCTCATTTTTATAGATACAGATGTGGATACAAATTTTGTATCTGTGCTGGGCTGTACTGAAAAGTAGACTCTGGTGAAATTAGCCCCATGCTTTAAAAGCCAGTACATCAATGCAGTGCTTATATCTACTGTGTATCTGTGCATTTCTGTCTCTGATTTACACATGGCTGGACAAGGAGGCAACCATGAAACTAAATGGCTACGTCTACATGAGCCCCAAACTTCGAAATGGCCACGCAAATGGCCATTTCGAAGTTTACTAATGAAGCGCTGAAATGCATGTTCAGCGCTTCATTAGCATGCGGGCGGCCGCGGCACATCGAAATTGACGCGGCTTGCCGCCGCGCGTCTCGTCCAGACGGGGCTCCTTTTCGAAAGGACCCCACCTACTTCGAAGTCCCTTATTCCCGTGAGCTGATGGGAATAAGGGGACTTCGAAGTAGGCGGGGTCCTTTCGCAAAGGAGCCCCGTCTGGACGAGACGCGCGGCGGCAAGCCGCATCAATTTCGAAGTGCCGCGGCCGCCCTCATGCTAATGAAGCTCTGAATATGCATTTCAGCGCTTCATTGGTAAACTTCGAAATGGCCATTTGCGTGGCCATTTTGAAGTTTGGGGCTCGTGTAGACACGGCCAATGTCTGCATTTCTGTATTTTATTTCTCTGTGCAACTGTTGTGAAATGTCCTGCAGTCTGCTCTAAAATCAAAAAAGATCTTGATTTTGTTGATGCTTTCTTAACAAATTCCGTGTTTTTATGCACCTGTTTTCTTTCATTCTTATCCTCTGTCTGACTGTCTTCAGGGCAGACTTGTGACTGTTGTACCCTGTACATCAAAAATCAGAGAGGAAATTATACCTGGACAAATCTAATCCACCCTCAAGACAAAAAAGTAATTAATCACAGTAAATGTAGCTTTGGTCATCTTCACTGAACCAATATTTCCCAGCTTCATTTCACATCAGCTGAATTTTGAATCATTTGGACCAAGGCCTTTCATAAAAGGTTAGGTTTTTTTTCCATATAAAGAACCCATTTTAACAGACTCAGTACACCTTTTTTTAAACAGCTGAAGCTTATCAGCATTTGCCGCTCACAGTTCTCCTTCCCACACAATGGCTGTGTCTACACGTGCCCCAAACTTCGAAATGGCCACGCAAATGGCCATTTTGAAGTTTACTAATGAAGCGCTGAAATGCATATTCAGCGCTTCATTAGCATGCGGGCGGCAGCCGCGCTTCGAAATTGACGCTCCTTGCTTCGAAGTAGGCGGCATCCTTTCGAAAAGGAGTCCCGTCTGGACGCGCCGCGCGGCGGCAAGGAGCGTCAATTTCGAAGCGCGGCTGCCGCCCTCATGCTAATGAAGCGCTGAATATGCATTTCAGCGCTTCATTAGTAAACTTCGAAATGGCCATTTGCATGGCCATTTCGAAGTTTGGGGCACGTGTAGACACAGCCAATGCTACATAATTTTTAGGAGTTTTTCTGTTTTTCTTTTTCTCTCTTTCTGGCTTTAATACATCTTGAAGGTTTTTTCTGTACCACCTCTATTCATTATTTATATAAATTCATTTGTTGGTTTAAGTACTGCACATAACTTGAGATAGTTATGTATGCAGATGACAATGTTCTTACCTACTGCTCCTCATGATCCTCTTGTCAACACTTTCTTGTATCAACTGGCTCAAGGAAAATCACCTCATTCATTTATATTTTTACACATGCGAACTGCAACTTTGCTGTTTCCTACCAAAAATTGTAATTGGCAATTAATCTTAAAATACATGTTTATAATGTTAATTTCTCAGCAACTAAATTTATGTAAAAAACTGTAAGTCTTGCTTCACCGCAGTCACTCAGGGTGTATCTGTGCCACTTATGAAGGTGTCATTGTCAGTATGGGCTTTGGTATGAATTAGTTGCCCAAGTGTAAGCCCACCTGGGATCTGGGTATATACTTGCAGAGGCAGATCTGAGGTTTGTGGGGCCAGAGGCCAAAGCAAGTTAGCCTTTCCCCTTGGTATTCTTGGCAGAAGAATGAAGTGGGGGCACAGGGGTTTCTCTTCCCTGCCTGATGCTTTTGCCTGGCAGTGGGAAATGACCCTGTGCACCAGCCCTGCTCTGCGGCCGGAGCACCCTTTTTTTCAGGGTCCCCCCACTCGGTTGTTGGCCTAGTGGTTAATATGCCATGGTGAATTTAGGTTGCTGAGTGGTGCTAAATAAAGTCAATATGGATGGGTTTACAATCACACCTTTATTTACAATGCAACATATGCTTGGCACATACACCAACTCATAAAAGATTTCTTCTAAATTCAGTGCATCAGTTTGGACGCTGCATTTTACAAATAAGTTAGAAAGCTTATTTATTATACTACATCTGGACTTCACAGATACACTATGATCAAGTTTTTCCACAAAGCTTTTCAAAACATGGTATGGTCTATAAGCAAACACCTAAAATTGTTACAGTATTCTTAAACATAATGTTAAGTTATCAGTATTGCCTCTGGTTACATTTACAGGTTAGCATGAAAGACACCTTGCTATAACTGCTTCTTAATAGCTAAACAGTTTGGCATCAAATGTTTTGGAAGGATGAACTAAAGTACAGCTGCACCCGTAGAATACGCTAGTAGTGTATTGTTTTCATTGAGCTATAAATATTGTTAATCTGATTTAGGTTTTATTCTGTCTAATTTTCAATATTGATTACCCATTCTGATGAATTCTTTTTTTATGCCCAAGTGAACCATGCATTTCTTACAACATATATGCCAAAGCTTTGAAGATGTCACCCTATAACAGCGGTTACTAACCAGTTAGAGAAGAAGAGCCAAAATAGCACTGGATAGAGTGCAAAGAGCCACATTTTATATATTGTAACTGGGTCAGGCCAGCAGCCCCCCACTGGAAGGGTGAAAGGCAGCTCAGGACTCAGCCTGGGCTAGGGTCAGAACAGAAAGAGCCAGTTAAGCTCTCAGGTGGAGGCAATAGGGAGTGGCGGCAAGTAATCAAAGAGAGCCAGCTGACCTCACTGCAGGAGTGCTGGCAGAGCTTAAAAAAGCCATCCCTGTCAGGGGAGGGGAAGAGAATAAAAAAGGAGGTGAACAAGGAAGGGATGTGAAGATAAGAGAGAAGACAGATAAGGAGAACAAGTAACATCTATAAGAGACAGCAGGGGAAAAGAGGGAGTAACCCAGCGGGAGACTACCTGCGCTCCCTTTCCCCGTTGAGACTGAAGCCCTGACTGTGGACAAGGGGGAAAGGATTGACCAGTTGGCCCATATGGGCAGTGGTGGGTGCAGCCTAATCCCTCCAGCTGAAGAGAAAGGCTTGGGTTCCTGGCAAGACCCAGGATACCCTGCAACAATATTTATTTATATTTATATTTTATATATCTATATAGAGAAAGATAGATATCTATTATCTGTAAAAATAAATACAGGTCATATATAGATATATAACAATAAATATATAATATGTGGCTCAATGCCCTCTCTGTCTCCCAGAGCCAGACACTCCCAGCCCTGCTCCCTCCCCACTCTAAATAAGGGCCAGCAACTCACTGTAACTGCTGCTGCTGCCTTGCGCTTTTCTCACCAAGCAGTGGGGCGTGTACGTGGAGCAAGCAGGTGGCACTCCCAATGTGGGGGTCTGAAGAGGAGCTGCCAGGCGGCTGCTGCTGCTGCTGCTGCTTCTGCTTCTGCCATGACACGCTTCACCCACCAAGCAGTGGGGTGTGGATCAGGTGTGGCACTCCTGGTACATGGCTCTGAAGAGTCAGATTTAAAGGCTCAAAGAACTGTGGCTTGGCTACCCCCATTCTACCGTGTCTTTTTGCTTCAAAAAGTCTTACATCTTTAAAATTTTCATTTGTGTTCTAAATATTCCTTTGTCTCTTGCAAAATAAGTATATTCCTCCTCAAATAGTATGCATTGCTGAATGATGAATACAAAATCAAACTCGTGTATAATGTAAATAGCTATATATGTAGGGCTTTTTCCTGCTGTGCGTTAAAGAACATACTGTATGTAACTTTTTCATTTGTGTTTGTTTTTGAACTGATTTGGATGAAAATCTGATAAATGTATGCCTTGATACTATTATTTTCTTCATATTACTCAGTTTTGTTATTCTTTCAGTCTTTGGCCATGTCTTCACAGGCAACCTCTGTTGACAAAACTGGGCTTTTGTCAACAAAACTCACTGAGCATCTACACGGTGAAAGCGCTCTGTCAAGAGTCTGTTGACAAAACTCAGCTGTTCAGTGAGCAGTGTTATACCTCTTCCCGATCAGGTATAACGCCTGTGTCAACAGTGTTCTGTCAATAGAGTGCCTATGTTGACACTTCTGACAACAGTCCCAGGCAGCCCTGTTTGCAGTTTCCAGAAAGCTGTTCTGTCCAGAGAGGGCAGGGCAGTCTGGCTGCTCTCTGTCGACAGAATGGCTTGCTCTTTCGATCTGCTTTTGGATGTAGATGCTGTCTGTTTCTCTGTTGACGGGGTCCTCTGTTGATGGCTGCCCCTGTAGGTGTGGCCTTTTTGTGTTTCCCTATCCTTTAGCATAGAATTAGAGCTAAATATCAATGACCATTATTTGAAGTATTTGCATGTATTATTTGTTTGGATACCATGCCTCCAGCTGAAAGGGCACTTGAGTGGTACTCTACACGTTGAGTCATAACCATTTGTGATTTGCCACTTCTTATGACAGACAGCTCAGTGCTTCCATTCAGGCCTATTTCTAAATTCCAGATAGTTTTAAAAATTAATTAAATCTAAAGCTAGTAAAATAATTGTGTAGAGGAATGATTTAAAGTGGTATCAGAATAGATCTCTTTCTTTAATTTTGAAAATGAAGATATACATATGGCATGATGATATGGCTGGTTCTGAGATTAACCTGATGTTATAGAGAAAACATAATGCATGTGCTATGGTGGCATCTTCCTTGCTGTAACTATAAACATCAATGTGATAAGAATGCATGTAATTTATGCATAAATTTCAAGCAATTGTGACCAAATTTTACTTAATTCATAAAGTCTCAGTGTTCCCATTTTTTTCTTTTCTTCTTTAGAGATTTTGTTTCCCCTTTTATGAGTTATGTCTCATGAAAGTCACACTCAAAATAGTTGGATCTGATTTGTGATTTCACCTCACTTGAAATGTGAGTTGAGGTATGATTCTTAATTGCATTCCTTCCTCCAGCACCAGTTCTCCTGTCCTTAGTCACACAACTATACAATTAAGATGATCAGAGGTCCCCAGCATAGTATGAACGGTAAAAGTAAATAGTACAGAAGTTGCATTGTATCTCTGCCACACTGACTGATACTGCAACAAGAAATTGACATACTCATATGCCAGTTCTGTGTTTGGTACCTAACAGTACACAGATATAAAATATGAGGAATTTACATGCTAAAAATATAGATGAAATGGTAGACCAAAAGGAGGTAGTCACAACTTGATATTTCTTTTATTATCTGGTAATTCATGAGCCTCATGAAAGAAGTGAGTGTAAAGACCAATTTGAATTAGGAGATTATAGAAAATTCTTTTCCATTTGACTTAGAAGGTGTTCAGTTCATAACACATGCAAGGGGTAAGGTGAAAACAAGGGTAGAAAAAGGACATGAAGTCTGGCATCTAGGCAAGCATAACTGACTAATGGATGGGGACATACAAGATGTGATCCAGGATTTAAGATGGGCTGTGTCGTGACCTTGAAGAAGAGGACACAAAATTTGAACTTCATGCTGCTGGGGAGAGGAACTATTGGTGACTATAAAGCAGTTCCAGTAATTATTATGTGGCATACTTGCACATAAAATGTAGTACTGATTTGTTCTTCTTTTTTTCTTTTTTTATATGTTGCACACTACAAAACTGGTACCCATCAAGATTGCTGTGTTCACTGTATCCTGGCTTGTTTGTTTTGCGAGTTTCTCACCCTCTGTAATATTGTTCTGGCACAAGCTTCCTGTGGCATCTGTACATCAGAGGCCTGCTGTTGTTGCTGTGGGGATGAAATGGGGGATGACTGTAACTGCCCATGTGACATGGACTGCGGCATAATGGACGCTTGTTGTGAATCATCGGACTGCTTGGAAATCTGTATGGAATGCTGTGGGATTTGTTTCCCATCATGAAATCTTTGCATCTCTCTTTTTTTATTCTGTTAAAAACTGGAGAAGTTTTTAAAATACTTTGGAAGCAAAATAAGGTAAGAATCTCACACAGCAATCTAGTATTTGCACTGTTAACTAGCTATGTTTAAACAATCTTCAGAGAAAACAAACCTGTACTCTAAGGAATGTTTTATGGTTTAGTATGTGAAGTTCTAGTTAATTTCCATCCCACCCTTCAGCTTTGCAAATGGTATAGTTGGCTGCAATCAACTTAAAGGCCTAATACAATAGGTCTTTTGTTGCCATTTAAATTAAGTTTTTAGCTATAGATAAAACTGCAACATAGTGCCTTAAATATTACCACCCCACCCACTTACTTTAATGCTTAAATGCTTGAATAGCCTTCCATACCTAACACACTTCTGCAGTTCTTGAAAGCCAAATGTCTTTATTTTAACTGTTTATGGTTTGAAAGTAACCTTTTCCTATTATATTTTAAAGTGAGTTTAAAACTATGCAGTAGGAATATACAGTTGATCTCACTGAAGTCATTCTTTGATTTTGAGAGAAATTCCCTGTGTTTATCATGGTGAATACTGGTAATAGGTGAAAGGCCAAGATTGCACCTGTCTTCCAAACCAGAAGAAACTTTTTATGTAGGACCTGTATTTCCCTTCTGTGTTAATGTTACTTGAAATGATCAATTTTAGAACAAGATTTAGAAAGCCCAGGTAAACATGAAACATATTGTTTCTCAGCTGGACTAGATAATCAAAATCACTTGATATTTAAAGGATTATCATCAAAAATTAACTTAATTCTATACCTACTATTTTTGTCGCTTTAAAGACACATGTACTAATTAGGTGAAACAGCCTAGTTAGGAAGTCCTACCAGGTGCAGAAATTAAATTTATGAAATATCTTATTCTCAAATGTAGGTTCTTTTAAATGTTATAATAGCATGTAAAGAATTTTCAAATAGTTACTTTTCAGCTGATTGTGTCTCTTTAAAACTGAAGGAACTATAGTATCGGATTCAATGGGCCAATATTTTTTCTTAATTACACCATGTAAATATAGATTTTTCTCAGTAAATTTAAATTTTTTCAGTGTAATTGAGAACAGATTCTGGTCCAGTTAGCTGTTGTTATACAGTTTCCAGATGTTGGGAAATAATGGTGCCTGCTAGTTTCCTTGCTCCATACCCTATGGCTCATTAGTTCTGTTGTGTAAACTTCCTGTATGTCTTGATCTCACACATTTAACTTTTTTATCTAGACTTCAGCTTCCTGTGTGTAGCTTGTTGATCCTCATTAATTTAGGTGTCACTACAGCAGTCCTTGATGGATAATATCACATTTCCTTGAAGTGAATTGACCATAAAATAATTCTTCCACTGAAAAGAATTCAGTTTATGCATATGCAACAAACTGAAAGAGCATGGGAATGTGAAATTCACTGTCAACACATTGTTCTTACCTTGGGCTGGTCCTGCAAACACTGACTAGTAGTGCTTACTACTGTGAGTTCTCTCTGAAAATGATAATCTAAAATAGCTGTACCTTCCCTTTACAATTCTGTTGAACGAGGGAGGTGTTTCCTTCTGTCTTGATTGCTCCAGGATTGTGGTTTATTCCTCTTCAATGAAGATTTTTTCAGTGGGTATCCCTATCCATATTTGACAGATATTCCCATCTGGTTTGCTGATGGGTCCAGATTCTGATCTCACATTAAGGTGACCCAGGTGTTCCTCTACTGTCACCATTTTCCAAAGTTGTAAGGAAGTGTTAAGGGACCCAATAATTAAAACAACAGCAACAACCAACTGCGGAGGTAAATTGGTAAAACTACGGAGCTCAGCATCAGGCCGTTGTGGCTCATTTATGGTTCCTTTGCATGTGAGGCTCTGTGTACATAGAAGTTGACTGCTGATAGGAATTTTAGCTACACCAGTTAGCTGAAATCAATTTATCCACAGTCGACTTCCATGTCTGTCCACATGGCTGAAGATTGACCTTCCTTATTCCTCACCTCTCGCGAGGAGTACAGTGGTTGACATTGATCCCTGGGAGCATTATTTCACACGTGCGTGAAATGAAACCCCGAAAGATCAACCCTGAGCAGGTCACTCTTCTGCTGTAGTGTGTGTCTAGCCTGAACCACAGTGGGAAGGGGGAAGAGACACTCTGGTTGAGCACTGTAACTGAAGGCATTTTTTATGCTACAGTGCCTCTGGGGAAAATGGGGTCATCACAGTAAGTAGTGGGACTTGATGCTCTTGGGAGAGTGTAGACAGTGCTTTCCCCAGCACAGCTTTGGTGGATGTCACCACAGTAGGGAAATGCTCTCTTGGATCAGGTAGTTGTGCTAGCACTTATATCTCTATGTTACTTAGCACAGCCAAATAAACTATAGTTGTCCTTGTTTTTATGAGTCAAGGGAGAAGGGCTTCTTCTGTTTTCTTGTAGTGTTCCTGTGCCAGAGAAGTCACATTTTGGATTAATAGGTTTGTGCAAAACTGAACAACTGTGTTATTAAGCTTTTAGTAAATATTAAATGTAACGAGTTGTTCAGTATTGCTGTTGAAAATAATTTACCACAGGCTGCTATAGATGGGCAATTATGGTCTATGTAAACTACTTTTTCATGGTTTAAGATTTGGGGTTTTTTTTCATGTAGATTTTTATACATACAAATGTTTTTGCATGTAGGATAATTTACAAATGGAAATACTTTGAGTTCAAAGTAGGAAAAGATGGAAGATGCATGTATTTCATTGTTTTCTACGGAGTGTATTTCCAAGATTGTTAAACCAAAACCAAGAATTGGAATCTGGATATTTATATAATCAGATTTTCTGTATTTATGGTTATGTAATTTTGATATTTCCCTTGTGCTCCCTTGATTTATGAAATATTAGGAAGTGAAATTACTGGCAGGTTATAGGACATAACAAAAGCATTCTAGTGCCTTAGAACTATCGTCAGATTATTGCAGATTTAATTCTGAAAATTCAAATTGTGTCATTTGTTTAACATTTAAATATATTCTGCTACTATTTGTCATAGAAATACTAGCACTCTTGTAATTTTATCTCTGCAGCAGAGAATATTAGTGAGTAGTTTAAAGAACTTTTTATATATTTATATTCTTAAAATTCTCTTTTTATGTCCACTCTGTAGACAATCTTATGAGCACCTTGTGTAATAAAAACAAGCAGAATTAAAAGTAGACAATGTGAAGGATTAGTTTAAATAAAAAAAAATCAGTACTCATCAAGTTTGTAGAATTTCTGGTGGACATTGACAATGTTTCAGTTTTTTAGTTTACACTTCTGTGAACTGGTCCTGTTTTTTACAAACTGGTAAGTTGCTATTTGTATTTTATATTAACTAGATCTGTGTAATTGTAAAACACTATTTTAAAATAAAAGAAATTTATTTTGAAGCTTTGGAATACTTTGTTATTATGTTACTTTATTATGGCTATTTTGCATTTTAACATCACGTGGAAGTCTCTGCATACAGATAATGTTTTATGTAAGCGTTCCTGCTACAACTTGTCATCTTGGCTGACTCTGAGTGACCCAGTATCGCAGTGTATAGTTTTGCACAGCATAGCAGACTTAGACCTTGAAATTTCTGAAGAAATAACTTGGGATTTTATAACATGGTATACATTTAAATCTCATTTTGTGTAAGTTAAGCTCTAGTGGGACAAATTTATTACTGGTGTAACTCCATTGGCAACAGTGGAATTACACTGAGGTGGTAAATTACTGTCTCTTAAATGTCCCTGAAATGTCCGTACACTAAACATGGAGTAGTCAGTTCACAATATTATGTGGCAAAAAGATGAATGGACTCCTGAGATTGCACAAATTTATCATTCATCTGTACAAGAGAGTAGTATTGCTTTAATTTAAGATATGATTAAAAATTTTAACTTAACCAGTTCAAAAAGCTATGTATCAATTACTGTGGTTTAATGCAAGTTTATTTCAGTTTGACTCCAGCTGAGTGGGAATAGGGTAAGCTGAAACCTAAATAGGCCCCTCACACTGAAAGCCCTGGGTGGGTGCTGCTGTCCCTGTAGGACTACTGGAGGAAGCTGGCCCTGGCCCTGTGGGGCTGCCGGGAAAAGCTGGTTTTGCCTTGGGAGGGGAGAGGGCTGCCCCCCCAGCCCTCTGAAGATGCCAGGAGATGCCAGCCCCAGCCTTTTGTGTCACTCTGCCCTCCCCCAGCTTGCTGGGGGGACGCAGGATTTGCTGCACCCTCCTGCCCTGCGCTCTGGTCCAGTGAGACCAGATGAGGGATATTGACAGACCAGAGAGTGCTGAATTTAGAAGTTCCAACCTACAGCTCATACTAAGAACTGTTAGTTAAACTCAGAGGGCACCACTATCTTTTAAGGAAAGAATAAATTTGTAAAGGGAAAAAGATTTTTCATTGTATGCCTAACTATTTTATTATATGGTGCCCAAATACTATTTATAATGAGAGAGAGAGAGAATATGGTTGCAGACCAATACTGTGATTACACTGCAATAAATACATTAGAAACCCTTCTCAGATACCCTACATCTTTCTGCAAAACTCTGCTAATCTGAAATGTCTCATTTCTCTCAGTCCCAAAGATGGAAAAGAGTTCTTTGTGGCTACGTCTACATGACATCCTGAACTCAAAATAAGCTACAAGTTTATGCTACACAAATTGCATAGCTTACTTCTAGTGTAATTCGAAATAGGCTATTTCAGCATTTGGCATTGTCTAAGCAATGCCAAATCGCAAAAGAAAGTGCTGTTTCAAAACACCCCGTACGTCTCCTGCAGTGAGGACTACACGAATGCTGAAACACCATGGCATTGTTTTGGAAAAATATTTCAAAATAACTAGAGGGTGTCAAAGAAGAGGATTAGCCATTTCAGGATATTGAGGTATCATGAAATTGCTCTGCCACGTAGACATAGCCTGCCTGTGCTTACAACCTTTTTAGATATGTTGGAAATTCTGTCATAAGTGTCACCTTTCGGAGGGGCTATGGTAAGGTGGCACTTTGGGATATGCTAATGAGGCGCTGGTATGAATGTACAGCACCTCATTAGCATAATGGTGGCTGCACGCGCTTCGAAACTGCTAGTTTCGAAACACCAGCCACCTGTGTAGTGGGGGGAGGGGGGCTTTGGAAATGGACCCCTGATTTCAAAAGCTCCTTATTCCCAAAACTAGAGGGGAAAGGAGGTGCTAGTGTTGCCACAGCTCTTGTGTTGTCATTAGAATTAAGAGAATTCTTTCTCTGTGCTAAGAGTGGTACAGCTATTTGGCATGTTCTTCAGAGCAACCTGAATTCAGGTTGGATCAAGAAAATAGCAGTGGCCTACATAAAAAAAAAAAAAAAAAAAAAAAAAAAGGAGGATTCACAATGTGGAGACTAATATCCCCTCCCTTGAGCCTAAACCTTCTGATACTTGTATGATACTTTCCAATTCAGAACATAGCAGGATGCTTTTGGTCCAATCTGGATGTTAGAAAATTGAAGTGTCCTTAAAGGCATCATAAAAGTTATTCCACACCCACTTCAACTTGTTCAGAGCACTCAGCTTTCCAGAGCTGTGGTTCCCAACCTTTTCAGTAACATGGCACGCTTCACTGACACAAACAATTCCACAACACACACACATTTTCTCTTGGAAAAAGCCCACTGTGATAGGAATGATGGCTGCAAATTTCAGTGGTTACTTGATTACTTGTGGGGGGAGGAGGCAGCTCCAGAGAGCAGGTTCCCCTCCCCGCCAGTTCCTTTAAGCTGTGGTTGGCCAATTTTTCCTTTCCCCACTCTTGGCACAGCCATGACAGGGAGGGAGAGGTTGGTGGACCCAGGGTTGGTCAGTTTCCCCTCCCCTCCCATTTGCAGAGTTGGTGTGTTGGGGGGGAGATTGACCACCCAGTGCCAGGTGGGGGCTGAAGCAGCAAGGTGGCCTGAGTCCCAGCTAGTGCAGGGTTGCCAATTTCTCTCCCACAGCCACTTTGCAAAGCCTCTGAATGGGGAAATTGACCACCCCTGTGCCAGTTGGGAATCAGGCAGCCTTGGTGCTTGAGCCTCCAGCTGATCCAGGGTTGGTCACTTTCTCCTCTCCTCAGCCCTTTGCAGAGCCCTGAGGGGTGGGAATTGATGACCCCATGCCAGCTGGGGGCTCAAACACTAAGGCTGCCTGATTACCAGCTGGTGCAGGGTTGGTCAGTTCCCCCTCACAGAGGCTTTGCAGAGTGGCCGTGGGAGGGAAATTGATGACCCCGCACCTGCTGGGACTCAGGTAGCCTTGCTGCTTGAGCCTCCAGCTGGCACAAAGTCATCTAAGTGCACCATGAAATTTCATCATTTACCCCCTTCCTTTGGCTCTGCAAAAAGGTGGGAGTGGGGGTGGGAAATTGATGAAATTTTCACAGCATACTTAGATAGTTCTCACTGCACAGCTGTGTGCCGTGGCACACTGGTTGAAAGCCACTCTTCTAGAAGATGACATTGGCTATCTCTACTGAGATCTACCCTTTGATCTAACAGTTTTGTCAGGAGCATTCACCACATGTTTTCCAGTGATTTTGGCAGTGACTAGATGTTGTTGCCATGATCAACTATTTCCAGCCCCATTTGAGAGGAGTATCATCTGCATGCTTCAAGATATAAGGGCAGATGTAGCTTTTGATTTGATTTTGATACAAGCTCAGGTCCTGTGTGTGGATTGACTTATAATATGAGGATTAACTTTGTTTTTAAACTGTCTGCAATTTAATTTTGCTTCCTGGTGCCTATGTATTAGAGTACTGTCTAAAATTGGTTAACATTTTATACAAAATACAAAATAGTTCACAATGTTTTCTATAACCTTCAGTATTTTTTCTGGAAAGCATACACTGATTTTATTGCTATAACAGTCCAGGATAATTTAGGCATCTTTTTTTATACTAGTGTGACAGGATGCACCAACCCTGCACTGAGCAGGGGGTTGAGAGTCAGGTCTATTGGACAGAAAAGGCCCTGCCCCCAAGGCCCTGCTGGGCATGCTCCAACTGTAGGCCAGATATAAAGGCTGGAGAAGCCTGGCAGTTGTGGCTGACCAGCAGGGGGGAAGGAGTTCCCATAGAAGCCTGGGAGTCATGGCCACCCGAGGAGCAGTCATGGCAACTCACTGGGGAGTGGCGGTGGCAGCAGTAGCAGCAACCACAACTGCCGCCACAGCTACCCGAGGTGCAGCAGCGATAGTGGTGGCAGCCCCCACCAGAGCAGCAGTCCATGGCGGGAGCAGCTGGAGGGGTGAGATCTGAGCAGGGGAGAGGGACTACACCAGGAATGGGATAGGATATAGCCCAGGGCAGGGGGAACTGAGAAGGTAACCCAGGTGCTCAGCATGTTGCGGTGAGGATCCCCGCTGAGCTGGTGGCTGGGGTCTCTCACCCACCACCAACAGAGCCTGGGATGGAGCTTGGTAGAGCAGGTGGGCCCAAGCTCCCCTACACCCTCCTCCCTGTGAGCCTAAGGCAGGGAAGACCTAGGATGCAGAGTCCTGACCGGGCCAGGAGCCCTGTGAACTGTGACTAGGCTGTAGAGGCCTGACTGGGCTGTTGAGCCCTGGAGGTGATTCTGGGACCATCAGGAGCAAGCCGGGGCGGGAGACCCCGCCACACTAGCCTCTATAGTACGTCATCAGCAGTCAACACTATTACAATTTTTTTTCCAACCAGTGATGCATCCTTCCCGAGCTACTTCATCCCTGAGTTGTACCTAACTACACAGCTACTTCATGTGCCCCAATGAAGCAATACACCTAAGTTACATACCTAACCTAGGGAAATTCACAGCTATGAAATACATGCCATAGACCATGAAATCTGGTCTTTCATCACGAAATCTGGTCTGTTGTGTGCTTTCACCCTGTACGATATAGATTTCACAGGAGACATCTCAAATTAGGGGCCTGACGCAAAAAGGAGTTTCAAGGGGATCTGAAGCTTATTTCATGGGATGGGGATCACAGTATTTCCCCTCTTACTTCTGCACAGCCTTTAGAGCTGGGTGGTCTGAGAATGGCAGCTGGTCACCAGGCACCCACCTTTGAAGGCAGCAGTGAAGAACTACGGGAGCAGTACCACACCACGCCATCCTTCTCTGTTGCTGCTGGTGATGGCTATGCCCTCAGAGTCGGGCTCCCAGCCCACAGCCACTGCCGTCCAGCTCCACAGGTAGTGCCGCTGCCAGTGGCAGCGCAGAAGTAAGGACAGTAATACCACAGTTTCCCCCTATAATAACCTTCCAAGCTTCCCACCACTCCTTCCTGGGTCAG
Source organism: Carettochelys insculpta (assembly GCF_033958435.1). NCBI lineage: Eukaryota > Metazoa > Chordata > Testudines > Carettochelyidae > Carettochelys > Carettochelys insculpta. Next base: position 330,459,766 of record NC_134137.1, read on the forward strand.
GACCCCTTACAATTACCCCAATGTAAAATTCCATATTTAAATGGCTGAAATAATGAAAATTATTATTTACTGAAATGGACCAAAATGGACTATGAATTTGATAGGGCCTTGGACATGGCAGAAGATAGGTTAGTTACTATTCAGTGAATGTATGTCATCATCCAGCAGACTCTTCTTGGAATAGTGGCTGTAAATTGCTGTAGCACTTGAACCCTGACAGTTTATACAGCTGGGGCTTGCCCCTTGATATCAATGGAGTTGCATACATGCTTCAATGTTTGAGGAGATTGGGACTAAGATGACCTATATATACTAGCAAATATCACGATTTTTGTGAGTGTTGGGGGGAATTCAGTCTCTAGTATGCTGAATGAAAAATCAATGTAATGAACTGTTTCTCCAGCATGGGCACAATAAATTCTTAGGAAAAAAGTTCAGTATTGGAGAAATAGTGTGTGGTTGCATAATCAGACTATCTTTAAATGTAGAAAGAATCAAAGTTTTACTGGGCAGCCAAAGTTGGGCATTTTCTGACATTTCAGTGCTGAGCCATGCAACTTTATGATGCTTGGCCTCCCTCCTTATCCTCTTTTTTTCCAAAATGCCCTGCCCATGCCTCTTATTCCATCTTGATGAGCATCCTGTTGACCTTAGTAAAAACTTTTAGAGACCCTTTCCTACACCCCTTGAGATTGTATATAATTTCTGTGGAGTTCTTGCCTCGTTCGTTATGCACCTCCACTCAAGTTTTCATAGTGTAGCTAAATTAGCCATACCTTGTCAGCCATGCATTCATATGTATGGTCTTTTTAGTTGCAATGTGAGAGAAATTAAGGAATGGTCCAGTGATTCCTCTGGACTTCACTGAGTTCTGGATCAGGACCCAAATGAAAGACTGGGCAAAACATACTGATCTTACAGAGAGTGCAATTTTCCATAGCTACTAATTTGGAGAAATTAGTTAACCTGTTTCCCGCACAAAACTTGTTAATGAAGGACACATTTCAACTTTGTACCCTTGTATGTTTTGTTGTTAGAAATGGATTTTGTTCAAAAAATTAAGGAACTTGTGTGTACTCCAAAATGTCTGAACTTTCCAAATAAAGATTTAACTTTCCAAAGAAACTTATTTTGGACCGAGACCAAAGCCTGTAAAACTGTAGTCCAAATGGTCTAATTTCCAGAGTTAAATTATTAAAACCAGTGGATTAAAATGCAAATGCACATACAACTTTTGCTAAAGCAAAGCAACACAGCTTTAACTATAACAAAACAAAATCAAACTTAAATACATGGACAAAATATGTGCTAAGCATTTCAACTCATCTTAAGTTTTGATGCTTCCTATTCTTCATCTGTATGTATTCTATTTAAATAATAAATTCAGAACACAGTTGATGCTTTGGTTCTCTTTCAAGTATTTAGCAAAGTTTTGACACTGATTATTAAAACTGTATTTAAAAATGCTGGACTCAGCCATACACAGAACAAAAATAGCATGACATCCCACATCTATTTTAAATATCTGAATTCCAAGGAACAGAACAGGTAAGGACACATTCTTTCTTTGTAGATGTGTTGGAGCCTTTTGACATGGCAAGATGTTTGTCCCATTGTAGATTAAATTCTGATATTTTCCATGTTTGATACTACATCCAACTTCAAGAAAATACACTTCTGAAAGTCATATGTATTGAGATATCCAGCTATTACTAAATTACTTACTATGAGTTTCCTACAACTGTAACTCAGCTGTGTTTTACATGAAGAACATGTAAAGGAGAAATTTAGTAATAGATAAAGCTACCTCTGCATATGACCTTGAAAATATGTATACTTGAATAACTACATTCACTTGAATAGAATTGCAGTATTGGATCTGTAGTAGATTTCTTCTTTTTATGATCACAGTTGGACACCCTTACACCAGCTGAATAGTATCCCACTGCATGAATGTTCTCTTTGAAATTACAGTAAACTCTCTTTTTAACTACTATTCATTTAACTGGTACTCTCAGATAACCAGCACTGCCACCAGGTGCTATTCCCAGCACCTGGGTTTCCTCTTTTATGGGAGCTGTGCCACTGGGAGCTGTTTAACCATGGCAGAGACAGGTGGCCAGAGCACCCATCCGCCCATGCTCCCTGCCCCATGGCAACATGGAGCACCCGTCCAGTGCCCTGCCCCACACTCCCCTCTCTGGTATGGCAGCATGGGCTAGGGGACCCAGCAGCTTAAACCTGGCAGGGAAAGCTGGCTAGGGCATGGGAAGCCAGCCCCCTCCCTGTCCACATGGCAGCACGGTCTGGGGCCTGCTGCTGCAAGCAGCTTAACCCTGGCAGCTGGTAGGAAATGCAGCAGAATAGGTGGCCAGAGCATGAGGAGCACACACCTCCCCCAACTCAAGGCAGCACAGGTCAGGACCTGAGCTGCTGTGAGCAGGGAGCAGGCTGCACTGGTGGAGGCGATGCTCGGGGGTCAGGCTGCCCAGGGCTTCAGGGAGGGGGAGCACTGGTATAGTGCAGACCCCAGATGTCGAAGGGATCCTCTCTATTATCCAGAATATTTCAATATACAGCAGCCTCCTGGTCCTCAGGCTGCTGGATATGGAAGAGTTTACTGTACCGGGATTAGCCATGATAATGAACTACTGCTTCCTGAATCTGGGCCATAGTGATCACATTCAGGGGAAAAAATTACTTCATTTTAATTGGTTTCCACTGTGCTAGTGTATTTGAATTGAAAAATATGAAAATCCGTCATCACTGATATTTTTCATATGAAACTGCCTCAAACTGCCACATAAATAGTACTGTGTGACAATCTTGTTTAACCTCTGATCAATATGTGTCCACTTAAAGAACGAACAGATCCTCATAATTGGAGCCAAGCTGTGTATAATTTTTATATAATTTATAGTATAAAGTTTCAGAGGCACAGCTGTGTTAGTGTGTTTCAGCAAAAACAGTGGTGAGTTCTGTGGCACCTTAAAGACTAACAAAATTTGTTAGCCTCACATAATTTGTGAGTCTTTAGGTACCAAAGCAATTCTCATTGTTTTTAATATAAAGTTGACAATCTTGAAATGGTTATTTCTAGTGGATGGTCTGCACATTTTTCCTGATTTTGTAGATTATACTGTGGAAAGATGTAATCTAACTACTGAATTCTGTAACAATTACAGCTGTTAGAGACTTGTAAGTGGAAGACATGCAAGCAGAACTGAAAGAGGTGAGATATGATTGAATGACCAGATTTTGTTAGTCTGCCTTGAAAACATAACTCTCCATTTGTCTGTTTCTTGATGTGGTGGTAAGGCACCTTGATTACATAATTAATGAAGGCTTCAAGTCATGGCTCAGAATCCACAATAACTTCAAGGTTATCATGAATGCTGTCTGAAGGATAAAGAGAACCACCAAGCAAGGAAACCACCATAAATGACAACTAATATCTTTACATCAGTGATGACTTTTTAGCATCTACGCTTTGGTGAAGTTAAGATTGAGAAAAGAGACATCATTTATGGCTGAATTCTATATTCAGTCTTCTCACATCAGAGGAAATCATTAGAAATATTTACACAATTACATTTAGTAAACTATTATGCTAGCTTAACTGTAACACACATTCTGGTAAAAGTACATTAAACAGCAATCCAAAAGCAATTTAGCTCCTGAAGGCATTATTTTGTATCTAATTATTCACAAATTAATGAAGAAAATTAAATTCCAATCACTGAAAAAATGAAGCAATTGTCAGAATCTGAACTACAGATTAGTTAAAGCAAAGCTATGCAATGCATAACAGAATTAAAGCATTCTTTTATTCAAATTCAATGCTTAAAAAAGAACAAATCCATCATCTTGAAATTTGACTCGTAGCTTGACATTAAAAATAATATGAGTAGAATTTTCAGTGGGATAAGCACAAAACTAGTTCAAGTAGTGTCACTCTCAATTAATGTACTCAGGTGGTGTGCCCATTAAAATTCCCACTTGTGGGTTCAGCTCTCTATGCAAATGGGGTCATTACCTGGAGAATTTAATTGGGTATGACACTGGGAGTAGGAATTTTCCTTTCAAAATAAACCCACTTGCACACATTTCACTGGAAATTTGATTGTTACATATACTTCATATTTTTGACTCTATAAATATTTACCAAAATCTAGAAAGTCTTCACTTATTTATTTATTTATTTTACAGGTGATTCATAATGCATCAACATGCTTTTTCAATTGCAAGATACATTAGAAGAGACCTTGGGTGATGATGTATTTTTTGTTGTTTGTTGAAATAACGTTTTTATTGTATTGGCCTTTAATGCAACATCTACACTACAGAGATCTTTTGAAAGTATCCCTTCTGAAAGATCTCTTCTGAAAGAACTTTTTTTGAAAGAGTGCATCCAAACACGAACAAGTGGACCCAATGAATGATCTGCTCTTTCAAAAGAGAGTTGTCCACATAGCCCCGGCTCTTTCAGAAGAATGGGCCAGACATCGAAAAATCAGGTGCCATGAGGACTGCTCTTTTGAAAGAAGGGCCTGCGAAGCATCTACACATTTTCTTCCCAAAGAAACTTTCGAAAGAAGGCATTCTTCCTGAAATGGGAGGGGAAGAGTGCTTTCAAAAGGAGTACTGCGTTCTTTTGATTTACTTTTGAAAGAACGTTTTTTGTGTGGAGACGCCCCACGGGACCTTTCAAAAGAGCCCCTTCTTTCGAAAAATCTTTCTAAAGAACTTGCTAGTGTAGATGTAGCCTAAGAGGTTTGTTTGTTTTGTTTTGTTTTGGGTTTTTTTGTGTAAAACCAGCTCTATTAAGCTTCTAAAATATGAACATAAAAATGAACAAATTGTGCTATTGCCTATGTATCAACACAGTACACAGCTTGTTTAGTATGTGGTGAAACATGCTTTGTTTCTAAGTAGCATTAGTTATCGCTTTTATTACTGTATGGAGCAGAAGAGTAAGTTTAAAAAAATTGGAACAGAAAAGATTACATGTTAAAATATGGTATAAATAATATACAATTGCATGTAAATAAACATATACTGCAGATGGAATATACTGAGTCATAAATGTTTAACATTTTTAAGGATCAAAATTTGGTCTTGAAACTACATGGAAGTAAGCAGTCCTCTTGCAAGGGGCATGCTTGTTTCTATGCATTGGGGCTTTTGCACTTTAATGGAAGGGAGGTCAGGGCAAAAGCAAATTCACTACAGGCTTAGGAACTCTCACTGGAGAAACTGAATACATTGTTGTTGCAATGAAACTAAACTAGCAATTCTGCTTCGCTTTTACTTTGGAAGGGCTGGAAGTAGTACTTAGTCCCCACATTTTTCCTGATTTATGTATACAGCTTTCAAACACAAATCACACTGCAGGCTCATTGGGTCAGAGACCTCTAATATTATCTAAGTAGGGCCAGACAAAGTGTATGTAGCAGATATTTTTGTGCCCATCCCCATTTGTCACTTTTCTACTCTTGCCCAGCCCTTAAACTTCACATTGATTTTATCTCTTCTATATTTTCTTCCTTACCAACCAACCTTTACCTAGTCTCCAAATGTCTTTGCCCTATTTTTAAAAATTGCATTGCTTTCTACTGCCTTATTCACATTTGTGTAATAATGTGATTGTTAAGATTGTCAGTGTAATTTTCAATCTTATTTGAAACTTGATGCTAGCCTTATAATGCACTTGCAATAGTTTGGCCAATGTGATCATTAAATATAGGATTGTGAGATACATTTTTATTGTAGATGATCCTAATGTTCTAAAAGTGCCCCTATTGTGCCAATATTCAAAAAGGGCAAGTGGAATGCTGCTGGAGAGCCTGACATCTAATTGGGGCAAAATAATGGAAAAAATCATGGGCTCGATGAAATTAAAAGATAGGAGTATCATTAATTTAAAAAATCAATGTTTTTATAAAAAATAGATCTTGTCAAATAGGTCTTGCCGTACCATTCTATATTATATTTGACATATTTTGGATTTTAATCTATTTTAACCTCATTTAAACTTACTCTGTTGATCCGTTTAATAAGAAAATAAATAATTGATACTACTTCAAAATGTAGCGAGTTTCATCACGTTTTGCTACATACCCAATGGTATAATTTGTTCTTAATTTTGTTTTTAGAAACTGAGTAGTATTGTACAATAAAAATTTGATTCCATTATTTGACAAGACTATCTGTTCAGCTGATAAAGGTAGATGATATACTGTGAGGCATTTGACTTAGTACTGCATTGCTTTTTGATTAATAAATTAACACTATACAGTAGCACTAAGCACATCTTAAATTTATGATGATATTGGATAATTGACAGATTTCAAAATGTAACCATCAATAAAGAATCATCATGGAATGGAGTGTTTCTGGTGTGGTTCTGTAGGCATCAGTTGAGGATATAGGCTAGTGAATGTTTTCATCACAGACGTGGAAGCAAATATAAAGTCACTGCTGGTAAAATCTGTGGCTGACAAAAAATCTGGTGGAGTGATAGTTTATGATGAGGGAGGTCAAGTAACTTGGGCTCATTCAAGGACAGTGTGGTATGTTTTAGCCATACACAAGTTTTCCCTTTGTGAAACACAAGTTACTGGGCTGAATATAAGGATTCTGCAGACAATATCAAGGTGTGGAGATGGACTGTGTTTGAAATATGAATTTCTTCTTACCTGACTTACTCTAATGGTTTCTATTATGTGTTCGTGTTTCCATTATTACAGTAAATTATATGGGTACAGGAAATATGAATTTTGAAATGTTTAAAGTACACCTGGAATGGTGCTTACTCTAATGTAAGTCCAATAAATCACAGATCTGCGTCTTTAAGGTGGCTGTCTGGGAGAAGACAGAGGCAGATGTTTTCAGTACTAATATTAAAATAGGATGGGTGTAGGGTATAGTTCTGGACGAATAATACAAATAAATATTAATTTCTATTGCAAAAATGTAAAACACATAAACGTTAATTTCAAGAGCAATGCCAAATTAAAGTCCTTAAGAAAATATTCTAAATGAGATGAGCTACCTGTAAAACAAACATCATAGTTAACTGAGTTTACTTAATATATAAAAGTTAATAAAACAGGGTAACAGGAAAGAAGAGTGAATTGCCCATTAAGCTAAATAGTCCGCCCTTGGTGAAATAAAACATGAAAATTCATCCATCCTATAAGAGTTTACTGAAAGTTCACAAGATAAAATGCAGCCTGATTTATTAAACATAGAGTCACTGGGATTTCAGACTCAGGAGGCATCAGCATGGCTTCAATCACCACTGTTCCAAATATAATCAAAAATTGTAAAAACAACACTAGTAGCTGATCACTAGTTCTGTGTGCTTATGCAAATTAATTTAAGAAGCCAGCTTGTTCTCTTTTGTGAGCTACCTCAGAGTGTAGCACAAGATGGGAAGATTCAGGGAATGGGAGGGGGATGAGACATTCGGGGCTGGACAGTTACCCTTGAATGATGAAATAAAGAACCTATTTGGGAAAAATAACATACATTTAAAAATTGACAACCTTCTTATTTACAGAATCAACAGATATATCTAAAGGTTTCAAATGTAAGGACTCTTGAGCCACATCTACACTAGCAAGTACATTTGGAAAACCTGTCCCTCTTTCAAAAGAGCACATGGAGTGTCTACACACAAACCACACCCTTTGAAAAGAAATTGGTGGAACATGGGACAGCTTTCAAAAGTGCTCCTCTGGTCCTGTGTTAGGAAAAGTGCCCCCTTTCCAAACACTCTTTTGAAAGAAAATGTGTGTAGACACTTCATGGGCTGCTCTTTCAAAAGAGGAGTCCTCCCTGGTGCCGTCTAGCTGGGGTGTGGAGATGCCCTGGCTGGCAGCAGTGGGGATCTATGGTGTCTGCCTCCAGAAACCCCGTGGCAGGAAGCTGAGAGCGTGCTGGACCAAAGTCACAAGCCACATGCCTTCACAGCCACCCCTGGAACATCAAAAAACTGCCATGGCCAGCAGCCAGCCACACCAGGGGCACAGGTCCCCCCGACCTCAAGGGGTTTGCAGGACCCCGTCCAACCCCCCGACACCCCCAAATGGGCACATTCATGGTTAGAGCCAGTGCGACTTCCTGGGAGTGTGACAGAAGGAGGAGGTCCTGCAGGAGATGGGTAGCTAATGCTGTAATGTGTCTGCCTTTGCCCATCTGGACTAGATACTCAGGGACACCCTGCCTGAACCTCAGGCCAAGTGAGGAGCAAGGTGAAGGAACTCTGTCAGGGTTACACCTGGGCCTGGGACTCCACCGGCCACTCAGGGGCAGGTCCCACAACCTGCACCAACTACTGGGGGGCTCCAGAACCTTCTGGGGCCCTGGGACAGTTCCCCACCACCCGCTGTCCTTCACACGGTGGTGGACAAGCAGCTCCACAAGGCCACGGAGGAGCCAGGACCCCATGGCATCCCTAACCTGCCAGGCACTGAGCCAGAGCCACTATCCAGAGACTCGAATGATGGGGAGCTTGTGACTGAGCTGCTATTGTGGTCATCAAGCTAGGCAATGGCCAGCAGGACATTGCTGGACCACAGTGAGGGACTCTCAGGTAATTACTTGGCGGGGCGCACACTCCCATTTGTGGTGGTGGGGCATCACAGCTGCCAGTAGGCCACCCACATGCCCAGTAGACCCAGGCCAAACACATCCTGGATGGCTGTGGCTTCTGGCATGCCACAATGGCCACCGCCTATATTCAACACCTGCCCTCATGGGTACCGCCGCAAGCCCATTGCTGACGGGGGTTCATGGCTGGCTGCCTCCGGCCTGGACTGATGCCCCCCTTCTTCCTCCAGGTTAAGATCCCCCTCTAGGTTGAAATCTCTCCTCTTCCCTGCATCTGATGAAGTGGCTCTTTGCCCACGAAAGCTTATGCTCCAAAATCTCTGTTAGTCTATAAGGTGCCACAAGACTTCTTGTTGCCCTCTTCCCCAGTCACTCATGCACATAGTTTTCTCCCGTTCCCCACTGTAAACAATTGGTTCACTGTTTCTAAACATCATAGAATTAATAGTTTTTGTTAAACAGTTTATTTTTGCACAATCCCTGAGTCCCATGCTCTTGGTGGGGGATGATGAGGTGTGGATGTGTGTGTGTGAGGTTGGAGCAGTGGTGAGGGGTGTACGTACAGGGGGCCCTGCATGTGGTGGGGGTGTGGGGGGATCACTCGGGCCTGTGGGAAAAGTTCTCTGGGAGGGCCTCCCCCACCTCCAGCTGCCAAGGGTCCCCCTTGCCTGACAGCCCCTTCCCCTCTCCCTGTGGTGGATGCGTGACCCAAGCATGCCTTACCTCTATGAGGGGAGCCGCAACAGTGGCCTTGCCCACCCCAAACTGGTGCCCCACAGACCAATAGTTCTCCAAGGTGGCCAGCTTTCAGACGGCAATGGCAACCCTCTTTTTGAGGGGGAGGACAGACCACGTGTGGTGTCCTGGTGTCTCAGGGTGGGGTAAAGCCAGTGGCAGAGCTCCTGGAAAGTCTGCTTGCTCATCCTAAAGTTCTGGAGCCATCTGGCATCGTCCCAGTACTCCAGCACCAGCCGCTCCCACCAGTCAAAGTTGCTGGGATGGCTACAGATGACACTTGGGGGTGGTGCCAGCAGGATCCCAGGTGGAGGGGTCCAAGGGCCTGGTGGGGAGGCTTGCCGCCAGGAGGAGGTGGAGGGTGGCCACAACCACTTTGGCTGGGTGGCTGACCACAGCGCCCAGGGAGGCCAGCCCCAATACCAGGAGTTGCTGATCCAGATGCACTGGGCATTGCTGGCCATCAGGTCCATGCATGGGCTCTGTGATGCTTGTGGCAGCTCTGCAGGCCTCAACGTGTGCAAGGTGGGGTTGTTCGGGTGGGGCCCTTAAGGGAGTGAGTGGCTGTGGGCCCTGGAAGGGCTTGTCAGCCACGCAACCCTGTCTGTGGTGTTTCTTGCTCTGCACTTTCAAAAGGGGTGCCTGTGGGTATGTGGACGCTCCTTCGAAAAGACAGAGCAGTCTTTTCAAAAGAGTGGATCACAGGCTCAATCTGCTTTTTGTATGTGGACACACCCTTTTGAAAGATGGTCTTCCGGAAGATATCTTTCAGAAACTTGTCTTTCAAAGAGAGCTGGAGTGTAGATATAGCTTCAGTGTAGATCTCATTCATAGGCCTAGATGGTTACATTATGATTTGACCTTCTCAAGGGGCAGAACAGAGTTTTTCTATCTCACGATCAACATGGAAAACTTACTGTCATTGGTACAGTGTATGTTACCCACTGACTGGTGCTCCTGCTGTTGATTCAATGCAATGTACTTCCTCCCTGAAGTCCTGGGAGACAATACTCAGAACCTCTCAAAGTCACAATCTTTTTCCAAAACAGCTTCTGGATTCTGTCGTTCATCTATGTGTCCAGCTGCAACTGTGCATGTGAGAAGTAGAGAAATAGAAAGTTTAATAGGTAATTGGGAGAAACTCTTTTAAAATTTCTCAGGAATAATACATTTGCCCTCACTATTTACTTTTAAAATTGAACCTCTTTTGTTATGTGACATATGGATAAATACAAAAAGCACAGAAGTACTTTTTTGCCAAAAGAGATTGCCCAATAAAAATTCATCATATCATAATTACATTGAAAGTAAGCATTAATAAAGCATTATACTTGTAATTTTTGCAGCTAGAAGTAGCACTCTGGTTGTCACATATTATAGTACACACAGTTTGATTGTTGCGGAGTAGACATCTGCCAGAAACATTTCAGTTTAGCATGATGAATTTACCCTGCCTCTGTCAAGAATCACATTACAATGCCAGACTATTGCTTTGAATGTAGGTAAAAAAAACAGAAATAAATTTGTTGAGGTAGGGTTTCAAATTCCCTCAAAATCATGTCATTATTGGCATTGTGGTTAGGTATATATGAGCTCCTGTTGTTCCACTGGGGATTCCCCAATAGCAAATGTCACTCATTCAATCAGTATGGTGAAAGGAAAGATGTAGTTGACTGTGGGTAATACAACCAGGCTATCAGCACCACATCAAGGATTCTGGCACACAAAGGGCATTCCATTACATGAAAGCATAAGGACCTTTTAAAGTGCAATCCAAGGGTAATCCTTTTACAGAAATTAGCATATGAAGTGCACATCCTTATTTATCAGTGATCTTCCATGGTGACCTTCATACATAGAAACTTGCTGTAGTATTAATTATGTCTGAGGTGCCACAAGGCTGCACTGTTTGGGTTAATATGCTAGCTGGGCCCAGTCCTAAGCTCAGAAGAGCAAGAAGCATAATGAGTGTCTGAGGGGTACATTGCTGTGTACCCACTAAATTGTAATATTCTGGGACCTTGCAAGTTTTGAAAAGGCTGTTTAGAGAAAAAGTGTGTCAGGTAAGTTGTTCGTGTGTTCATTTTCAGCTAGAGTTACGAGTGTGCTAAGCATTTTCCAAATAGACAAGGAGAATTATGTGTGTGTGTCACATTTGTATTAATGTATATATTAATATCTTATGACATATTATTTATATAATGTACGCATATGTACTTAGCTGTATATTTAGGCGAAATATCTGCCTACCCATATACATGGTTACATGTCTTTCAGCTAAATCCTGAATACAAAGGCATCATGTGGATATTAAATTCTCCTTAGATTTTTCATCTTTTTTTAAATGTTGTGACAAATAAAAACAGTATAGTTAGTCATTTAAGTGTAATTAAAGAAAGATGTTTGTTCTGTTACAGCTATTCCTCTTTTGCTGAACTGGTTCTGAACATCACACATGGACACTGAACAAAGTGGCAATGGCTTGTTATATACCATACGATGGGAGTTTTCTGCATTTGGTGGTATTCAAATTGTATTGTTAGTGTCTTTCCACCACCTGGTCCTCCAGCTGCTAGCCAGTTTCATGCCTTCTTCCCCCCTAGGTCATATTATCAGGAAGAATCAATTCTGAAGCCATTTAGGTCTTGCTAACCTCTGCATGATGCTAACCAAGATTCTCAGAATTCTGAGGCCAGGTCGCTGTCTCTCAGTCTGGGATGGAATTTCTTAGCAGCTGGAAATGGTAGAAAACCTGACATGAGGAACATTATTTCTCATTTGTAATTTTAATATTTGTATCAGGGTTCACATAAGCCATTTTTGTAGGTCAAAATAAATATCCTTGCCTAAAGCATTCATAATTGACATCTTTTTCGCAGTGCTCTTGTGAATAGCCCAATATACATAGTGACTGACAAGAGAGACACCCTACTCTCCTAAAGCTGATTTAGAGCTGATACACGTTATGCAGTCTTCTGCCTGACACGTTGAATCAGCTATTCCAAATGCATGCTGCCGTATTCCAGAGCACTGGAAAACTCAAAGGACATTAAACTGAATTACACAGATAACAGTGTTCATTCCGTAGTTTTGTCAAACAAAGAAAATCCCATTCCACGTTAGAAAATTAGTGGAAGAAGACCTAACGCATCAAAGGAAGCACTGAACTGAACATCTCTCCTATTGTGGTAGCCAAAGCTTTGGGGAAAGAGCCAGATCCATGTGGTGTACAGCTCCCAAACAATGCAATAAAATGTAAACTACATCACCCATCCTATGGAAAATGTAACCAGACCTAAATTTAGCTCAGTTTCATTTTTCTAAAGCTAAATTTCACAGCGGCCGGGTCTACACTAGCCCAAAACTTTGAAATGGCCATGCAAATGGACATTTTGAAGTTTACTAATGAAGCACTGAAATACATATTCGGCGTCTCATTAGAATGCTGGCAGCCGCGGCACTCTGAAACTGATGCAGCTCGCCGCTGCGCGGCTCGTCCAGACAGGGGTCCTTTTTGAGAGGACCCCGCCAACTTCGAAATCCCCTTATTCCTATCTGCTGTTAGGAATAAGGGGATTTCAAAGATGCCGACGTCCTTTCAAAAAGAAGCCCCATCTGGACGAGCTGTGCGGCGGCAAGCCATGTCAATTTTGAAGTGCTGTGGCTGCTGGCATTCTAACGAGGCACTGAATATGTATTTCAGCGCTTCATTAGTAAACTTGGAAATGGCCATTTGTATGGCCATTTTGAAGTTTTGGGCTAACATAGACATAGCCAGCATGATACCACCAGCTATACTGCCACCTGGAGTCCAGACGTATAGTCTACATCTACACTAGCAAGTTCTTTCAAAAGGGGCTCTTTCAAAATATGCAGTGGATCATCTACACACACAAAGGCTGTGTCTACACTTGCATTCCTCTTTTGAAAGATGTATGCAAATGATGTCAATCAAAAATGCAAATGTGTGCAATTCTGCATATCTGACACCTCATTTGCATATTCTTATGTCAAAATAGCTTCTTTTGAAAGAAGTAAACCAGTGTTGATACTGCTCTTTGGAAAGTAAACCTCATCTTCGAAAGAATCCTTTTTCCCATAAAAAAAAGGGAAGGATTCTTTTGAAGATGGGGTTTACTTTTGAAAGAGCTCCCATCTACACTGTTTTTCCTCTTTCAAAAGAAGCTATTTTGATATAAGAATATGCAAATGAGGTATCAGATATGCAAATCTGCACCTTATTTGCATTTTTGATTTACCTCATTTGCATGCCTCTTTTGAAAGAGAAATGCAAGTGTAGACACAGTCAAAGAGGTCTTTCAAAATTAAATCAAAAGGACATAATGCTCCTTTTGAAAGCACTCAGCCACTCCCATTTCAGGAAGAACACCTTTCAAAAGCTTCTTTTTAAAGAAAATGTGTGTAGATGCTCCATGGCCCCTTTTTTTTTGAAAGAGCAGTCTTCATGGTGCCTGATTTTTCTATCCCTGACCCATTCTTTCAAAAGAGTGGGGGCTTCGTGGATGTTCTCGTTCTTGAGTGTTGACGCACTCTTTCCAAAGAAGTTCTTTCGGAACAAAACTTCCGGAGGGACTTCTTTTGAAAGATCTCCTTAGACATAGTCATAAAGAAAACGCCCATAGTCCTGCATCTTTTCATATTACCACATCACAGAATATTATCAGTCACAGAGATTACTACAGCTATCTGGACTTTGAATGCCATAGTCATCCATTACTGTTTGGCACAATAGCTGAATAACATCTGTTTTCACATTTTTCAAACTTTTCTCTTCAACCAAAGGGTCTACAACCCTTCTTTAAAAACAAACAAAATACCTCCCTGAGATTCTCCTGAGAGCTCTTGGATCCAGCATCTGGGTCTCGAAGGAAAGCATCAAGCTTTGATGCTTTTAATTTTATTTCAGCACTAGTTTTAGAAGCTGGTTCTGTCACCATTGAAGTCATTGGAGCAAATTCTGCACAAAACATAGCACATCAGCCCATCAATTTTGATTTATACCGGTATAACTGAGCTCACAATTTTGCACAATAAGCCCTATCTGGGTATTTCTGACTCTCATAGTTTTTTCACGGTTTTCAAACTCATTAAGACTGGTCCTCAATGTCTTCTTTTTTCTGTCCCTTTTCAGGTGCATTTCCCTGTTTGTCTTGCGATATTACTATTTTCTGCTACTTATTGTGAGTGTTACCTTAATTTTGCTCAGGTTAAATTTTCAGTTCTCTTGACTCACATATTAGATATTGTAACAGTTCATGTATTTTCTTGTGCTATTGTCGAGCCAGCTATGCAATACTGAAATAGTTCAAGTTCAGTATTTATTGTCCATACAGATGCTGAATGCTTTCAAACGAGATTGTTCTGTCTTGTCTCCTATTCTTTATCTTACCATTTATTTTCTTCATTTGTCTAAGTGTATGGGAGGCTTATTTTCATGTTTGTTTCTCAAGGAATTGATTTAACTTTTTTTGTATGTGCCTTGGAGCTGAACCACTCATAACAAATCTATTTTTGTTTAAGTCAAAATCTGTTTTATAGTCAGTGAATTCCATATACAGTGATAGATTTCCTGTGCATATTTAACAGCTTTGTTCATCATATATAGAGATGGTCTATTATAAAAAATGATTTAGGAACAGATTATTCTCTTGGACTTGAAATTTATTATTTCTGTTGTTTCATGTCAAAATGTCTTGATAAAATCTTTCCATACTATTTACAAGTAACTCTTAGGTCTGTGCTTTCTCAGGTCCCTTTTGACACCTTTTTTAGCTTTCTGGTTTTGAGAATGACAATAGAGTTTTTGAGTTTTCTGGGAATTTATGCATAACATTCATGCTGTGAACAGATTTTTCTAGTTCTGCTTCTGCATTTCCTCTGATCTTTATAATGTTCAGTGCTACGCTTTCTTCCCTGGGCACTATTCTGTTTTCTTAGCTTGTTCTATTCCAAGTACTGGGGGAATCTTATAGAGCTGTGCAAAAAACCATTCACATCACCAGCTAACTGGTTTGAAAAAACAAAACAAAACAAAACACATTTTTGAGCACTATGCAAAGGAGACATTTAAACAGTTTTTGTTTGTTATGCATTTTTGAGTAACTGCCTCTAAATAAATAAACATAGTCAAGTTTTGAAGGTCTAAAGGGTAATATTCTTTTTGAGAATGATGTTTAAAACTAGTGATATTCATGAACATTCATGCTTTCAATGACAAGCTTATCAAAGAAACAAAAATAAAAAAATTAAAAAGCTTGTTCACTTGCACAAAGAGTAAAATTTCACTGTTGACCAAATGTGTAAATTCCCTTGTTTCCCTTCCTTACATTTTTCATACCACATGTCATGCTGAAATTGACTGTCCCTGTGACGCGCGCTATTTCGACATTGTAACGGCTACTTCGAAGTAGCCGGCTAGTGTAGATGCACCCTATGTGTTTGCTGTTATCTTTCTTTAGTTTCTTGATGTACCTATGTATCGAGGGTCCTATTGAATGTCAATGGGAGGCAAGAATTAAGAGATGAACTATCAAACTGTTTGAAAAGCAGGATTTAGCAAATAATCACCTCGCTATCCAGAGCTAAACCTATTGTACTGCACGGAGAATGTGCTTGTAAATGTGCTGGACCTTCGAACTGAGCTATCCTTCTGCAAAGTTTTTGTAAGTATCTCTGCTCTTTGATGTCTTTTCTCAGTTCCTACAGAAAAGATTTGCTCTTCAGGATACTACGAATATTTCTCCTCTGGTGGGAATGCATAGCTGAACTCTGTCAGAAACAGGAGATCCTGCCAAACCTCCTTTCATTTTATGGACAATTTTAGCAAGGGCCCTAGGGAGCGAATTCTTCTTTGAGTGATTGCTCATGTTCATTCAACATAGATGTACATTTTTGCTGCTTGCACCAGTGCCGGAAGATTTTTCTGTCATCAGTATGCATAGGGGAATTTGTTTAGGCTCCTCCTAGAGTGGCATGTGAACCCTGTGCTATATAAGGCACCTCTGGTCTCTGTCCTCCTCAGATCCTTCTTGCCACCAGTGATGGTGCTTCAAACTGCGTGCTTACCTTAGGACTCTCTCAGTTTTTCTCTTGTAAATAGTTCTTTGTTTTCTTAAGTACCCATAAATGGTTAGATAGTTAGCTATAGATTAGTCACCCACCCCGTTTGGGACTTAGCCTGTGCGTCACAGGCCTATGCCCTCGAGTGAGCCTCACACTCCCTTTGCTGTCTGGGAGAAGGTCACATCTCAGATAAGTGCAGGATCTGCAGGTCCTTTCATCCCAGGACAATTAAAGACAGGATGATCCGTTTAACAGCCCTGCTCATGAAGTTTGCTATTGCATTGCAAGATCAACAGTCTGACTTGGTGTCAAGCACCAGTGCTTTGATGTGGAGCGATCCTCTGGTACCATCAGCTTGGTGCTGTATATTGCTGGCACTCAGAAGAGCGAAGGGCACAGGAAAGGGCAAGTCCCTGGTACCCAATAAAGTAAGAAGCAGAAAGAAGAAGGTGTCGGCTTTGACAGAGCATCATAGTCATGTATGGTCCCCAGCACCTTCTCCAATTGACAATGCCTCTTCCATGCCTGAGGACTTCAAGTGATGCAGGACATTATGGACATTGACACTGGCAGAACAGAGGACAGGTTTGTTGGTAGGACCTGGCAATCTTGGTCAAGGGCCCTAGGCATAGATGGAAGCTGCTATTCACCCCTTGGTCACCAAGTGCCCATCATTTTCATACTCCTGCAAGGACAGAGAGGAGAGCCACTGAGCCCCACACTGTCTCTAAGAGAGAGATTGGGACAGGACGCTGCTTTTCCAACTTTGCCAGATGTGGAGCCCAGACCTGTACAGGCATATGCCGCCTAGCACCAGTGGCGTGAGGTCTTTGGTTGTCCTTTGCCACCACATTGTTGTCTGAGGGATTGTTGCCTAAGAGCTCAGTGCCCCTGCTATTTACTGGCACTATCATATCAGTACCAATGAAGCATCTTCCAGGGATGGAGGTTGTCCTCCTCCTCCCAGCACTGGGCATCTCTCTCTCGGTGTTGTTCTCCACTGGATAGGAGCAGGTCCTGGGACCAGTGATGGTCTTCAGGCTGGTGATACAGAAGTCCAGACCAGTTGCTGACATTATCTGTGTCTGATTGCCTTTGGTACCAGAGGGCTTGGAGTGCTCCGTTTCCATTGTGCTCATCACAAAATCTCTGTCTGGTGAGTGTTGCCTTGGAGTCATCTTCCATTCCTCCAGTGCAGACCATGACAATGTCTCCTGGCCCCAGACTCAGTGGCCATCTCAATGGTGTCTTTGGATCCCGTGGGGCTTCCCCATGGAGCCACAAAAAAACCACTCAGTCACTGAAGCACCCTCAGTGACATGAAAAAGCTGCCCCCAGGATTGGAGGGGGCAAAGCCAATTACCCCTCCATCAAAGGAGGACATGGGTAATCCTCCACAGGGCTGGGAAGAAGGCCAGATGGCCCAGGCATCTTCCTCCTTCTCTTCTGGTGAAGCCATAGTGGTGCCCCCTCCTGTGCTTCCCCAGGATGATGCTCAGGCCCACAAGGACTTTTTAAAGAGGGTAGCCACAAATTTGGACCTCCCCACAGAGGTAGTAGAGGACCCCTCAGACTTTCTCCTCAGGGTCTTGGGTCACCACTGCATAAAGGGTTGGCCAAAATTGCCAGATCCTACTGGCAAACCTGTCCTCTATTCTGCCAATTTCAAAAGTGGCATGAATATCTACACACCCATCTGGCACCAAACTCCCTGGTAATATGCTAGTGTCAGTCTGCCCCACCCCTAAAAGTAAAGACTCAAAGTGCTTGGACTTGTTTGGTTGCCAACTTTATTCATGGGCCAGTTTGCGAGTGGCAACTGTAGGGGGCAAACCAACAGGAATTCATTGCCTGATATGACCTGAATACATGGCAGGCAATGTCTGTATTTTAGTCAACGCTTCTTGAAGGTTCCAAGCAAGAGTTCAAAAATCTTGCTCCTCAACAGCCAGGAAAAAAGCCTCTCCTGACAGAACTGCAAATCTTTTGTAGTCTGTTTCCCACAGTCTAGCACAGCCTGAGCGTGCAACATATTACTGTCTTGATGACTGGCTTGTCAAGGCTCTATCCTGGTCCAAGGTGCAGCAGGACATGGATCTCCTGCTTCATACATCTTGCCTGGGGCTCCTACTAAATGACAAAAAGACAGTATTAGTCCCAGTTAAGAGATTCATCAATGTGATGTTAGATTTGCAGAAGGAAATAGTATGTCTCCCTCAGGAGAGGTTCAATGTCCTGCCCACACTGATGGGAGAGGTGTCTCTGACTTTAGTAACCACACTCAGGACATGCCTCTGCCTCCTGGGCCACATCTACACAGTGCTCTTTGTCAGGCCCCTACAGCTATGGCTGGTCTCTGTGTACTTGCTGGCCAGGCACTACCTGGATTGGTTGATCACCCTACCTCTGCAAGTGATCCAATTGCTACAGTGATGGACTTTGCTAGAAGATGCCATGGCAGGGATTCCCTTTCACAGGGCTCCACCATCAGTGGATCTAGAGTCTTATGCCTATGACCAAGGCTGGAGAGCCCATCTTGTAATGCTGCTAACACAAGGAGAGTGTTTATATGGAGATAAACATCTCATAGAGCTGGAAGGGACCTTGGGAGGTCATCAAGTCTACTCTCCTGCCTTCTTAGCAGGCCCAACCCCCATCCCTAACAGATTTTTTCCCCCAAAACTGATTTGCTCCAGACCCTGAAATGGCCCCTTCAAGGGCTGAGCTCACAACCCAGGGTTTAGCAGGCCAATGCTCAAACCACTGAGCTATCCCTTCCCTTGGGCAGAAAAAGATGCACTACATACAAACGTGCAGGAATGCAGGGCAGTTCACAAAGCATGTGAGGTGTTCCTGCCTTGCCTGTCAGACAGAATGGTCCAGGTCTTTACAAACAATGCATTCACCATGCTCTATATCAACAGGGAGGGGAAGAGTTCCACCCTATATCTCTGGTCCAGGATCTGACTCTGGAACTTATATGCCAGTCACAACATCTCCTGGGAGCCTTGGTTCATCCTGGAAACCAGCTATGCTGTTGCAGATCACTTGAGCAGAGAATGCACATCTCACCACAACTGAGCAGTCCATCTGGAGGTGGCCTCCAAGCTTTTCTGAGTTTGGGGCTCTCCCTAGTTGGACCTCTTTGCCACTAAGCAGAACATGAAATGTTGGCAGTTCTGTTCCAGGTAGGGGAGGGATGTTTTCTTCTTTTATGGGTGCGAGACCTCCTCTATTCATTTCCCATATTTCCCCTGATCAACAACGTCCTGCGACAGATCAAACAAGACAAAACATGGGTGATTCTCACTGTGCTGGTGTGGCCATGCCAACACTGGTTTGGCACCTTACTAAGACTCACTGTCCAGCCAACCCACCTTCTCTCCCTGCTTATGGACCTTCTGTCGCAAGACCAGGGAGGTCTTCTTCATCCAGAACCTTGGCCACTCCATCTCATGGCACAGCTGCCTCATGGATGAACCAGATGAGAAAGCATGTCTGGAGGTCCAGTGGGAGCTTCATGAAAGCAGAACACCCTGCAGTTGGTCCACTTACAGCAACAAATGGAAGCATTTTTCTCCTCTGGGCCTCCCAGAGGACTTAAACCCAATTGTGGCCCCCCACCTTCCATTTTGGATTATCTGTTGCATCTCAAGCATGAGGTCTTGGCATTAACCTCTATTCAAGTACACTTGGCTGCCATTTCCATGTTTCATCCACTCCCCCAGTGCAAGGCTACTCCATCTTCTCCCAGGAGGTCACATCACAGGAGGAGGAAAGGGGCCAGAGCTGCCCTATATAGTGAGGCATTCATGCTTCATTCCAGAGGGCACCTAGGCAGGGTCCCCTACGGGTACTGCTGAGGGAAAAATTTTCCAGCAGTGGTGCATGAGCAAACACACACACACCTATGTTGAATGCACATGTGTAACACAGTTCAGAGAACACCAGTTACACAAACAGGTCTTTTTCATATAGTTTAGATAAATTACATATATAATTATCTGCTGTACCTCAGAAGTGCCAGTGATCCATGCCAAACAAGAAGCAATGAGCATTCCAACAAAGGGTTTGTAATGTTACTGTTCTTGTTCTTTCCCCAGTGGCTGTTTGGTTGTCCAGTTATCTTACTTGTATTGTTAATCATTAATTGCTCTCTTCGCCCCATTTTCCAAACATTTTGGCTGCTGCACGATTGCCTAATGTCTATTTTGCAGAATTGCTGCCTCTATTCGAGGAACAGTATGCAGGCCAGGTAGATAACTGGTCTTGGCTTCTGTTTCCAGCAGCAGTAGACTAAAGCAGTTCCTCCTGTGTCCAGTGTCTGGCAAAGAATAAATGACTTCTTACAGCTAGCTTTAAAACAAATAAAAATACAGGGCTTTCTGCAGATGGAAACTTAATGTTACATGAGGTTTCCTGCAGCCAGTCTTACAGTGTGTATTTAGTGCTGCAGCTTGTGTTTCTGTGAAAAACACTTACCTTTGGGATACTGACGCTCCATTTCCAGTTAAACTGAGTAATGACTCCTTAGCCCAGACCAACCAAGAGCCCCTACTTTTTTTTTTTTTTTTTGCGGCTTCCCTCTTTCTGGAGGGCTGGTGGGGAAATCAGAAAAGCCCCATCTTATTATTTCGCAGCAGGGTTTCTCTGCAATTCATGCAGTGAGGGCAGACACTTACTCTAACTCGTCCTTTAACTGCATTGCTCTTTCTAGCTTTGCATTTAATTAGATGCTACATCACTGAATTCTGTGGTACCCTTCCTTTCTGACACTGTCTGAATTTCACAGTATTGGAATAATTTAGTTTGTGAAAAGTATACTAATCTTGTTTTAAAAGCTGGGCATTTCAAGTTCACTTCCTAGGCTGCTCATGTGGAAAGCACCACAATCTTCAGTCCTTATCTGAAAACTCTGTGAGCCTGTCATTTCTTTCACTCTTGACTTGCAAATCAAAGAGCTCTGTTTCTTTCTACCATCCTGTCTGCCTTCCCATTATATTTTTACATTATGATATTGAAGATGTCTTTGATCGTTTTGTAGTTTTCTGAGGTCCTTGTATAATATGTTCGTTCCCTTGTCTGGTAGCATGTTCTTGCTTGTGTAGAACCCTGCATGTCAGAGAGACAATCTGCACAAGCTTAATCTGATCTGTCTTGGGTTTTGATTAGCTGGCATATTTTGTCTGATCCATTACATAAGTTGTCTTAGCATTTTGGCTGAGCACTTGTTAATTAATATATTTTCTCCAGGGAGGTTAATGAATATATTTCCTCCAGTATTTTATTCCCTCTTTCTGCAATAGTAGAAAATAAAAGCCTCTATAATTTTTGAAGAGCCTTTGGTTCCCCCTCCCCCCACCAACACGTTACTAAAATGGCTCCACAACATCAGTAATTCACTTAGGGTCTGTTATATCACTAATAATAAGAAAATCAGTTTACTGATATCAGTAATGTTCAGTCCTCCTCAGTACTTGCATTACATTACAGAGTTAGTGGGCAATGGCTGCTAGTTGTTCTTATCGGTCTTTGCAAATTGAGAAGGCTCCTATTATATTTGCAAAGGTCAGTTTCTCAAAGGCAAATTGTTCAAATTGCGGGCCAGAATCTGCAACCATTATTCACAGTGGCTATGTCTACATGGGCAGCCTCTGTCGCCTGAGGTCACTGTCAACAGAGAAGCCTCAACAGTAGCTCTGTCAGTACATTGCATCTACACATAAATGCGGCATGAAAGAGCAAGGCACTTTGTCGACAGAGAGCAGTTGGACTGGTGTGCCCTCTCTTGACAGAATGGCTGACTGGAAGCTCTGCACACAGGGCTTCCTGAAGAACCAAAAGCCCTCTCTGTCACCAAAAATGTCTACGCAGGCACTCTATCAACAGAGGTGTTATACCCGACTGGACAGAGGTAGAAGGCTGCCGGCTGAACAACTCAGTTTTGTTGACAAACTCTCAACAGCCCTTTAACTGTTTAGACGCTCAGCGAGTTTTGTTGACAAAAGCCCAGTTTTATTGACAGAGGCTGCCTGTATAAACATAGCCAATGTGTAGTAGCTGTACTTCTTAAGTAGCTCCATTCATTTCATGTTAGATTGCCATTCTGGAAAGAGATGGTGCT
Organism: Carettochelys insculpta; assembly: GCF_033958435.1. Classification (NCBI taxonomy): domain Eukaryota; kingdom Metazoa; phylum Chordata; order Testudines; family Carettochelyidae; genus Carettochelys; species Carettochelys insculpta. Next base: position 330,482,324 of record NC_134137.1, read on the forward strand.
TTAGTTTGGAGGCACTTTTTACTATTCAAATTGATTGAGTTGTTCTGATTTATCTTTTTTCTTCCGTGTACAAGATGAATATCCTCCACTTTATGTGCATTTTCAGTGGATTTAATAGGAAACACAACACAAGATATATTGCAAACTCCTCGGGGAAGAGGATGTCTTTTTGTTCTGAGTTTGTACAGCACCTAACACAACGGGCTTCTGGTCTATGATCAGGATACCTAGGTGCTATTGCAATGCAAATAATACAGTACAATAATCCCTCAATTTACATGAAGGTTGTGTTCTGGGTAACTGTGTAAATTGGGAGGAGGGTTGGGGGAGAGGGCAGCCACGCAGCCCCTGGCTTCTCCCAGCTGGGGGCCACTCAGCTGCTAGCTCAATGGTTTCTGAGAAACCACGCCACGAGCAGCTGTGTGCCCACCAGGCTCCCCAGCTGGCAAGCCCAGGGCACAGACAGCTGCTTGCAGTGCCGGTTCTCCCAGCTGGGAAAACTAGCACTGCAAGCAGGTATCTGTCAAGGATGGCAGCCGGACTTGCGGCTGTCACCCCTTACAGAAAACCACTTTCAGGGGCAACACGAGTCAGGCTGCTGCCCCTGACAGGCGTGGTTTTCCCACTACCATCAAGGGTGGCAGTCGCAGAAATCCAAGACGTGCAATTTGATTGCACATATCTCAAGGGTTTACTGTAATGTGGATAACAAATAGGTCAGCTGAACAAACCTTTATTAATTAGCAACCAAACAAATGAGAGAGTCTGAATAAAACCAGAGGCCAGCTGGTCAACACTCTCTCTTTGTTGGACATAGAGTGTAGGGGAAGTAATTTCCAAAGTTAAGATTTGTCTTCTGTTAGCCCTTGAGGGGTACCCACTGAAGCACTCTCAGGACAATAGACTCTCTCTGTGTACTGTAGTGTGTGCCATCATCCAGGGCAACCTTCAGTGATCAAGTCTTGAGAATGATATAAGACAGAGACCCACACCTGGTATCATTTAAACAGATTATAATCTCCTGGCCAGATGCAGGTTAAAGAAAACACACCCCCAGAGGCCCCCTGTACCATCAGGCCGTCTGCATAATGCCATGGATTTTAATCCTTACTTTCTCTGGAGTTGCCTAATGTAGTGTGAGACAATCCAAGGTGGTTTCTGCATTCTGTGACTTTGGTGAACAAGGCCATTGACCTGAAATGAAACGTCACTGGGGTCAGCTATCATATCTATATCCAACGAGACCACCACACATCAAGGAAAAAAAACTTTGTGGATGCCTCCCACTTCCTGAGGGTTGGATGCAGCTGCTTTTCAATGTGTTCTTTCCTCTCTTCTCACTCCTTTTTAATTATAAGCTAATGAGAATTATGTCGAGATTCCATTCAGAAGACTGAGAAGGACCAACATCTTGTTTTGTTGCCCAGTGTTCTGGAGTATATATAATAAAAATGTGCATCACAGTAGGAGGAAACTGCTGAAAAATAATTGCAATGAGATATTTCACTGACGGATTACATACAGATCCTGCTGGGAATTCTTCATGCACAGTTATTTTTAATAAGAATATGTACTGTAATAAACACTGCAGATCTCTATTTTAGTTTAATCTAAAGATTTAAGTCAAAATTATGAATTATATTACTCAGGTGTGTCTCTTGAATTATCTTAACCGTATGGGGCTGCCTTTAAAATTAAGCAATTATTTTCTAAAGAGCAGCTTGGGAATCATTTAATACATATAAGTGAAAGTGATGTAATTACAAACAGAGGGACAGAAGTCATGTTATGCAGTCATCATTTATAAATTGAACCTTGAATATCTTAATAAGCATCTCCATAAATTATTAGATTTGGATTGGCTCTGCGCTTGTCTCAATGCAATACTATTGTGATTACATTTATATTCCACCTGTTAATAACCAGTTAACTGCATCAGCAGCTATTTATATTTTTCTTGCAACTTTGGTATTTTTTTACAGCTTGTTTACAATACATAGGCTACGTCTACACTAGCCAAAAACTTCAAAATGGCCATGCAAATGGCCATTTTGAAGTTTACTAATGAAGCACTGAAATACATATTCAGTGCCTCATTAGCATGCGGGTGGCCACGGCACTTCGAAATTGACGCGGCTCACTGCTGCGCGGATCATCCAGACGGGGCTCCTTTTCAAAAGGACCCCGCCTACTTCGAAGACCCCTTATTCCTATGAGCAGATGGGAACAAGGGGACTTCGAAGTAGCCGGGGTCCTTTCGAAAAGGAGCCCCGTCTGGACGAGCCGTGCGGCAGCAAGCCGTGTCAATTTCAAAGTGCTGCGGCCACCCGCATGCTAATGAGGCCCTGAATATGTATTTCAGAGCTTCATTAGTAAACTTCGAAATGGCCATTTGCATGGCCATTTTGAAGTTTTTGGCTAGTGTAGACACGGCCATAGTGTTTGTTTCCACAATCAAATAACATCAGGCCAAGTCTCCAGATAGGAAGAGTATTTTTGGAAAGGATCTTGACTAAGTTATTCACTGTGGAAAAAAAATCTGTTACCAGTATACTATTGCTTTTAATTTCTACTTCATGGATCATCACCTTATAGTGGTTGAGAAGCTTGTGCATTTCAATGACCTCAAGAGTGATGCTGCCTAGCATCATGTACTCCCTTAGGGATACCTGTGGCAGAATGGTCAAGGATGAGGTTCTGGACAAAGTGAGCCAAGTCCTCCATGCAAAAGCAGATGGAGGATAACTGCACAACGGAGGCAAAATTGTTGTGTTATGTTATAATGGCTATGAAGGCAGATAAGGCTGCAGCTGACAGAGCATTTCCAATTGTCATAGTGTCAATGCCAGTGGTCTCATGCCATCTATCTGTCAAGGATGGTGTGGTGACTGCTCTGCACCACTTTCTTCACTTTAAAAGAAGTTCCACACAGACATCTACTAGTTTGGGGGAAGCAACATTTGCACAAGTCAGAAATCCAGTAGCAATCAGCGAGTGGCAATGGGCACAGGACAGTGAGATCCAGAAGTTCTTAATCACAGACTGACACACCCGTGGTGAGTGTGTGATTCAATCTTCTTGCTTGAGAACCGTAGAAGGTTGAGCATTTTGGCAGCTGCACCCATGACTCAACAGTCCTTTTTAAGACCCACTCTGCTAATGCCACATGGAGTGGCTTTGAAACCTGGAAACCATCACTTAAAAGTCCTGAAGAGGCATCACTAAGAGGCTGCCTCTGCAAGATCTTGAAGATCAAATGGGAAGACAGATTCATCAACTTCAGTGTTCTGGAAGAGGCAAAGATCTCAGTTTCAAGGGAATGATTATTCATCTGCAACTCCTCTGGACTGGTCACATTGTCCAGATGCCAGACCATCACCTCCTGAAACACATCCTGTTCTCTCAGTTATCAGAAGGGTACCTTAACACAGTAGGACAACAGAAGCATTCTAAGGACTTGCTGAAGTATAACTTAAAGAAGTGCAATACTGACAATGACACTTGGGAGACACTCACCCAGATTCAGTCAAAATGTAGAAGGCACTAAACAATGGCATTTTGAACTTGCCGGAAGACAAGCTGAGGAGGATAAGAGGTGCAGGAAGAAGGAGAGACTGGCTTTCAGCCGTGGTCAGTAACCTCCTGCTGTATCAGCAAACACCTCTCCTCACTGTAATAGAACTTGTAGTTCAAGGATAGGCCCTATCAGCTATCTGAGGAGCCATAACTCCTGGGAAGATGATCATATTTGGCAATGAGTGATCACCATTGCTCACTTTTATTTATTTATGTTTTAGTTGTGTGTGTACATCTACGTGAAACTATGAATCTGTACTGGTAAGAGCAAGGGTGAATTTAGTACTAAAAGTTTATCTGTGTTTCTGTTGAGTTCCCTTTTTTCAATAACATATGAACTTTAACCTTTTTTTTTTTTTGCTTCTACCTACCAATCTAAAGGTATATCTACACTACCAAGTTTTGTTGACAAAACCTATGTTGACACTCAAAAATCAACAAAACAAAAATAGGCAGACAGTGTTCATACTTGCTTCTTCTGTCAACAGCTCATGTTCACGTTGGGAGCACCATCATCGACAGTATGAGCAACGCACTGTGGGTATGTATCCCTCAGTGCAGTGTAGTGAGAAAGCAGAGATGATCCCTGTGCACCTTGGGATTCCCTCTGAATTCTCTGGGAGCAGCATCATCGTTCCGTGAGCTCTCTATGCTTAGTAATGTCAGAGCAGCACAGCCAGAGTCTTCCTGCCATCTGCAGCAGCTGTCTGCCTGGGCAGAGGAGCATTCCAATGGTTTGTTCTTTGTTTATTCCCCAAACAGAGAAGCTCACTCAGGTGTCAGGTCAGATAGTTCCCCAAGCATTGAAAGGGAAGGGGCCTGTGCCTACAGCGCAGCAGAGATCAAAGTACTGAGCAAAGCCATCAGACCAGGCATTGTGGGATACTGGTAGGAGCCAGTTGTGCTGACAAAACAAAGAGCAGTGTTTGCTCTTTGTGGACAGTAAAAGGAGGGGGAAAAGAAAAAAATCTGTCATAAGCATGGAAGTTTTGTGTTGCCAAAAATTTGTGCTTCTCCAGATGAAAGTCACACTGAAGTGTGAACTGTTCCATTGACAAAAGGCCAGTTTTTGGCACAAAACTTGGTAGTGTAGACATACCCTAAGTAGCTGAAACAAATTTTGACTATAGATCATGGCATGTTAATTTTCAAAAAGTATTTTTCTGTCACAAGCCTATTTTGCACTTAGTTGCTTCTACTGAGCTATCACTCAGATTTAGTAAACTGAGAAGTAAATATGGACCAAGAAAGTTTAGATACACAGCCTCATTGCACTAAGTGAAAATCATGTCTTATTAGCATGCCTTAATGTTCTTACATGTTTTGAGATAACTATGCATTTTCTGTACTTTTACCTCATAGTTAGGAAGAAAGGAGCCCAAACACACAAGCGTGCACGTGCATGCGCGCACGCACACACACACACACACCGTGCAGGAATGAATTTAATTCAGTTTGCCCCTGGAATGCCAAACTTGTGTCTCACCTATTTCCTCTCTTTCATTATTCCATTTGTTTTTGAGGACTAGTCACAAGTGTCTTCAGACTACCTACCTCAAAAAATGACATACAGATGGATGAGACCTGGTAATTACTGTCCCTTACTGTTTCTGCAAATGCTCTATGTAGGAGGTATTACTACTGGATTTGCAAATGTATATGAGTACAGTCTAGCTGGGAGAGTTTTCCAGCATTGGTGTGAAAAAAATGACTATTGGCTATTTTGTCCTTCTTTCTGGATTGTTTAGAGGAGCTCTGTGCTACTTCCTTAAAGGCCTTCAGCCACATGCTACGTAAGTGCCGAGTACACTGCTCTTCTATTGTAAGACTATAAAGTATGATTCCTCTGGTGTCTGAAGGGGTTAAAATTATAGCAAAGGATGCCTTTTTATGGTAGGTGACAAAGGTTTTAAAAAGCAAGGGTCATAGCTGTAGAGCTCAAGGATTTATTCACATTTCTTAGCAGAGATAATTCTGTACCAGTCTCATGAATGTTGCTCTTTTGCATTATTCAGGGTAGCTCAGAATAAGGTGCTTTGAACTGATTTCCCCCCCCCCACTTTATTAAAAAATACTGAATTCTCGTTTTCCTTATTTTTTGAATGTTATACATTTTATAGTGCTTTCTTATTAATGCCTTTGTTTTAAAAATGGGGCATAGAGACTCCTGATCTCAGCAAATATCTTAGCGAGTATACTTTTGCTTTGGGGCAAGCACAACTTAATATTCATAAATCTTTGAATGCAGAGGCAGAACGTGAAGGGAATCAATGTGGATTCTCAAGCATTAGGTATCGGGGCTAAATATCTGATGTGAACAACTTATCAGAGGATTGGCAACATTATTAAAGTATCATGTAAGAACCAAGATATCTCTAAGTTTCAAAAATCCATGGAAAGAAGAACTCTGGTACTAGTTGACATTTCAATAAAATATGGCTAAGAAGAAAAGACCATGTATAAAGAGATCTCAGTAGACTAGCATTGAATGAAACAATAAAGTGGAAGCCAAAGCAATAAAATAAAAATAGCTCCTCATATATGAAGCTTGAAATATGAAAATCAGTTAAAGCCAGTGTTTAAAACAAAATGCAAGAAGGAGATTTTATAAGAGGCACAACAAATTGTATCTGATTGTGTGGGTGTCTTTTTAAAAAATATAACTTATTTATTTTTTGATTGCTGGAAGTCTCCATAGGTGCTCACCTCCATAGCTGCTCTGGGTGCTTTTTAGATAAATTAGCATTAACAATATAAGTCATGCAATTTATGCCAAGAATTGCTTCTCTCACTTCAAAGAACAGATAAACATCCACCAACAACTATAGTAAATATAAAATAAAACAGCCAGTAGCAAACTTAATAAATCCATCTAAGCAAAGCCCAACTCTTTACAAAAACCTGGGAAAAATTATGAGCTTTGAAACATAACCAGAAAGTTAACACAGCCAGACTGTGGGAGAAAAAGGGGCAAGTTCTAAATTGGAAGGGTCTCTTAAGGAAAATGCCCTGCCGGAAACAACCACCATTTTGTAGTGACGGACCTCTATATCAAACATTTTAATAGAACTGAACTGTGGCACATCAGATGGGGAGAGAAGCAAATTCCCAGGCAGCCAGACCCTATCTAAGAATCTGTGGGTTAAAGTGTCGTAAGGAATCTACAGTTCCACTGGAATTTTAATGGGGTCCAGCATAGATTTCTGGTGAGGCAGGTCTGTCTGAGGTAAGGTTGAAGCCTTAGCAATATGGTTGACCTGGCAGTCAACATTAACTGAGAAAATAGATTGGGCCAGACTGGTACAAACCAGGTTTACTCAAGAACCTATTCTAAACCCCGAGGATATCCTGATTCTGCTCTACTTTCCCTCAAGGACTGCCCTGGTATGACTGCATGCCCAAGCCCTGTTCTAGTGGGCTGACATCATTCTTGCTACTTTGCACCACTCAGGATTCTGGCTGGAGACAGGCAATGAGACTTCCCAGCACAATACCACTGCAATTAGTTTGCATATATAAACTGCAGTTCAGTATGTCATTCAATGGTTTCATTCTGTGCCTGTTCCACAATGGCTATGGGTTTGCTACAAGAAAGGAAGAATCCACAACCCTGCAAACAAATAAACCTGATTCAGTCCTGGAGGAATTCTGTAATTTTATTGTGACTTCAAATGCAACAATTGCACAATTCCCTCAGGACTAATTGATTGAAAGCCTTAGCCCTTTAGCTCAAGCTCATCCTATTCTGAGTTCAGTCTTCCCTGACTGATTGAACTTCTGGGTTCAATCTTCCCTGACTATCGAGATGATAATGGTAGTATACATGCATAGGTGATTGTCATTTTAAAGAATTCTGTTGATCGAAGAGGAATAGAACCCACTTCTCTCTAGGTGCATTCATTCTGCAACTCTAACTGCCTAAAAAAGCAGTACAGCATTTTTGTCACTAAAGTCAGCAGGCACACCTCTGAACGGGAACAGCTCCAGGTGCTGTTCGTACATATTTGTGGCCACTGTTTGTAGTAGAAAGAAAGTTTAAGAAGCACCAGATTTAGACTGTGTCTGCTCTTTTGGCCTGCATTGACTATCTGCTTTGTGATA